>NC_092465.1:25066697-25377466 GCF_047495875.1 Pithys albifrons albifrons | reverse complement strand
TTCTTTGAGGATTTTTATGAAGTTAAGGAAAAGTGCTTATGGCTCTGCCATTTGGAGGCAAATATGGCATATAAATAAATCACTTTCTTGGGAAAGAAAGGCTTATGTAGATAGAATATATAATGAGTGACAAATGCTTTAATTAACATATCTAGATTGAACATAGTTTGCATCAAGTTCCATATACATATTTCTCACTGGCTTTAGCCCAACCTCTTCTTTGTAAGAGCTGCATTGAAGTCTTAGAAAAAGAGTACCTGTCCAAATTTCAGAAGATTTGGAATCCAAAACAATCAAGTCTCTAAAGTTTGGGGGGAAATGGCTTAACAATTTAGGTATTGCTCTGAAAAGTATACTAGGAAGTATAAAGAAGGGAATTATTTAGCTATTCCATGCTTCTGCACATCCGTTCAGGTTTGGAGCTGTTCCTTTCCTTTCCATTCTATTTCACAGACCAAATTGTACTTTGGGGGAACTTGTCTCTGGATTCAGAAAAATGAGGTAGTGCCAAAGGCTGATGTGGTAAAATGTGCTTACAGTCTGGGCTATCTTTGAGTTGTCATGTGCAATTCACTTCTGGTCTGGATTTGGGCTCGTCACTCACAATCAGAGTTTCTGGAAGCTGCCAGTTGACCTCAATAAGTATCCAAATACTTTGTTTCCTTCCTTAATATAGTGTACACAGCCAAGTTAGAAATTTTATGCAACTGTTTTGTGCAACTGATTGGAGCTGCAATGCTTTCACTTTTTAAATTGATAGCGTTTGTTATCTTCTGTGGTAGTGTACAGATTTTAAAATTTAACTTTATGATATGCAGATTCTAATAGCAAGAGCGATAGGGCCTCCAGGAAGATGGTACTTCTTTTATTTTTTTTTTATTGTTGGACTCTCCACCTTTTCCATTCTCTGCTTTTTCTACCTTTTTTAATCTTCCAGCTACCCTGGTACTACCTCTCTATGCTGTTCTGTTCTGTCTCCTTTTACTCTGGGTCACTTCATTTGTACTGTTCTCCAAGTCTCTGCAATACAGCAAGAAATAGAACCTTTCACAAACAGTATTTTTTGTATTGCTGCCCTCTCCTGAAGCACAATTTCCCCGTGTTTCTTCCTTTCTGTTCTGTGTGTGCCCTTCCATAGTGAGAGCAGAACTGGATAGCACATGTGTAACCCCTATAACTTGTTCCAGCTGAAGCTCTGTATGAGCTGACAGTTTGGACTTTTCCAGGCTGATGGACCAATTTTCTTCAGGGCTTCCCTTCAGTTCTGATGCCTGCCCCATCCCTAGCAAGGTGCTCCCCTCCATGCCCTCTCCTTTTGTGGAACTGATGTGCTCTTCCTAGTCCTGTGGTGGCAAACACTACGGCAGTGGGACATGCCTGCAGACGGAGTCCTCCTGCTCCCATCCTTCAGAATAGTGTTTGTCTGATGATGCTCCTTGCTCTGTATTATGGCCAAAAAAGAGGTACATCAAACCAGGAAGAGGACCACTGCAGTTCAGTGGCAGTAATACAATCAGGAGCAGAATCTGAGCCATATTAAACACAGCAGTGGGCATGCCCTCATGTGCAGTGTCCCCATGTGCAGCTCTATCCATCACTACTCTGAAATCAAAAAATTGTGGCTTATCCTTCTTCTCTAATTCACCTATTTTGTTCCCTCTTTGTAGAAGAACTTGGGAAAGATGTTGGTGAACAGGAAAAAGACCAAAGCAGAAATTCCACAGATGCACAGTTACAGGAAGAGACAACAAGGATACAAAATGAGAGTAGTCAGGGAAGTGATGGTACAACCTGTCCTCCCAGATCCATCGTCCTACAAGTAGTCTCTTTGGACACTCCTCTGAGTGATGAATCCAGCTCAGAAAAATGCACTAACTCTGATGTGAACCAGAAGGATCTCAGCGATGCCCAGCAGGAGGCCCAGCACACAGACCCACTGAATGGTAATGCCTCAGCACAGAGCACAGCCAGGCTAAGGGAGCTGCCCACGGCGAGTGGCAGCAGTGTCTGGTATCTCCCCGTCAAACAGCAACAGTAATGTGAAATATTGAAATAAGGTGTTGTAGAAACCACCAGCCACTTTCTTTAGGCATGTGAAAAGTAGTGTCCTAAAACCATCAAATAGAAGCTGTTTGATATAAACAAATATCAGCTTCTTGATATCAGCTATTTGGTATCTACTAGAATTTTTTTGCACACTATAATTTAATTGAACCATAAGAATGATTTTAGAGTAATTTAAAGATATGTATTTGCAATTAAATAGCTTGTTATTGGAGAATAAGGTAAACTTTCAAAACAGAACTATCTCATATTTTCTCTTTTAATAAGTAATTGTGGTATTAAAATGTTCTCCCCTTAGTTTAGGCACCTCGTATGATTGTTATTTTATAAACCCCATCTTTTGTACCAAATGTAGTGTGAACTTAAAGTTTAAGTAGATGGAATTTGCTAACTGTAGTAGTCATGGGACTGTGTCACCTGCCTGTAGTTGCAGGACAAGTGGAACGGCCAGAAAATCCATAAAATGTCAGAATATGTTTTTTAATGTGGAAGAATTATGTCATAAGATGAGTATGTTTAGTATCTAGTGATTGAAACACAATATTAAGGACAAGATGCTCAAGCAATAAGAATAGATGATATCCAAGGAAGAGAAAGGCTTTGTGCATTTTCATTTTGTTTTATGAGTTTGCTTGTAGTTAGAATAAGCTTTGAGATATTAGGCTAGTAATAACTCAATCAAGACATAAAATGACATTTCTATTGCTGACTTTTAATTAAAATGCTAAACTCATTAATGCTGTTAGGAGAGTAAGCCTTGCAATACTGTGCCAGAAGTATGGCATTGTCTGAGCAGCAACACTGAAGTGCTTATAAGACTGAGCTTAGACATGAGTATATGTCTTGGCACATTTCTCATAAATGCTTTTTATGGAGAACTCCCACTTATTCTAGGGTTTCATATTCCAGGGCTCCATGCTTTTATTGTTGACAGGTTTTTTCCATCAGAAATAACAGATGGCTAATTTAGGGTCCTACATCAAAATATTTACACTAAAATTATTTTCACAGCATTTGAAGTTGTCTAATAACTGACATTTTTTATCTTTTGACATGTCTTTTTTACACTAGTTTTTGTGTTAAAGCCCAACTTGAAATTTAAGTGCCTTAGAAAAGTTAGTTCCCTGTTTCCTGGATGAGGAACACAGTAGGAAAAGCTGCATCTTTTATCTTTCAGACTCTGCAGAAGGCAGTTGTGGTGTAACTGTCTTTGAGGGTCTTTAGATGGCTGACCAACAGAAATGCTGACACAATTCAGCATGTAATTAGTTCACTTGATTACATTGTCAATCTTTACATTCCATCTTTCTAATGAGAACAGAGATTTCTTAGAATTTGTTAATCTGCTGGTGAAAAGTGTGTAAAAAGTAGAGACTACTGCTCATGCCATTGATTGAACACATTCCAGCAGTTGTAAAATTCTGTTTGAGATGCTCAAGAGTGAGTGTGTAGTGCATGGTGCAGTACTCAGCACAGAAGGGAGATATAGCATGGGCTGCACCTCCACTTTTCATGGTTGCACCTCTGTGGGTGGCCAGTGGATCCAGCCAGGACTCTTTTAACCAAGCTCAGACACATTCAATGGAATGTTGCTTCAAGCAAGCAGAAGGTAGCATACACATGACCTTACATTTTTAACTTGTTTCACACATTAGAGTTATTTCAGGGTTCTAAGAGACACTATACATCTATCAGGACATTATTAGCACTCTCCATGCTAGACTCTCTTACTTCTGTGTGTTCTGTGCAGAGCATGGGGAGGCACAAGGCTAAAGTGATGTCCAGAGTGATTGCTGACTCCCAGGGCAGAGAAGTGAGCACCTGCTGGTGCTGGGGCTGGGGGAATGAGAAAGGAAGAAGAAAAGCAACATGGTTATCCAGATTGAAATTTCACATTAGCTGTCATTGTTCTGCCTTGTATAAAAAGAAGAAAATTCAGTTAAGTTTTTTGTAAGTAAGTGATTCAATCATAACACAGATGGGGAACACGCGAAAATGATGTGTCTGCATTCTTGGGAACAGTCAATGAATGTTTGGATGTATATGATGCCTTAGGGAGTTCCCCATTTAAAATAATTACAAAGGGACTGTTTTCCTCTCCTTCTATCACATCTCTTTCTAGGTGTAGTTTTGTAGACTATCACGTTTCAGTAACAGGAATAGCTCTGCCCTGGGTCCTGGTCGGTGCAAAGGGAGAACCAGAGGGTCACTGTAAGAAACACTGCAATTGTAACTGACTGTTGTTTTTCTCCACAATACTTTTGTCCTTTCCAGCATCTCATTTTCATTTAATTCAGTGGCATAAGATTAAATGAAACTATTATAAGATGATTTTTTTAAGTGATGATTTTCCTTTTCTCCTGAGTGATCTATTAATTAGAACATTAATTTAAAAAACTGCTTATGTTTAATTAAATGACTCTACATTTCAATGATTTATAAATGCTAATTGGCACACTTCTAACTTCTCACTTGTAATGATAGCTACATTAATCCTTAGTATCAAAATGTAAGGGAGATAATAAATCCGTGATAAAACAGATCACCAGTAACTATGACAGCAGAGGACTGTCCAGTCACATCGAGTGGGCAAAACATTCAGCATCCTCAGCAGTCAGGAACTAAGAGCCTCTGGAGAACAACCAGGTTAAATAGCAGGGGGCAGATCCACACCAGCAACATGCCAGCTTGATTTATGGTAGTGCAGGTGACACCAAGTCATCATCCATGCCATACCAATGCTTAGTGACCACTCAGTGCCGTGCTGGCCTTGTGGTGCTCAGCAGAGTGTGGGGCCCTTTGTGTCCATGCAGGGCAGGCATGGACTGCTGTGCTGGCACTAAGGTCAGGCACCCTTCTCATGCATGGGATAAGGATGGAGGGAAGCTTAGATTAAAAAAGCAAACATGTTCATAAAAATGTCTTCGTAAAAAGGGCGAGGTTTATAAGATAACAACCATTAGCAACCATTCAAAGGGCAGATTGTATCAAACGAAAAACCTGATGCACTAACAGGAAGAAAGCTATATGTCTTAGAAGTTAGTATTTAGTTTTATGAAATTTAAACATACAAAGATTTTGTTTGAAAGCTTCACAAACCACATCTATCCCACTTCTAAAACTACTAACTGCTCTACATTACATATAAAATTCAAATATTTAGATCAATAGATTTTGCTTTCATGCTTATTCTCTCTCTTCTTTGTTTTTATGGATAATAATGCTAATAAAGTTCTACTAAATCCCTCTAAAAACAGCCACAGGCTGAAAGATCTGGTTCTAATTCATGTTAGTCCAATTTTGAGACTTTAAAAGCCTTTGAAGTATTGGTTGTCTGTATTCTACCTACACTAAATTTATGTAAAATTAGGGGGATGGTGTAAGATGCTGCTTGGGGGAATATGGCCCATCTGCTGGTGGCTGAATTACAGTGTGGGCAGCACCCACTCTGCCACCATTCAAGGCAATGAAACAGGGGTAAAATCAGTAGCAATTTTTACTTGTATACAGTGAAGCCATGATAGATTCACAGGTATTAATTTTCTTCTTACCTCAATCTCTTGAGTTCCCTTTCCTCTCCTCTCATTCTCTTTTTTAAACTGTCAACCTCTTCTTCAACTTCAACTGGTCATCATCTTTCCATTTTTCCTTTCAGCTCATGCATCATCTGCTTTCCCTCTCGCTACTTGTACCTTTGTTTTGTGGCTTTCAAAAATATTCCCTTCTCTGTTTTTATTTTTGTAACTTTTATGCTTCCCCAGCTCATCCTTTCCACTTTTGAGACTTCTATGCTTTTCCTTTTTCACATTTTCAGTTCAGTGTTTCTTCTCAATGGTGGGATCACTTGGATCACTGGATAAAACTGAGAAGTTACTAGATATAGTTAGTAAATAACTAACTATAAACTGTAAGTTTGCTACACTGTTCCCAGGCCTACCACCTCAGTGTATCATTTGCTCAGTTGAACTTATTCAAAGTTACTGCAAGAATAGTTTAAACAACAGCCTAATGGTATGATTGTTGGTTTGAAATTCATGTTGTATCACTTAGTTTGAAAGCTACTTGTGTCTTTCTGTGTCATTGCTCCAATCTGACTGAATTAATTGAATTCCTAGAACTTGACTCTGGCATCTTTCCTTATCTGGGAGAAGTTTACTCTGATTTGAAAGCCTACAGTAAAGAGGATTTAAACAGTAAGGATTTTTCAGTAAGGTGGAAGAAAGTTTATTAACGCTCATGTAAATGTCTTCATAGCTTTGTTTCATGCTGTGATTTATTGATTTCATTGTAGGCAAAATCCTAGTAGATAACCCATAATGATTAGTTAATTCAGTCTGATTCTCACTCTGGTGAGAAATCAATTAAAGAAAGCAGTGACTGAAACCTCATTTTAACCTTAAAAAAGTCTTAAGGATCAAGATTTTGTCTGTGTACAGCTGTGCAGTTTCTCTTAACTTGGTTGACTTCCTCACTCAGGTTCCCAGTCACATTTGTTTATCTTCCAGGTGAGTCTAAACACTGTAAGAAGTCAGAAGATATGGTAAAAGCCACGGAGCAGAATGAAACACTGGTACAAAACTAGATTTGCTATTTCTTAAAAGCTTCTGATATTTCAGGCAGGACAGGTAATTTTGTCATTTCTTTCTTTTAATTAAGAGAATTTTATATTATAAAGGCTCATTTGGTGCTATTATTAACCTCTTGGTTCTATCTCAGTTGTGGTTTTATTAGAAAATAAGGGGACAGCATACCCCACTTTCTATGAAGCATAAAACCCATTGAATATAAAGAAGGGAAAACCAGTACTTTCACATCTCTGAATCCTTAATGTCAGACTAAGTGATCATGCAATGAACCATCCTCAATTCAAATATCTGAAATATTTGAAGTAGTAGTATCAAAGTTTTATTGTTTGTGAATTTTCTTTTGACCTCTCTTGCAGGAGAAGAGAAGAACTCTAGCTGGTCCTACCTCGTGCTCTCAGAGGCTATCATCTGTCAACTTGTTCTTGGATCATCCTGTTACTGTGGAGACTTATTGGACAAAATCTTCAAAAGTGTAAAATGTAAAACCCTGAGCTGGTAACTCAAGGCATTTAACAACTTGCAAGATTTCAGTTGTATTTGTTGTTGCTATTTCCTCTTCTATTCTGCTTTCTTAAATTAGCCAAAACAATTTTTTCAGCCAAAGTTGGACCTTGCTTTGTTGCATTGCATCACTGACACCAGACATTTCCAGTTAACCACAAGACATGTGAAAACACATTTATCATCTGCCTGGGATTGCTATTACATGTCACTGCAGCAAAAATGGAAAGTCAAAATAAAATGTGTTTCTGAATACCTGTTCATGCAATCATACTGCATGCAACATAAAAGTCCTACTTGTTAGTTTCCTTAAAATATCTGGAAATAAACAGACTGTACAGGGAAGTTGTAGAGTTGCACTGACCAGCCTGAAGAGATGATGTTTCTTCCCAACTGCAGTGGCTGCCATATGGACAGAACTGGTGTTGAGCAAAGAAGAATTTGAATGTCTCTTTAAAATTAATTAATAGCATCCAGTGTTAAAGATTAAAACATTCTGAGTCCTGTAGTATTTTGGAAGACATCAGCAATGGTGCTTATTGTTCTGTAAGGTAGAAGAGACATCAACAGGAATATATGAAAATTGCTTCACTTCAGCAAAATACTGTGTTGCCTCTCAGACAGAATTGGAAAGTGACACTGAGGCCTTATATCATGGTTTATCTCAAATGCAAAGCTGACAGCTCACATCCTGCAAAATCTTTGCTAGTGTTTATTTCTTTCTGAGGGGTAGCAAAACCAGAGCACACAGGCAGTTACCTCTGCAAGAAGCCTCCGAATGAGCCCTCCAGCCCAAACTGTGCCTGGAAAGAAACTCCATTTTCATCTCCACTCCTCTCAAGCTGCACGTGACCCCTCCTGACTTGTCTGGGTGTCCCTTGTGGCTGCAGCCAACCTCATTTCCCTTGGCTGGAATTTGCCAGGAAACTTCCAGGCTCTGCTCCAAGTTATAGGCACTTGGGTGTCTCGGGCTGCTGCACTCCCAGATCCCCTCTTTGGACCCTGTGGTTATTTACCTCACTGACCAAAAAATCTTTATAATCAGCCATGGTCTGCCCTGAAGAGGACTCATGGGGCAGTGGCACTACCCCCTGTGCTGAGGGGGACTGACACCTACGTTCATCCACTGCTTCAGGGTCTGACCAGAGCTCAATAGGCATCAGGCACAACCTCAACAAGAATACCCTTTGTCCTGACTGAAGAAGGAACCATAAAACAATCACCGTGGACTGAGGGACCTTTACATGTCCATCTCTGTTGACTGTCTCTTTTCTGAGAGCAGAGCAATCAAAATTGGGCTGGGAACAGTGTAAGCTCTGAGCCATGGGCTAAGAGCATGCCAAAAGGTGGAATTCCTGTCATTAATTATGTAAGCCATATGCGTGCTATGCATAAGTAGTATGCATAGTTTTAACTTAAGAAATGTTTGTGAATATAGGATGTAAAAAATGCATTTAAATTGTTTTATGTTTCTGGTCCAGGGCTTGTATTTAGCATGGACAAGTTTCTGTACAGTGAAGTTAATGAATGAAATGTTAACAAATGAACTTGTATCATATATGTCATAACGCAATCAATATTTTTTGCTAAGAGTTAAGAATTTATATATTCTCTGCTAGTGTTTGAGCAAATCATTAATATCATTAATAGCCTGGACCACTCTGTGCGCCTTTGCATTCTTTTTGGGAATGTTGGACTCTTTTTTTTTTCCTTTGTAATAAAATCTAAACCATCTTATGGCTTCTTATTGTCCTTATGACAAGAGAAGAAACATAATGATCATAACAGACTGTTTTTTAATTGTAAGTTGTATATGCAGTGGAAAATCTTTTTGATTAAGATTTGAGAACTTGGGACCTTATTTCAGATAAATTGAGCACCTACAGTTCCCTCCAAATTTGAAAAGAACAAAAGATGACTATTATCTTTAAAAACTAGGCCTGTTAAGTATTTGTTACTGACTGTTTTTCAACATTGTAATTTATGATTCACTGAGACTAAAAGTCTGGAACAATCAGAATTTGATCTTTTTATTGTATTTTCAATTCCAGATTTTTGCTGTAGTTGAACTTGACTTTTTTTATTGTGTCTCTATCCCATTACAATTTATTACTCTGCAAAAATTTTCACCTGGAAATGTAAGCAGATCACATAACAGATTCTGCAGAGAACTTGAAGCATCCCGTGGGGCTCCCAGTGTCCTGTTGTCATAGTGGGCCCCAAGATCTCCCACTGTAAAACCTAAAAGGAACTCCTGAATGCACAGGAGGCACTCATTGCCTGCAGAATTCATTCATTAATTTGGAAGTATGATTTTTGTATAAGTAATCCTATTTGCTAATTTGTATTCAGTTTTAATCACAGTGGTAGATGTTTCTGAAACACAAAAAGAGTCCTTAGTTTTTTGTTATTGCCAGCTGATTCTCTTTCTTTCTTTCTTCCTTCCTTCATTAGCAAGATTTTACCTGGATATGACCCAAAGCATGGTGTGTTGTTTGGATGAAGAGAAATTTTCTTTGGTGGAGATGACTGATACAGCCAACGTGTGTTAGTTAAGGCTTTGACTCTGGGTGAAATTTGTGTTTGGATGGCAGAAAGGCCTTGGGAGAGCTCTCACTGAGCAGTAGTTTATCTCTGAAACCTGTAAGGCTGCGCTACCAAAACACTGCATGGGGCCATAAGAACTGGTGTTTGTATCTGCATCTCCCACAGCATTATGGGCATGTACCTGCACTGAGCGCACTGAGGGGCTGTAGCTGTAGATAAGCCCTCAAGAGTTTTATTTTATATTTTTATCTTGCGATATCAGACAGATATACTATGTAATTCTGTTATGGGTTATGATCTAGCCAGTATTTTTTTTATTTAATTTTCAACAAGACAATCTACAACTGTGTGTTTTTATTCTGCTGTATATGTCCATATTTCCTATGATCTTCCCAAATAAATTTGCTTTGAGGGCAAGGATTGTGAAGCTCCTGAGTGTTAGTTCCAAATTTGCTTTCCTGAAGCTTGTTTGTCCTTTTGCCTATGGTTGTCTTTGAGAAGAGACAGCATATATGGTTGTTTCCAACCCTTTCACCCACTTGAGACTTCACCTTTTTCCCATAACTATATCAGTTTGCCACACAAACTCACTTGCATCTTCATAGCCTGATTGGAAACTTTAAGCAAGCCTTTCCTTAGCATTTATGGCTAAAATAGCCCTCACATGAAGGAAAATATAACCAATAGAACATTTTTTACACACATAAAAAATCTTACTGTGGGTTGAAATTGAAGGAACCACCGGGACTGTTCTTTTAGCAACAGTTCCCAGGAAGGGTTTGACTTTCAGAGACACCTCCATGGCCTGGCAAATTTTATAATCCAAATTCAGAGTAACTGGGATTAAACAGGGTGCCTTCCTACTCAGACTGGAAATAAATGGAAAGAAATAAATCAAGATTACTTTATTCCACATTCTTTGGAGTTCCTTTTTTCCAAGTGCTATCTGAGCTATACACACAAAGGATTTTCTCCTGTTGTAGAGATGCCAGAAGTCAAAGAAGCCACTACTGTAACACAAATAACTTCAAATTAAATCAAGATCACTAGTGGTAAGTGCCTAAAATGTATATTTTTAACAGACTTTACAATTATTATATGTAAAAGAGGAAAGTGTAAGTATGACTAACATTCTTCAACAACAGCTTAAAGAGATTTAAGCTTTAGCAAACAAAGGTTTGGCTGAGAGGGGATTTCATCCCTTTTAATTAATTTTTTAAAAAATCACATCCTTGAAAAATTATATGGAAAAATGAGTGGAAATGGCATTAATATTATGAGTAAAAGTAAGCCTCCTTTGTCAAACACTGTGCAAACATTTAGGCTACTTCCCTGGAATAATTTTACTTTCCAGGTCATTTAAGTATTTAATGGGTCTCCAGAGACTCCTTTTCCATGACCCAGGGCAAACATTCAGAAGTTTTATCAAACTGTGATGTCTAAGTATTCCCCTGAGAACAAAGAAGCAAGTAATAACCATGGAGTTATAAAGGGAAAAATTTCTTATTAAAAAATGGGATTTTAACTGCTTTGGGCTTTACTGCAAAATACTCTTTGTACTTAGACAAGTCCTTTGCTTACAGCCTTTGTGGGGAGAATTTTGGGAGAGCTTTACATTCACTGAGATTGGACAGATAATATCTTAACCAAATAAGCTTTTCTAACAGATTACATAGATGACGAACTTTGAAGCTGATGTGTTTTGTGTATTTGCAACATCCTGTATAGGTCATTATCACAAACCTGAAGTAATATAAAGTTATACCTAAATAAGGTGGTCAAAATCAAAATGGCAGGTACAATCTTGGCTTTAAGATGGAATAGTTAAGCCGAATAGATGTTTTTTTCATAGTTATTTGGACTATAGTTATAAAGCTGTCTCACCACCATATAGGACCTAATGCTGGTGCACCTACAGGCAACAGCCCTGAACCTGCAAGAAGGACTTTAGGACTTGTATCATAATACAAACATCAAGTAACATAAAAGTATTTGCTAATTATTTCTATAAAGCTTGATATGATTATCTCAGTCCAAATTCACTGAGCCAAAGGGTCAAATTCACTTATGGTGCATTTCCATGAAAGCCAGGAGAGATGGTGCCATTATTGGTTGTCTCTTGCTTTCTCTGTATTCAGCTGGTTTACTGTTGTTTTGTGCAGTGGAAAGTACTCTAAGGGTCTAATGTCTCTGTACAAAGCATTATTCAACTTTAGGTCATCTTAAATTTTTTTTTTTATTGAAGTTGTGCTTCTATTGTTTTGAGACTGCTCAGCTTTGAGAGAGAACTGTATTTTTCTAAGCAGTCAGAAATGAACCTTTTTTGTTTGGGGTACTTCAGTAGTTCCCAACTGAAATTAATGGCAGCATATTTGTGTCAAGCATTTAACATGATGTAAAATGCATCTTTAATTTAGCATTCCCATCTGGGAAAGACCCCTATTCTGCTGGGCACAAGGTGCTTTGCATTAGGGCAGAACTGTGGCTGCAGCCAGAGTAGTTCTAGAGGACATGTGTGTATTTTCAAGTAAATAGTAGGTACAGGAGCATGTCTACAGAGTTGATATTTCCAGTAAAATTAGAGAATAAAAATGTCATGAGCAATTTAAATATTATTTATAATTGACCTTCATGTCTGTTTTTAATATTCAATCTGCTGAGTGTTTAGAAAAGCAATTAAAAGTCCCATATAATGTTAAAACCCTTGATAAATGTAATAAGCAAATGACATATTCAAAAGGGAGAATCTATGTCCCATTAGGAGAGAAAAAGAAAGATGAGAGCAACATATGGCAGAATAATTAGCATGATTAGGGAAGCACATCAACAGAATTTATGCTGCAGGGAAAATGTAATAAGAAACCAACACACTTTCCTCACTGCCTTGAGAACTGCAAATATCACTCTCTGAAAAGGAGAAGATGCAGAAAGGCTCCCTGGCATTTAAAGATGTAACTTGTGTTCTTCTGTCATTATAAAAGATGCACACAGCCATCTGCAAACCATTTATTTTTTGCAGAGTTCACATTGTCCTATTGCTTTGATTAATAAGGAGCAATATTACACCTCAGCTGCTTTTCAGAAAGATGCTATTTTGGAAACCTAATTAATACTCATTCCACAGTTAGCTTGAGGTGTTCGTTAGTGCCAGATACTGAGTTCTTATTTGTTTCTCATTATGTGGAGAGTATTGCTTCTCAATGCCAAGGTTTTTGTTTTGCATTTTGGAATAACCTTTCGACACTCCTGCTTCCCACAGCCCTCCCTTCAGAGGAGCTAATAACACCTGTCAACATTATTTTCATGTGCCTGTTAATGTCTGTTGAAGACACGGTGGGCTATTTACATAGATAGACTATCCTGATGCACAGCAAATATCCTGCCATTTTCTGAACAGTTGGGCCAAAGAGAGAAGCAAAATTGAGAAACTTGGCAGTGCAATTAAAATCTCAGCTTACCACTAAGGGTCAGTATATACTAGACAAATGAATCATTACAAAAATTGTAAGAGTAGGTTTGGCTTAACAGTATTACAAAACAAAAATCTGACCTAAGAAACCCAGATTATTTAATAAATAAAACAAAACAAAAAGATCTGTAGCAGAATACAGATATGGAATTTGTATAAACTCCATCAGCCCACTTTGATGTAACTGGAGATTAGTAGCAGTGGCCTGAGGTTTAGTAGAGGGTGCAAAATATCTTGCTTGAGATTTGCTCAAAGTGCTGCTACCCTCACTGGAGGATAAAGCAGAGAATAAGGCAAAGCATAGGAAACATTTAGCATCCACTTTTTTCCAAGTATAATGCTATGCATGAAAAGGTTACATGTGATTGCACATGTCAGGAATACTCAGAACAACTGAGGCTCTTTCTGAGCTCATCATTGCACTGAGTTGCTAGAGAAAAAATAAAAGAACATCTGTGGGCCTGAGCAGCAACATGTATGCAATAGGAGAAGAAGGAAAGGGGTCTTGAGGGCCAACATGTCTTAAATATCCCCTTTACACTGTCCCCCAGGGTTAGTGGACAGACAATGCCTTGTGTACTTCAGGAATAAGGTCCCTCATAAAAACCAACAACAACAACAACAAAAACCAAACCCCCCCAAACATTTCTCAAGAGGAAAAAAAATGAGAAAGGGATCCCTGCACTGAGCTGGGGACATTTTGTTGTGCAGTGCCAACTGCCAGGCTCCTACAAAAACAGACCTGCAGAAGCCCTGCTTAGGTCCTTCCCCAACCACCCACAGCACTGCAGCCTACCCAGGTCACCTCTGGAGAGAACTGTGACAGCCAGCCAACAGCCCACCTTCTGGAATAATATTAATGCATTTTCTTTTAAGGAGCAAAAGGCATCACTGGCCTGACCCCTGGTATCGTATTCTCTTAAAGGAAGTGTAGATGAACTGGAGGTCCCTTCCTGACTGACTGCCTGGATCCTGGACACTGTGAGAATCCCTGGCCCAAGCACAGGCAACAGAACCTCTTCTTTCAGCTCTGCCTTGGAGTCAGAACTGTAGTGTTGGCTGTCAGAATTTTGGCTAAATAACACCAGCAGTGCAAGAACTAATGGTGATTTTTCAGTTTACATTACTGGGGAGAAATAATTACATAAGTAGAAGATACTGGCTAAGTCCTTGAAGACTTCAATACAATTTATAGCAATATTAACAAAAATATAAAAAAATGCAAGAAATTCAGTAATTAAATCGATAGCAGGATAGAAGAAGCTTTCCTATACACTACACATTGTATTTCCTCAAAGTATGTTGTTGGCTGAAATTTGGAGCCTTTCTCAAGGAAAATTCCTTTGACTTCAGTGGAAACTATGCTTTGGAAAGGAGTTTTGAATCTTGGATCTTAATATCTATTTAAGAATTATCTGTTTCTGCACCTGGAGTATAAACAACATAAACCATCCTGAAAAATCAAACATTGGAATTGTTTCCAAATAACTTATTAGCACAATGTCTCAATTAATCTCTCTGAAGGGAAGAACCTGTCATGGAACAACAAGTGTAGCATAAGAAACAAGGCTGTGAAATGCAATAATGAAACACTTTTAAACTACTAAACGTTAATGAGTTGAGGGATACCAGAAGCAGACTGAGATCAGTCTGAGGAGACAGTTTCCTTTCAATTCTGCAGATAATGTCCTGTGATATCTCGAAAGCCAGAGCAACAGCAAACATTCCACAGCATGTAAAGGCAGTAGATTTAAGAAAATGGTTGTGGGAAGGGGAAAAATACACAAATCAGAGTTGCTCATTAAGAAAGAACTATGTGTACTACCTGCCTGGAAAGTCTTTTTCTGCTTCCTTTTTCTATCAGCCTATTTGTGGGAAACAAACTAATGCAACTCATTAATAAAAACCTTGTTTCTACCAAGCCTGTAGGACTCCCCAGCAGGAGCAGGTGTTGTGAGAGGAGACAGCTCAAACAGGGAACACATCATTGCAATTTTTCTTTAAGATGTTTTTGTATTGGCAGTTTCTTTGAGGCACTTGGTGTTCCCTAACTTTTTGTTTACTTTCTCGATGCCCTCCTGATTTGTTCACACTAAACAAAAAGACAACATTAATGGAATTTTGTATTTGTTTATTCTGTGCTTTTGGTGACATAAACGCATTGCACAATGATGGACCACAGACTCCCACAAAGAAATCTGCATCATCAAGTGCACCTGTGTGGGGCTGACCATGCTGTGAGACAACCAGATCTTGCAGTTCCACACCAAGGCATACGGGAGGCTTTCTATCTAAGGCTGCTGTTCTTAAATGTCAGCAGCTACATCAAACCCCAGAAAATACCTGGTTTAGTAAACAGACTGCTTTTCTTGACCTTCCTTTCTGATTTCCCCACACCCAGACATTTCTGTCTCAGGGCTCACTGTCAGTACACTGCAGTATTTCAGCTCTGGTTCATGACAAGCACTTTTTTTCTGGGCTCCGATATTTTAATGATTCTTTTCTCACAGCTCCACTTGTTGTATGCCTCACATGTGGAAGATCAGGTAAACAGAACTTCCGTTTTGAGTAAAATGGCTGATTTATTAAAAATATGATCATCTTAACTTTGTCCTTCAGATGAGGTCCCACCAGCAAATGATGTCAGGGTGGATCCATAGCAAAATCTCTGCAAGAAGTCCAGTCCCTTTGCTGGAAAGGATGAGTCTGTTCCCATACTCAGACATGACAAACTCCTTGCATAAACTTGGGTGAATAAAGACAGAAAGAATGGGAATTTAACATGATAAAACAAAGGTGGAATATTCACAAATGGGGAGATGACAAAATCTGGATTTAGAGATGAATCTAAATACTGGCATATCCATGTACAACTCTTACTGGACCATGACACTTCATCCAGATCACAGCTGTGAAACAGAATGGTTTTTCTCTCATTGCTGAAGTTACAATCCTGGAAACACTCAGATCCAGTTCAAACTAAATCTGAGTAGTGTTTTTTCCCTAAAGTGTAATCATACTCAGGTCCAACAGTCATCCTGAAACAGGGTATTCAGTGATGAATGCTCCAAGCTCATATCAATTGTTTTATGTGTTGCCTTTGAAATGCTGAGATGTCAAAATGTTCAGTACCTTTTCCTGTTATCAACTGTTATAAACTATGTACATATTTTCATTTGTCCACAGGTCCCAGACAGGTCTCCTCTGAAGCCTGTGGGTGCTAATATCCAGCAGAAAGGCATTAATATCCCAAGTGCTTTATTAGCTAGATGAGATGGTGTAAGGTTAAACACCGATGACTGATTCATGCCTTGGGAGTACTGTGGCAGTGAGCAATTATGTGAAGAGCCTGGTGCTTGTGCAAAAGCAAAGCCGTGGCAAATCTGGGCCTGGAGCCCAAATCTTCTTGCTGCCACTGCACTTCTAACTTTGGGCCATTCAAATGATTTCTGAAGGGTCATTTCCATCTTTTTGTCATTTGTGACACAAAAAGCTCTCAGTCCTCCAAGTCCCATAGCTGCTTCTGTATAACTGAAGAGTCTTTCTTTTAGTCCTTCTTGCAGACCCTTGCTGAGCTGGAGTCATGGATCCTGTTTGCAGTGTTTCTATGGAAAGTAGAAGGAAATAGGACAAGATACAGAGATGGACAGGAAAAGATGGCTCTCATATATAAAGAAACACTTGTTGGCAGATCCTTTTCTCAGCAGGTCTTCGTGGAAGGAAGACCTCAGATTGAGAGTGAAATCACCATGCAAGGCACACACAAAAGGCTCTGTGTTTTCATATACTTCTTTTTTTTTTTTTCACCTCTTTGTTAGCTCAACCCTTTAAAAGAAACTTTAAGCATGGGAAAGTTAAACTGAGGGTAAAACTTTGTATCAAAGGGAAACAGTTAATGCAAAATGACAGCGAATTAATTTAAAAATTTGCCATTAACAAAAATTTGAAATAATCTATGAAGTGTGACTTTGAAGAAACATGGTTTTCCTTCTCCACCTTATTTCATTTTATACCATACAGCTTACTTGGTCTAATAAAATGAAAAGGTTGGTATAAATCATGCCAGACTTTAAACGAAAACCTAGGGCTCAGACACAAGTTAAATTTCTGCAGCTTGATACGCTGTCACTTACTGACTGAAACTGTGGCAAACACAGGGCGGAGAGGGCTATGCCTGTACTTGCTGCAGGTGCTGAAGATGGATATTGGTGTTTCCCATGGCTCAGCTGGTATGTGGACCCTGCTCACAGGTCCCACATGCCTGGATTACCTCTGACTTTCAAACTGAAGCCTTTTTTACTGCCTCCAGATAGCAATGATCTCGTGTAGGGAAAACATTTTGGTTGCTGTGACTCGGCAGCCTCAGAAAATGCAAGACAAGTATTTTAAGGATCACGTATCCAGGGAACACAGGGAAGGGTGCAACCTTCTAGGGACAGAGTCAGCTCTGCTTACTTTGTTACCTTGTTTCCATCTACATCGCTGCAAGTAACTCTGCCAAGACTGGTAAAAACTGCCCTTAACTGAAAGGGTCATTTTAATGACCATTCCTCTATGTGCTAGACAAACCCTCTGTACAACTGACAGTCTTGTCTAAATTAATGTATTATTTATTTTGTACCTTTTAAATCAGTTTTATTTACAACAAGCCTTAGAGTACAGCTCACGCGGAGTAGTTAAGCTCTGGCAGTACTGACGTCAGGTGGATAACACATTTGCAAATTACATTTCTAAGTCATAGAAAATGAAAGAAAAATGACTTTAAAACAACTGTTTTATCTTGGGGCGTAGGGGTCACAGGACACGTTTGCGGGTGTCTGTAGGGCCCAGCCGAGGGCGCTCCGCGGGGAACGCCGGTGCCGCGGCAGGCGGAGCGCGCGGTGCGGACACAGCGGTGCGGGAGGGTCTGGGCACGCACGGCCCGCAGTGCATCGCGCTCCGTGACGGGGCTCGGGACAGCTGCACCCTCCTTAATGGCCCCACTCCTCTTCCCTTTCACCAACTCCCTCTTCTTCTTCTGGAAACACTGAATCACTCTGACTTTTCAGGTGCTTAATCCCTGGAATATAAAAGTCATGGTTAAAGTTGCATTAGCTTGCATCAGAGTTTTTTTATTTGCCTTTTTTTTATATTTACCTTTTTTTTTTTCTATTTGTGAAGGAAGAAACAAACAGAAAATCAAAATAATAGCAAGTTTAATGCCCATACTGACTCCCGTTTTCACAAACTTCTTAGTTCAAATAATACTATGGTGCATTTACAACAGAAATATTCTCTTCCTTGAATATAGGTTCAGAACAGTATTTGCTCCTCGCTTCTTCTTTGCAACCCTTGATCAGATTAGTGTTGCCCATGTAAAGCCAGTGAAAAGTTTTCAAAGCTCAGACTGTATACATGGGAATTACTCTACCAGACTTTCAGCTGCAGCCCCTTCCTGAGGCTGATCTGCTGAAGGTCATTGCTCGCATGGACCCAGTGCCCCGTGATCTCAGCTTCCCATGTGCTCCAGAGGTGTTGTCCAGCGTGTGTCCCACAGCCTGCCCACCACCTGCAGAGCTGTCCTTATGCCAAGACAGCATTGCACCTGACAGGAGACTGATGACACCAAAGCTCTGACAAGATTGGATCATTACTTACATGGAGAATGTGTAAGAAGTACCATGTGGGGCCAGATGAAAAGGATAAATAATTATCGTGGGTTATTTGGAAGTTCAGGTCTGAGGAAAGTTATGAAGTACCTACTGCAGGCTGGTTTCAGCCAACAAGTAAAGTAGGACACTATGAAAATTATTCAAATTACAAAGTTATTTTCTCTGTCCCATGTTCAATACAAGCAAGCAGGCCTCAATGAATGGGACTGATCCTGCCTTCTCAGCTCTGCCTTGCTGTGCTAGAGGAATTTGAGCAGGAAAAGGAGGTAACATCAGGATAAAAAGATGACAGATATGAGATACCAGAGATGAAGGGTTCTTATTTTCAAACAGATTTAAAGAACAAATACACAAGATTATCTTCTGGGTCCTGTAGTTTTTGAAAAACAAAGTAGAAACATAACTGCTAGTCAAAAATGCATGATTTCAACAAAACATAAGCCTGAATTAGGTTTTCTGATGTCATTACTGTCATAACATAAAAGTATTTTGGGTTTCATTAAAGATCATACATTGTTCTAGTCACCATTCCTACTTGTTAGAAAAAAGGCTTCCCTTTTGTATCACTTCCTGTCTGTGATGAGGAGAAATTACACCCCAGCTGCTTTAGATAACCACTGCTAGAAAATTAAACACCCCACAGTGCACCCTATGAGTCATAGCACTTGTAGGGGCACAGTTTTCAAAAAGGGGTGCACCCTTAAGGGATACAGGGCAAGATCCAGATTGCTCCTAACTGTGAGTAGGACAACTTGCTGATGGTGTATGTTTGAGAGTTGTGGTGCCAGTGTCACTTAATCTGGAGATTCCTACACTTCACTGTTTATGCCCACACCACTACAAAATATGGGATAGATTTTTTTCCATTTACAGCAGTTGGAAAAAATTTCAACATATGTTAATCCAGTTCAACAAAGTTACAAGTAGCTGAAAATGGTATCTTAGAATGAGTCATACAACAACCAGCTTCACTTCTAACAGGAGCCCCTTACCCTGTGCTGGGCCTCTCTCTTTTTTCTCCACACAAATGACAGTACATGCTTCCCTAGGAAACTGTTGTTCACATGTAAAACAAGCAAATACATTAATGCTCTCAACCCACAATTCTTGTAAATGTTCCCTGCAATAATCAAACCATTTCCAATTAAGTAACTGTGATACAGGAAGAAACACTTAGGTGCTCAGCTACCACCAAGCTCTTAACATCACCTCTTTAGCAACTCCCTTTAGCAAGACAAACACTTTAAATATGATTTCACCTAACTATAGGTTAATGGATATTTGCTTCCAAATTATACTGTGTTTGTAAGGCAAATTTGCCTCCTGTTGTTTCCTCTGCACTTACAGATCCATTTCTTGCACAATTCACAGTACCCATCTGAGAGCTACTCTTCTTCAGACAGGAATTTTTAGAAGACAGAGTGAATAATTTTTTCAGGAGTTTTTGAAAAATGAGAAAGGGAATGTTAGGGACAGAAAAAAGGCATATTATATGCAATTACTATGATGAAGCATCTTGCAATGGTATTTTTTGTAGCCCACAGGGGCTGCCAAAAGTGCTCAGAAGGCGTTGGAGCTGAGCCTGCCCAGGAACACACTGGCACTTTCAGCCAGAGCTCAAGGGAAGAGGCTGCTACAGTGGCTCTCTGGTGTGGGTTCAGTGGGGTTATTCAGGCTGTCTGCCCTGCCCATTGTCAATACGAAGCACATGACAAACAGGTTGGGAGGTGCAGCTCTGCTTGAAGAGATGTACTGTTAGATCTGTTCATCCCCAGTATCTGTGTTTAGCGATACCTGAATTGCTTGCTGAAAGGTTACATTCTTCTGGAGACTGAGTGAGAACTTACTACTCAGGGCACCCCAACCATTTTTACAACCACAACTATAGCAATGTTAATTTTTAGAACAAATATTTCCTTCTCATCTATTCAATCTTTGTACACGAGTAACACAGTTCATGCCCTCAGATTTCTCAGAGTTTGGTGTGTTTTTCTGATCACTGATGAGTAGCAGTAAAGATAAGCATCATACACAGACTGCGAGATGCCACTCACAGCAAAAAAGCAAAACAAAGCCAGGATATTTTTTGGGGTATGTGGTGGATATTTAGAAGATTTGTTTGTATGTAAGAGTACATCCAAGTTAGAAATGTCAAGTTACTGGTTCCACGTAAACTAAACTGACTTTCCTACTATCAGTTGCAAATAGGGAGGACTGCAAATGCTGATCCATGGAGTCACTCTGTCTCATCAATGTCCCTTATTCCAGGCAATGGGTAACTCTGAATTTGTGGGCACCCTCCACTTATTGCAGTACTGTGGCTGCTCTGTTCTGACACTGCTTCGTTTCTCTCACTGGGTGCCCTGCCCTGCTCTCTCCTTCCTTGTGGATGGGACTCATAGGGTCCCAGCCATCCCACTGTCCCCACCAGTTCCCAATCCCCTCTGCTCCAGGCCCAGCCACTTCTCCGTAATGTCACACCCCAGATGGGGCTCTGCTCTTCACCTGGGAGGTCAGACAGCAAAAACCCCTTTCCAGACCAAACACTGCCCCTTCTAACCACTCCCTGGCAACCATTTCTTACACACAGCATGTTCAAACTCACCCTTATGCTGCTTTAAAACAAAGCCTGTCTGAACACTTCTAAAGCCAGCAGGAATTGTTTTTCCTCAAAGGGTTTATATTTCAAAACAGGTAATTTAATCCAATTAATGGTGATAAGCAAACCTATAATTCCAAGTCATATTCAGCAGCCATGCACTAATATAATTTGAACTGGTAATTCTTTTTAGATGAAGTCATTGTGTCAAATCATATTTCTAGATTTCTAGATATTAATAAATCATGAGTGTGAATGGGACAACTTTCTGGCATTTTTGTAGTCACATGACAACATCCATGCTGTTTCATCAACAGCTGTCTTTTTGCTTCTCTCTCTCTCGGACCAAAGCAACAGATTAGAAGCTAAGCAGTGTCAGAAGATATGAAATAACCAAGTGTCCCTGAATTAAGTATCTCCTGGGAAAAAAAACCAAAACAACTTAATTAAGGCAGCTCCCCATCCTATTTAACACTTTTTCCTTCACCCCGTTTCACTGCTCAAGGAAGAGTGTTGACATTTACCAAACTCACGATTGAAGTCTGTTTGGCAGCTTGAATTCCCTAAACTTTGAAGGGTATTTAGTTTTATGGTTTGGAGTTGATCCTCTCTCTATCAAAATCATATTTCCAGATTTTCAGAAAGCAGTGAAAGGCAAAGTTGAGCCACAGCCAAAACAGGCTGATTTTCAGCATTTCAGAACTTGAATCACTTTGAAATTATCATTCAAACAAACCTGCTCAAAGAGAATAACAGCCAAATAAAAATGTCTATTTTATGCCAATGCTTAATGAGTTATGTTCTGGTTCCCTCAGCAAAAATGCAAATTCAAAAGAAACATCATATATTCACAGAACTAAACAGAAAAAAAGAAGACTATTCTTTTTAATGGTACATTTTGTTTTGCATTTATCAGTCAAATATGTTTTGACTTTTCTGATATATCTCATTTTTTTTCCCCAACTGAAAAGAATTCTTGATTTAAGAAACCCAAAAAGCCAAACAAACCGCTCAAAAATCCCACAAACAAGAACAGGGAAAAAACCCAAAACAAAACCAAGCAAACAAAACCAGAAAAAAAGGCCAAACTAATGTCATTAAAATCAGCATCCACCAGAGGTCTTTGGCTCAGATGGATGCAATGGAAGGCGCTTGTGAAGGTGTCAGAGACCGAGAGCCCTGGGAGGTCTTCCAGGGCAGCCTCCTCCAGACACAGGGATGGCCCATTCTGGTACAGGATAACAAACAGCTGTATCAGATCAGGGGCAACTTTGGGGTACCTAACAGCAGCCTGCCTGTGCCAAGGAAAGTCACTCAAAAGATGGAGATGTCTAGTCATGATTTGGAAGAGGCTGTATTCTGACTGGATAAAAGAAGGTTTTATTTCAGTGAGGGTTTTTAAGCACTGGTGTGGTTTCCTAGTGAAAATGTGAGGTCTCTCTCTAAGGAGGTTTTCAGTACTGTTTCAGCCTTGGAAAACCTGGATAAATTTGGTGCTGATTCTGCTGATGCTAAAGGTTGAACCATGGGCTTTCCCAAGGTTTCTTGTAATAGAAATGACTGTATGGTTTTATGAAATCAAAACTCAGTAAATCTATCTTACAGTTTATAATAGTGTCTTAACGTTAACTGTGTGATTGAGGGCTACATTTTGACCCAGCTGGGAGTTTCAAATGACTCCTTTCTCTGGAAAAGTGACAAAGTGTCTAATTACACCAGTCAGATGGATTTCAGGAGGAAGATTTCTCTTCATTCCTTAAAACCAGGGGACCAGACTAAATCAGTATTTCTGTACTGATTTTGGAAAACATACAAACTCATAATTAGGTCATGTAGTCCATTGTGATCTATATATACATATATGTGAGCTACATATTGTTTCCAAACACAAGGGATGAAAATAATTGGATTAAGGTGTTGCATCTGACTAAGTACCAGTGTATTTCCAAAATCAGTGAACATGGAGCATCTCTTACATGTCACAGATACACCTATGAGACAAAATCTCACATAGAAATCACACTCCAGTCATGACCCAGTGCACAGAAATGTAACAGAAAAAATCTGTTTTCCTGAGAGGGAGGCATGGGAGCTGACTGTTCTGTGCAGAGAGTTCTGGCACATCACTGCCTGCTGCTGAAATGGCTCATCTTCCCTCTGCACCTGCAGGGGCAGATCATTGTCTCAGTCACTCACTACTGGTGTGTGGTGCCTGAGGATGCTGACTGGTATTGTAGTAAAAAGAATATGCTTTCTGCCAGCAGAAGTAACAGATTTAAAAAAAAAATCCTGTAGTAAAAACCCCAAATCCTATGCACTCTGTCTCAAAAGAAATCTCTTTCTTGCTCAGCTAGACACCTGTACAATGGAAATAACAGACTCTTAACACTTCACAAGATGTTTTGCCAGATGTTTCCAGAAGCATCTGGTGTTCCATGTGAGGGAACATGCTCCCTTGTGCTGGCCATTGCCAGCAGGGGAGCCTTGGGCCGGTCTCTGAAATGAGTGCTGCAGTCCAGCTTGGACAGGCACAACTCTGCCTTGGCTTCAGGAGCACACCCTGTGAAAAGCATGAAATGCTTCCTTCTCTTGCCACCTCTGGCTGAAGCTGAGGGCCATCAGTGCCCACGGGACCATCTGCCTGGCAGAAACCTTTGACAGGAGCTGTGTAATTATGAAACACTTTTTCTCTCTGTGACTTTCTTCAGTTCAACAGAATACAGCTTAATCAGCCTCCATTCTCACGTTTTCTGCTTCATAAAAGTTTAGAAAAAGCAGGTTTAGTCATCTTCAAATGCTCATTGTCAGGTGCATGCCAACTACACTGTCAAATTTATTTAAATGTAAGAAGTACATGTGTAGTCTTCCCTCTGCCCCACTTGGACAAGGTATCAGATACACAGCTGTCATCACCGGTCACGGAGAAACTCAAAACTTACTCCCTGTACACACTCATCCCAGGCATTTGACTTTCTTGATGAAAAAGTCAGATTGGCTGCATAAAAATTAAATCCTACTATATATTTATGTTCTTTTAAACAGCTGAAATAGAGAAGGACATATATTCCATGCAAGAGTAGGACAGCAAAACAGTAAGAAAAATGTTGCAGTTTTCCAAAAACCTATTTTGAGCTTTCTCTTGTTTCCTCTTTGCATAAATGACCTGTTATCTATCTCCCTCATCTGTACAACCAGTTCCTGAAACCTTTAATCCACTTTTACTTAATTGGGTGGTTTAGATAAGCTCTCCTTGCATGCAAGGCATACTTCAGTGCTTATACTTTTGTTAGTAATGCTTAAAAACCATTAACCTTGTCTTTAATCCTATTTGCCTCCCCAGTTGTCCAACTCCTCCTTCCACCATTCAGCTCACAAAAAATGATTCTCATTGCTTCCACTTTATCACTCCTCCTGCCCCCATCCTCTGCTTCCTATGATCAAGTTACCCTTGGACTGAGTCTGAAAGCTCTCTGGCAAAAGTGCCTAGTGGTCTTCAGCTTCATCCTTTCCAACTTGTGGATGTCTTTGCCTTTGACACTTCTTTGCCCTGGTTCTTCTTCCCCTGTTCTTTAGCTTTTCCCCTTGCCATCCTCTGACAGTCATTTCCCCTACCCTCCAGCCTCTGAGGATGGGTGAAAGAGGCTGAAGGGTTTTTTCTAGTCTTACAAGTACTCCCAATCTTCAGCCATGTACTTCTCAAATACAAAAATACTAAACACCTTCATAAAGATTCTGATGGATAGAGTATTTTACTTCTGTCCAAATTAAAACTCTAGAGTGCACCTTTGATGCAAGCTTGTGGAAGTCTAAGACATTATCTCAAAGTGGTCTAAATTAAGCTCTTGATCTGTAGTCTTTTCCAAGATGTTCATTGACTATGACCAACACCATCATTTTTTTCCTGACATTTAAGCTTACACATTTCCGATTTCGAGTGTTCTCTGAATTCTCATACCCAATTTTCATCTAAGTCTTGCACATTTTAATGTGGCCAACATGGTCTTTACTATTTATCCAGTCACTGAAACTCTCCTTATCTTGGGGTCTTCACTAATGCTACATCTCCTTCTCCAAGTTTTATAAACATACCTTTGCTCCTGTCACTACTTTCCCCCTTGAGTTCCCTCCATTGATTTCCCCCAAGATATTTCAGAGTAATGGTTACTATTTATGTTTTCAAGGAAGATTAATTTTCTTCACATATTATGAGCATCATTGGCACCCAAATCAGGAAATGATACAGCTTTGCTGCTCACATTGGTTGGCTTTTAAATTATGGTTTTCGTTCTTTCTCTCACGGTTCTGGAGAGGTACAACTATCAACCTCCATGGCCATTTCCAAATCATCCTCAAAGTCTCCAACTGTAGAATTTCATAAACACTGTAAGAACATTTTTGCTGCCAGAATGCTGAGGCTACACCCTAAATGGAGTTCCCTGGTGCAACAACCAGCTTCTGTTACATGTTTGAACAAGGCTTATCTGGCACAGACCTAATTGCTGGTGTGGGTTCCTGGATGCTTCATTAACATTAGTATGGTAAGACAAGAACTGTGGCATGCAGTGATCGGTGAAGAATTACTGACTATGAACTGAGAACTAAACAATGACTGCTATTTGTATGCAAACAGATGATGCATTTTCATACTTTTCCTTATGTTTCTTAATTCCCACCTAGAAGAATGGCTTCAGTCTGACAACCTGTCAGCTATTATTTTATCTGCTGACACTCGTGTGCAATATTCACACCAGATGATCTGTGGAAGGAGGCTGGTCCTGTTTTCAAGCAGACCCAGCAACAAGAGCAGCAGTCCAGCCTTGCTGACGGGGGCAGCCCTGGCATGTCTAAAGGCAGGCACTCTCTTGGGTGTCTCTGAGCTACCCACAGTTCAAAGAGCAGCAGAAAGTTGTCTGTGACATGACGGGAATAAAACACACAGACCCAGACCTTGACAATTTCCATGTGTGTGAGGGAGTGAACAGGAAAAACATGAGGGAGGGAAGACAAAGTAAAAGTAAATGGATGTGAAAAATTTTGCTTTATAGATGTTGGCAACTTTGAACAGGCTGTTTGATACAGCCTTTGAAAGTTTTCGAAAATTTTTGCTGTTCTTTGTTGAGAAAGAATGAAAAATGGTGCACTGTGGAACTGTGTCAAAGGACTCTGATTGGTACACTTGCCTGTAAAGTATCATGGAGGAGGAAAACTAACCACTTGAACCTTGATAACCAACATGCAAAGGTCATCCTCACTGCTATCTACAATAAGTCTAAACACAGTCTTTTTTTACATACAAAGCTTGGTCTCTCACTCGTCCAGAGGTTAATGAGATTTTCTCTTACTGTTTTTAAAGAAAGAAGAGTTAGCTTTGGTAATTGATCTCAAGTTCCAGTTGTAAAGAAAAAAACCCCAGCTACTGTTTATTTACAATGAATGTATGTAAAATACTATAAATTACTGTTGTGTGTGGTTTTAAAGTTTGATATATGACACAAACTGACAGAGACAGGAAGTGCACTAGATATTCTCAAACTTCTGCTTAGATAATCCTAGAAAAAACAAAGTCAAGCTATCACTGTCATTTACAGCTGAGGGAGTTTTCAAAGGCCAGCAGACATGGTAAATCTCCAATGGTTGGAATAAAAGAATGTAGAGCATCAGTGCAGCAGTTTAAGCTATGCTGACATTTTAGCAATCTATAAATCAGAAAAAAAACCCCATGTGTGTTACACTTTTTTATACCTAAGCTCAGGCGGAGAAGGAGAAAAAAATTCTCATGTATGTTATGATTATAAGACCAAGGCATTATTCAGCCTTGCAATTTCATCTACTGTTTTTTCTTTCTTTAATGTGCATGACTAAATCAAAACAAATGATCTGAAGCACTGGCAAATATGATAGGTTTATGTAGGTCACATACCTGATCTGCAGCAGATCAGATCATCAGCATATTCAGCAGGTCAGCATGGCCCCACAGATGTTTGTGAATGTTCATTCGGAAACCCAGCAACAAGGATTGACTAATTCTCTAAATGTCTGCTGGTTGCTACTAACTCTTCTCTTAGCTCCAGTCATACAATACTAAGTTGTCATGGTGAGCCTTTTTAATGACAAATGTTGGGCCTGATGCTACTTTCTCTCAGTCAAAAGACTCACTGTTAAACTATCACAATGAAGACTGTATGAGAGCAGCAAAATAGTGTTGCAAATGCCTGGCTGCTTTCCATTTTGTTCTCTCAGACTGCACTTTCCACTTCATTTTTCCTTCTCGGAAGGGGCTTGAAGCACCACTGGCTCCATAAGAGTAGTGTGAAGGAGCTTCTTGAGCACAGAAAGGCTTTTGTTGGTCCTCCACAGCCTGGCTAGGACATGTACCAGAGAGAGGGGTCAGCTTTGCTGTGGCTGAAGGGACTGCATCTCCCACTTATACAGTAGCCAGAAGAGTAAACAGAGAGACTTTTGTTGGCCCAGGCAACTTCTGCTAGTATGTAACACTCTTGTCCTGCTGGCTCCTTCCTTCCTTCCTTCCCGTGCTAGCCCTCAGACTGCAGAAGTCAGCCAGTCTTCAGAGTTCAAATGAAGAGCAGAAGCTCCTGAAGTCAGGCATCCAAGCAGGTGTTTCAGCCTGTATCAATGTCAGCCCAATACTAATTACCCTTTGGAAAGCCGGAAAATACTTCTTAGCTGATTCTGTGGGGAATGGCTCTTGGTCAAATACCTCAATAACAACTTGATGAGAAAAACACGCAGGATGATTTCCACACCACTAATGAATCCGGACTGTACTGCAAGGCTCTCCTCCTGCATGGCCCCACTCTGACTGGCAGCTGGAGGCTGAATCAGGAGAGGATTACAGTTTTTTGGCTGACACTTTTCATGCCAATTTTTCATAACTCAGAGACAGGTTTAGTGCTGTTGATAAGTGTGCTTGAATTCAAGCAGCACAGGCAGACTTTCAAAGGTGCTGTGCTTTGATGAGTTCTGGGAAGCTCGTTAGTTGGTCAGAATCTCCTCTGAGAAAGGAGCTGTCTGGAAGTCAAATTTTACTGGGCAATGTGTTTATTTGCTGGAATTGCTAAGCCCTTGCCTTTAGCACCAGCATCACTTTCAGTCAGGCAGCTGTCTACCTAAGAGTAGATCACAGGACTGACAGAATTGTTCTCTTATGTCAAAGGATTACAGTAATAGCATCAAATAAAAGGCCACATTTTCAAACCCGAATCAGCTGCTTCATAATAGAAGAAGCCAAAATTTCTGCTATGGTCATAAAGTATGTGTTAGAACTCAATGGCCTTGAAAGTTTATGAGTAGCATAAACTTATTTGAATTAAACCATCTTACATTTTCCCAGGTAAATTCTGTCATTCTTATGATTCACCACATGCTTTTCCAGACTATTTATGTATCCAGTCTGAGACACTCTGTAGGCTGACTATCTTAAAAAAAGGCAGGAGGCTACAAGTGGGAAAAGGTTTTATAGCTAGAAAATCACATCAGTGAAGAGTTGGGAAAGCTGATGTTGAAGACAACGTGAAATAATACTCAATATTTCAGTTACAGCAGGTAAGTCTGTTAAGAGGTAGCAACAAGACAAATTTTAATTTTATAGACTGCTATGTACAAAATAAAACAAAGTTATCATCCTAACTGCTGTAAGGGAAAAGTTAAGAATAATTAGACAAATCTTAACTTTCATAAGAAGTCTTTATGTCTGAATTCTAATATATATGCCATTGTTCAACCTGAAATATGGATCAAGTGCAGAATTATGTTGAAGTCTGTGTTTTATGCCAGAGATTCAATTATATAAAAATAAGGAACAAATGCTTTGTTCACAGCTACTGTTCTTTTTGCAGAGGATAAAAAAAAGAGCTCTGCTCCCAATATGTTAATATATTAAATGGTATTTTATGTGTGAGAAAGGGAACTGACTGTTATACCAGTTTCATTTCCTCTAATCTGTTCCTAACAATAGTGGCAACCAAGAACATTTTCTCTTTTTAAAAATTTTATTTTTCCTTCCCCGGTTCTTAATGGGAAATCTCTGACCTGCTCTCCTGGCCACTTCTCTTACTACAGCAGTTTTATTCAAGACTTTATGTCTTTAAATGAGAGCCAAGAATGTATTCTTGTCCCAAACTCCTGCTGAGGCTGTGCAAACCAGTCTTCAAAGCAAATGCCTAAGCATTTGTAAGGGATTTGACTTCAGCAATTAACTCTTGGTGGAAATGCTGTGTTAGAGAACCTGAATTGAGGGAGTCTGAGATCTGGATCTTAGGCAGGCTGAGACTTGCACCTAGTTGGGATGTGAAGTACTTACGGTTGCACTTGACAGAATAGTAGCGTGAATTTTTCTTCATGCCATAGGTTTTAACTTCAAACTGAATGACTTCCATTCAAATAGTATTTTTCATTAGGGTTTAAAAATTATATTAGCTGGCAGAACCACTGATAACAATAATATCTGTCTTTTTACTCTCCAGCCTGGCCTCTCCACAACCCTTTTTTTTCCGGAGAAAATAATTTTTAGGTTCCATTAAAAAAAAACAATGACAAAAAACAAATGTCCATAATCAAAGGAGAATAGGTCCATTCCCTTTGTGAAAACTGTGAAACACCCCACCTTTGTGTTTGTTTGGGCCTTTGGATGGCAAACAAAGGGATTTTTAATCCAGGGGCATTTAAAGCCTGATAGGTTTTAAGTCGAAATGAGTCAGATTTAATATAATTCCACTTACAACCGTTCTTGCCGTTCAACAGTGGAGCTGCCCGTAAGAGTCACCAGGGGGAGCCTGCATGCCAAAAATGCCACGACTTTTTTTTTTTTTTTAACAACTCCGTTTTCTTTCGGATTTGAAGGAGATTGAAAGCTGAATGTACATAATTTCTCCTCATTGCTGGGAAAAAAAAATAAAGAGAAGAGCCTGCTGCCTCCCTTTGCCTTTGGAGGGGATGGCTGGCCCGTGGACACTGCTATGCTGGGATGGTACAGGCGGGCACAGCCCCGCCGCCCCTTGCCACAGTCCCTGCGCAGCGTGCTCAGCTTCCCTTGCTCTACCTCGAAGTGACCTGTTCTTTGAGGCTGATGTCTCCATCACGCTGGCCACGCTTCCAGCTAGGCTGGGTCGATGCCTTCGCGTTTTCCTACACCTTACCAGCTGCTCTCCAGAGTCAGGTGCAACCCTGTGTGTCCTGTGTCCCTGCCACCTGGAAAGATGCCACGGCAGATAATAGCCCACAAACCTGCACCTTTTCCAGAGTTTACCAAACAAGTGTGTATTTCTTGCTGTGTGCCAGCATACACAGTAATGGTGCACTTTGAGCTATGAGAATCACAGCAAGCATTTCAGGTGTGTGCTTTCCTTCTGAGAAGTCACTACATCCCACAATTCCTTTAACTGTATTGTTAAAAATACTTCGTAGATTTCTCAAAGCCTGGTGATCATCGTTTCTGACTATAAAAGGCCCATGGAATAACACTGGCTCACAGCTTGGGGGAGCACTGAGAAACTTCAAGTATCTTCCCTCTGTTTCAAGAAAAAATAGCAGCCATACCAGATGAGAGCTTTTAAACAACATCCTCCTTGCCTGTGCAGTGTAGCTCACAGGAAAATGAATCCTTTTTCAGATCCATATGCTAGCTGCAGTATTTCCTGTGTTTTTCTGGTCACAGGCACACACATAATTCATGAGAGTGCTCAGTCCTAGCTGTGGGCCTGAAAGGATGTGGTTGAAATCTTCAGGCTGCTCATGTTCTTGTCTCCATGCCAAAGCTCTGGTGGATGGTTTTGGGAACTCTGTGTTCTTGCTAAACTGGGCAATGTTGCATCCCAAGGGGTGAAGAAAGAGAGAAATTATGGAGGGGAGTAGAACCACATGGCTTTCTGTAGAAAATTTTTGTTTTTCAATAAATTCAGACTAATACTCATCCACTTCAAAGGGGAAAAAAGTCAAACACTAAAAGAAACAGAAGACATCCCCATCACAGGAAACCCAACACAAGTGGTCCCTAAGAACCAGAAGCATGGCTTCTCTATGGTTAGCCTAACCACAGAAAAAAGAACCATGTTGTTCAGAGACAGAGATATCACAAAGCTAATGGACTACTTGGACATTGACTCAGGCCACAGTGAAACCTGATGGTAGGAAGTAAAACTGCTGATGATGAGCTACTGTCCCTGGAAGAGCAGCTTGTGGGCAGGAGTCACTCTTATGGAAAAAGCGATTTTCAAACCTCCCAGCCCTGATTCCGGGAGGAGTGAGTGCAGGTGGTGGGAGCTCTGCTGACAGGCTGTGAGGCTGCACCTACTTACACATGCTCGTAAGGACCAGAACAGCTGGTGGAACCTTAGCTGGAAGGTCATGGGATGATTTTGCTGTGTCAGGCTAATGCCAGTGCTCAATGCACAGTGGTGCCATTCATGTTACAAAAATTCACTATTAACCTTGAGCTTGCCTGTAGCTTGTCATTCTGTCTTTCTGTCAACAGCTTTGCCTTTTGGCGGTGGGGATTTTTATAAATGAAACCTGACTACATGGAGAGGAAACACTAATAGACAAAAAGGAACTGTAGAAATATGCAGTTAAACACAAATGTAAGGAAAGCTTTTCTTCTAAAGGTAAATTAAACGAAACAGCAGCCCACATACTATGGAGGCTTTTTAGAAATATAATACTTGGAGAGGTATCTCTGAATTTAAACACTGCATCTATCTCTATCTCCAGAAGACCCCAATGCAAATTGAGCCAGCTCCCCCACTGTTTCCCCACCTGCAGACTCCCTGGCAATGCTATAGGAGGAGTGTGCTCTCCCTGTGGGGCTGATTCCTGGCACAGAGCCAGGGAGGAGTGAGAACCCTACAAATGCGCTTGCCCTCACTGTACACACGATCCTGCACCTCCTCTCCAGGAGCCCAGGAGATGTCAAACACTAACAGCAGCAGCAACATGTAATCTAGGTCTTCATTCTGCTATCTTGCTTGGGATCAAATTGCAGATTTATAATGCTTTAGATGAAACAAAGAGGCAATTATTATTTATTACAATAGTAGTCAGTGGCTGCCATGTGGCTTGCTTGTTAACGCTCAGTGTAGAATATACAATTAAAGCCAGGAAATAAAATTTAATGCCCTATCAAATGACTGGCTTCATAAGAACCTTACATCTTCTCCTACAAAAACATTATCTTTTCTTCAAAAGCTGCTTCAACACACAGCAAAACACTGCCAGAATCTTTGTAATTTCAGCATAAATACATTTTGTGATATAAAGTAACCAGAACAGCACATAATGCCCTTCCTGGTCTTTCTACTTAACATTTTAAAATATGTACTATGTCTCCCACATTCTCTTTCTATAATATTTTATATTCTTATCTCTTAAAAGGTTGACTTTCTAAGGTTTTCTGTTACTGCTTAGAAACAGTATGATGTTCACACTGCTCTGTATTAAATACAATGTCTAATAGCACTGTTTTCAAGTCATAAATGCTGTTTCGTAAATATTTCTAGGATTAGCTTCTATCATAAAAATGAAATTGGACCCTTAGGAGGGGGCAAGTTTAGCATTCATTGCACAGAGATTAGAAGGAACTGTCTGATATGTGGACTTCACACTGAGCTGAATGAAGTCGTTGGAAATACTCCCCCAGACTTCAGTCCATGTTGGACTGCACGTGGTAATTCAGGGACTGACATTCATGCTTGGCACAGCCTTTTCCTTTTCACTTCAGGTAAGAGTGGCAGATGACAAGTTATAACACAAATACCCCAGTTTTGCTGTAGAACAGATGTCAAGCTTAGTCTCTGCTGAACACCTCAGTCTCTCCATAGGTACTGCAATATTTATTGCAATCAAGACCAGAGCCATTTTGAAGCAGGACCCGCCAGCTGTGTGAAGTGAAATGTATTCAAAGCTGCCAACAGTAAGAAATTAAATACAGACTACGGCAGTGTCTGCCAATGTTTTGGGCAGTAGCATAATGGTGGCAGCCAACTGAACTCGAGATGGCAGCAATCTAATATCCCCATCACCAACTCAGTGATTCACTAATTAATTTTTTTTAATTGTATCTACTGGTGTCATCCCCCTGTGCAAGGCTGAGGAAGTAGAGAGAAGGGTATAGTGAGTAGGAAAGACAGCAGGCACTGGAAGGCAGCATCTTGGTAAAGACAGCCAGGTAATCTGTTCAAGGCCATCCTGCATCAAGTGGTGCGGTTGCATCGAGATGCATCTGACAAAGATGTGGGTAAGAACAGTATAAATGAAGACGAAAACTAGTTTTGAAACCAAAACTGATGGAGTTTTTTGGTTTTGTGTTGTTTTTTTTTTTGTTTTTTTTTTGGTTTTTTTTGTTTTTTTTTGGTTTTTTTTTAACCTGATTATGGAAAAAGGAAAGGACACAATGATACTAGACTGCTGCATAAATCTTCTACACCCAGTCCTTCAGGAGGTTCAGACAGTCGTGTGTGTTCCACCCAAGAAACTAAATGCACTGATGGCATTTTGTCACATTACAACACATGAAGAAACAAGATCAGTACACACAAATAATGAGGCAGAGCTTAGACTTCTGTTACCCAAAAAATAACATAGTGGAATAGATCTTCCACCTAAAAGAAAGGTATTGGAGAATGGGTGGCTAAAGAACAGATATTGCTCCAGGAACATGGCAGCTCTGCTAAGGAGTTAGAGGAAGTCTTTGCCCCAACCTTGAGGATTGTTCCAGCTATTGGACAATGCCTGCTTTTGTGGAGTAGCCCTTGCCTCCTGCCCAGTTATCGCAGCCCTTTAGCCTACTGGAAAAGAAAGGTGGTCCAAACTACACCATCAGGACTGACAGGATAGTTGAAAATCATCTCTTTCCCCTGTTTTGGCCTCATATCTGAGTACAGAGATCTTTGAAAAAAAGGATCATCGTTGGAGAGACTGGGAAAGTGTAATAGTCAAAGCCAAAGCATCAGCTCAGCCTAGATGTTCAGAAAACTCTGAAAGATATCTTATACTGTAGCTAAAATTAATTTCCTAAAAATTAAATTGAGCCAGTGTATGAAGCAGAAACCACAAAAAGACATGGTGTTTTTCTTTCTTGTATAGTATAATGCTTTGTGTTCTTACACTGATGTGTTCAGCTAAAACTAGAAACTCCTCACAGACTTTGCCATGTAAGAAGGTAGCATATAAAACAATACAAGTTTCTAACTTAAAAACTTCATTCCTCTGCCACTTGAAGTAAATTTAGCCTGAGATTTTTTTTTCCACAATGATTCTCATGGGCTCTAAACTCAGTTCTTGCCATACTAACAATAATCCTTCATGTCTCCAGACTCTACCCGTGTTTGTTGCTAATCTTCAGTCACAAAGTAATGAGATGCATCAGACATCATCAAGCTGGCCTAAGGGGTTACAAATTTGGATGAGGGCCACATACTGTACTAATTGCTTCTAATAAATTACATATTTCAGAAGGGACATCATGATTTTAATCATTTATTCTGCATGTTGTTTCCTTTGGAGAGAAGAATAAGCAGGCACTAAACAAGCCGAGCGTCTGAAATTCATGGCAGAAGCTAGAAAGAGCTCATTTAATATCAACTATCATTGTAAATACTAGAATTATGCATGTATCAAATCCCAGCATCTGAACACTTAGGGAACAGCCAGTGAGTTCTGGCTCTTTTAATGACTCAAACCAAAGTGATATCTTTGAAAATTCCTTTGATTTATAACAACTCAGATTTAATCCCATTTCATATCTTATAGCTGGGGCTTAACTGAAGAAAAAGTCTTAGTTTTGATGCAAAGGAAAATATATTAAGAGGGGAATTTAAAGCATGCATTTCCCAAAAAGCTGAGAGGGAAAAGAGTCAAACATACATTTCACTTCTGTAGGGAAAGACTTTAATTATGATTTGATGGCTGTTCCTCACAAAGGGGTCCAGTGAACACAGCTACAAAAACTTTCTCTAAAACCTGATGAAATTGGTAGGATCTTGATCTGATCTAAACAGCCTCTTATAGGGTGAACTAAGATGAGTGAAGGTTTCCTATTTCCCTGACCTCTAGCACATCCACACTAGTAGTCTTACTGTTAATGAAATCCTCAAACCTCTTGGGAACGTGCACTTCCTTCACAAGGGGAGACCTTGATAGTACTTAAATAGCCCCTAGTATTAATAACAATAGCTAGTAGGTAATGTGGAGACTTGGGAGCTCTAGGGAACAATGCAGGTTTGGGAACAGGTCAGGCTGTCTGCCACTTGTCTTTCTAAACCTTGCTTCCTGTCACTGCCTTCTGCATTTCCTTCCAAGGATGAGCTGAGATACCACACAAAACATGACTATCTAGGTAAAAGGCAATGTGGCTCAACACAGAGTATGTCTTGGGATGGAAAGCTGCAGTTGCAGCTCTGAGACTCAAATGTGCTCTTGATTTTCAAGGGGTAATGAGACATCAAGGAAGCACTGTTACCTGGGATGAGTGCAATCTGTTGCTACCTTGGCAGCCTGAGATGCCTTCGCTTGGTTCCTCTCTATCTGTGAGGGTTATCATCCCGTTATAGACTGCTCTGGCAAGTGTGAGGGGAAAAGGGTGAGAATCCAGGAAGGCTTCCAGGGGCTACTCTAACCCACCAAGCAGAATAATGAAGATATCTCTAAAGATGATGTTTGTGTAAAGATGGGGGGATCTTTGTGCTAAAACAGCTGGACATCTACTTTGGTACAGAGGAAAAGAACCAAAGAATTCTTCTTGGTTTTGTCATGCAGAACAAGAAGCTGATTAGTCAATAGAAGAAAAAGGCCTTACACAATGAGAATTGCCTGGAAAAGACTTCACCAAGTAAAGCTCTGACTATTCAAATTGACAAACATTCCTCTGGTTGTTTTTATGGTAGTTTTCTTTGGGAGGTTCAAGCCAGTCTCTGGACATGGAGAAAGAGAGCTTAGAGCATGAGAGAATTTGAAGTTCAGGCATAAAAGCCTGAGTTTCAGAAGTAAAAGGTGATACAAACAGGGGAACTGGAAGTGATGAATCCTCAGTTAAGAGTGCTACTACACCTAGAGAAAACTGTGATGAGGTAAATCAAAACATACAGAAAATAGGATGGGTTAGTTTGGTGCAGTCTTCAGGCACTGACTTTGCACACTATGTAAGAGCACGGAATTAACAATCACTGGGTGGCAGGTTAGAAAAAGGAGTATCTGAATGCAAAATGGAAAACCTCTTTGACTTCCATTAGGTTTGGTAATATATTACTAAGAAGCACACCATATTGAGCTGTTATCTGGTTGGCTGGCTGCATCCCTCTCCAGATTACCACTTAAATCAATAGCTCTCACATTGATTTTTAAAGCACACTGTATTCCAGTTAAAAGAACAATGCTCTGAGATGAGTCAGCTATTTATTCTGTCTGTAGGAACTCTGGTGCATTTTCATTTAGGAAAATAAAAGTGGGAGCCAAAGTACACACAGATATCTAGTAATAGGAACCTGCCTGTTGTACTATAATGTGACAGAGGCTCTGCAGACACACAGATTTGCTACAGTGTGTGCACCAGCCACAACCTGGCCTTGAGCTACAGCAAGCTTCCATAATGATGGAACTGAAATATAAACAGTTCATAACATTGAATTTTTGTTTAGTAATTGCTGTAGCAGAGCAGAAAAATATGTCTATATGTATATCATATCAGAGGTATGCACATGGAATCATAGAATGGTTTGGGCTGTAAGGGATGTTAAAGATCATGTCATTCCAACACCCCTGCCATGGACAGAGCCACCCACTAGACAAGGTTGCTCAAAACCCCATCTACCCCAACCTTGGAAATTCCAGGGATGAGGCATTCACAATTTTCTGGGCAATGTCAATCCTTTCCCTGGGCAATTAAACTAAGAAGCCGATTTCCACATATTCACCATGACACATAGAACCTCAGCAGTATTGTATTTCCATTTATTTTCATGTATTTGTATATTCCATGTAACATGTACTATAGTTCCAGTATTGTAACTAGTCATCACTGTTGCCTGATATGCTTCTGCTCTTTTCAATCATATTAAAAATTTCCTCTTTTATACAGGTTCTTATAACCACAACATGCAGCTTAATTTACTCTTCCTTTCTCTCTTCTATTTAGCTGTCACTTGAGGAACCAGCAACCTTTCTTTCACCCAGTTTTGTAACTATTTAAAGACACTTACAAAAACTGCAGCAAAAATATTCTCAGTTCAAAGAAGAAATAACAATTGCAAGAGCTACCTGGAGATTTGGAGTCAGGCTGAAGTACAACTCTGCCTACGGTTTCTCTCGACCCCTCTCTGCTGCAGGCACAGAGCAAAGATCCTGCCATGGCCCCTTGTCTCTCCCACAGCTTTCCACACGCAGCTGCTGTCCTGGCTTCAGGCTTGGCAACTGCCTGTCAGCTTGGCCTGTTTCTGGGAACTTTGAGTTAACAGCAGCTAAAAACTACTAAAATTCCAGAGAAGTTAACAAATGAAAATGTTTGTCCACTACAGTTATTATCTCCAGTTTTGAATGTAAGGTACCAGATTACAGTCTATTCCACCTTCCTTTAATTACAGCCTTGGAGGCTATGGAGCAGCTAAGGGACATATAAGGGAGAGAGGTTTAGCATTCAGAATTTTATTCTTTACTATATATTGAATATCGTGAATATACTGGGAGTATTTATATATATATGCAAAGTTGAAGAACAGTGTGCAATTATGATGCCTGTTGTTCTGAAAATACTGTTGAACAGTGCTATTTTCAACTGCTATAAAACTAGAATAATTTAAATAATTGCAAAAACTCTGCGTTTCTGAGTAGAAATGCCTTTGTGTGTTTCATAGCACTGTGCATTTCATGTTGCTACATATTTTCCTCCTGACCCCTTAACAAAACAAAATAATATTTGTGTTTTCATACCAGTGGAGAGGAAGAGTAATGAATTTTCTACTAGGTAATTTTTACATTAAAAAATATGACAGTAACAGTATGGTAAAGATGGAGCAATCCAACCTGTTTACAGGAAAAGTTATCAATTTCCAGGTGTCCACCTGTGTATCTGTGAGCATAGTGTAGTTTAGAGTGTTAAGGTATGGAAGAGAGGGATTTTGTGCTTTGCTTTATGCAGTTTACAAAATATTTTGGGTTAGTTCTGAAGCTTTTTGAATCACATCCTCTCCTACTTTTATACTGTTCCCTGAGAATTAAGTTGATGTAGAAGTAAACTATGCCAGGCACTTTCCCAGGTTTCAGGAGGGTGTTGCAGGTAACACTACATTGGCTGCAGTCCTTGAGTGAAGATATAAGAACCTGTTTTACACAGCACTTCATTTGCACAGTATTTAGTTTTGACTTGTACAGGAAAATAATACAGCAGCAAGATCAATAGGTATTATTGCTATCCATGCAGAGTATTTTCTTTCACAAAAGTTATTGTAATTGACTCTAATAAGATTATTTCTAATATCCACAAACTTTAGCCCATTTGACAAACAGATAAAAGTCTTTTGCAAAAGCTGAGTGATGTTTTAACTGCGCCTGAGACAAGTACTAGAGAACTGAAGCTACAGAATTATTTCCATAGAAGTGGCTGACATGGTCAGTTAAATGACACTGGCAGTATTTCACACAACAAATCAGACATCCCACCTTTTCTGCCAGGTAATAAATTGTGCTAAGCAAACAAAGGGAAATTTATGTATTCATTAGCTATCAAGAGACACTTGGCAGAATAGCCCTTGGTCTGCAGTCTGAAAATCCTGCTCTGACAAGTGTTGGAAATGCTGGTGAATCACTATAGATCTTGCTTCACTGCAAGCACCATCAAGTCAAACTCTGCAGTTACTTGAGAAACAAGGCCTAAGTGTAGTTGTTCTAATCCCAGTTGATATTCCTGCTGCTTTTATATGTATTTCTAAAATACATGTTAGCCCTTGAAACATTTGCCAAGAGTTCTCATTTTTCCTTATCTTCTGAAGAAAGATTTCACATTTCCTAGGGTCAGATCCCTAGCCCACAATTTTGCCTTTTCTCCTTTTCACTACATGCTGGAAAGGGAGGCAGAATATGGGGGAGTGGTTTAAATATGAAACAGAGAACTAATAGAATTTGCACATTCAAGGTTCTTTTCAAAGTTTGGCATTGAATTACCTGTTCTCAAACTAATAAAAGTAGCAAAACTTTTATTTTTCTTTCGACAAATAAATTCACCACTGCAGCAGGATTCTGTGCTGAGGATAAATAGATGGTCAGGATCAGGCAGATGGTCAGTGCCAGACAGTGACTGCAAAGTGTGAAGGCAGCGATGGCTGAGCACGGGGCTCCGGCTGCCCGCGGGCAGCGCCACCACTCCCGCCCCGGTGTTTGCTCTGCGGGAGGAGACTTGGGGCCACGCGAGGGGCAGCGGCGGGACCCGCACTGTACCTTTGAGGGCAGGTGGGGTGAAGACGCTCTGCTTCCTCTGCTTGGGAGAGGCGGTCTGGGACTGGGGAGGGACAAAACACAGAGAGACGCGGTAAGAGACGCGCACAGGGAGAACTTTCTGTTCCCAGCAGCTCGGGGTCTTGCCCCGCAGCTGCTTTCAGAGGGTGCACACACCCATCTGAGGAGTTTCTAAGAAAAACAGATGGTGTACATCTGGTGCCAGCTTCTGGTCTTTCATGTATATGGAGAAAACTAAGATTAGATAGACAAAAATATGTATGTAATGGACAACCTTTATGACTCCTAGGCAAGACAGACCCAATTCTACTGAAAATTACCCTTCACTCTAAAAAAATAGTTAAACATAAGATTTGGATAGCTGTGCTTTTAATAGTCTGTGTAATAGTTTCTCATAAGGCAAATTAATGTTTAGATACATAAAATAGTTGCAAGATTTAAATTAACTGTTCCAATTAAACAGTGCAATCAGTTGCAATCAATATGTATCGGTAAAGTAGAGCTGAAATTATCAATATATACATTTGAACATAAGGGGAAAATCTCTCCCTTTCTTTTTTTTCAGTGTCTTCTTTTACATCTAAGATAATTTCAGCAGCCAATCACTCAGCCTTTAACTGAGCCTGATTTGAGAGTTATATTTAGACACAGCTAAACTTTTTATGGCCCCAAAACTGCACCTATGAACAAAAGACAAATTATTCCAAAATAATGGTTGTAAAATTACACATAGAGTAATAATAGTATAATTATACCAATGTTAAGTTAGCAAAATCTAACTGTAATACATTCAGTGTTAAAGCAGGGCACTTTTGCAAAATGAAAGCAGCTAAATTGGTGTTCATATTATACCAACATGAAATATGTTGACATACAAAGGACAATAAAGCCACATAAGGTCACACCCATAGCTAGCATCATGTCACATTCCTAACAAAAAGCTTAAGGAAAGTCTGTATGTAGACAAGGTTTTTGGTTTTTTTCCCTCTTCTAATCAATTTCTATTTATATTTGATCATAACAATGTTGTATTTTCCCAAATATTTTGTAAAAATGTCTAGTATATAGACTGAATTTTAATCAGATCTATTTCTTCATGGAACATTTGAGACAGCTCTTAAGAGAACCACTTTCACACAAGTATGGTCAATCCTATTACCTTATCACATTAGATTGAATGATAAGATTTAGAAATAAAATATTGTCTTCTTCGGAAAGAGAAAGATATTTATACACACCATGGGACAGGTTGCTGATCCCCACCTTAGTAAATCTTTATAGGTCTGTGCTTGAGTCCAGATTGGAACCAATCAATACCTACTGCTGCTATTTAAAGTGCTGCCTGCTGCTCTGGGCAACGGGTGAAGGAGAAAGAGATCAGGGAATTGCAGGAACTATTCAAAGAGAGACTAGAAAGCAAGATTGGAGGGAGGACCCCACTTTTATCTCTTGTGCAAACAACATCACTGCACTGCCTGCTGAAGGCTTGGCAAGTGATAGAGTAGAGAGGAGTTTGCAATGTTTTGTTGACCAGCAGTGACCTGCAGATCCAAAGCAATCCTTGGATGGGTTGAGCTGGCAGGGGCAGGTTTGCTGTGCTTTGGCAGGGCAGGGCAGCAAGGCAGAGGGGAGCTTGCCTCTCCCAGCTCCCTGCTACAGGGAGAAGGGAGAGCCAGCAGAACTGACACACAACACAGCTTTACACAGCCCTGGTTTGAAAACGATGGTTCTTAAAAGGCTGTGTTAGTGAAGATGGCATGACAATGTAAACAAAAATATTAACGAGGATGACCCAGTGAGTTTCAAAGGGGCTTTAACGACAGACCTATTTTAACAATAAATATGTGGTATGTATAGTTGGGTTTTTTTTGGTTTTTTGTTGGTTGTTTTCTTTTTTGTAATATTTCACTTACCTCTGCCTGTGAGATGCTTGTTCTCTTCTCATCTTTTTCTAGAGAAAAATATGGAAAGAAAAAATTGTAACAGAAGTGTTTCTCAGTGCTAATACTTGCAACACTATAGCACTGTTTTAAATAAGTAATTAACCTTCTGATTTACAGCTTTTTGTTCTCTTTTGTATGTCTCAGAAAACCAGAGGCCCTGATTAGCATTTAGACTTAAGAACTTCATCTGAAGCACTTGACTCCTGTTTTTGTGTGTGAGAAACAGCAAGCAATGGAGCGCCTTTAGCAGCAGGTCGCTTGTCCAGACTGCCAGCAGGCTCTGTGCTTGTCAGTGAGGCTGTCAGGGCACAGGGCTGCTGTGCCCAGGGACTGCACTTTCTTCTGTGGTTCAAAAGGTCTTGGTTGTCAAATGGTGTGCAGCAGACTTACAAAGGGCTCTACTGCACTCAAATAAAAATGATAAACTCACCTCATTCAAGTTATTAATATGTCAATAAAGGTACTGAAGAGCACATTTCATTAATATGTGAAGTTAACAAACTAAGCTTAACAAAGAGTAATCTTTCATCTCAGAAATTTCATGACCCTACTGGACTGAAATTTTTCTTGGAACTTCTTATTTCCATTGAATTTATTTGCTTTTGATTATATGCATGGTAGAGTTGCCAAAACTAGAGATTTCTAACAAAATAAGCATCTCAGAATCTGTATGAACAACTAAGTAAAATCATATGAAAGAGAGGAGGCTTAAAAATCTTCCTAACTATGGGATGTAACCAGTCATTGCATGTGCTAAATTATTTTTCTACTCTTATACTGTTGTAGTTAATGGCCAGAAAGTGTCTGTCTTCTGCCAGTGATTTCACAAATATTTGATGAATAACACACAGGACCTTTGAGCAGAGTAGTCTGATGCTCTAAAATAGGATGCCATTAAAAACAGAGACATCAATCTCTCACTGTACCAACACCCCTTCTAAAATTTTCCACTTGCAGATATCAGTGTGTAATTTTCACCGAGGTGTGGCAGAACTGTAAATGCAGGTCTGAGAGAAGAATAAGGTCTAGGCCATATCACTTTATCTGACTTATTCTCTAGCTATTGGCTGCTTGTGGAGTGCTGTGTATGAGGGGACAAGCCAGTCCAGGCAGCAGAATCACATTTTCTATTGCATTCTTCACCACTGTATCTGTGCATCTTACAAATATTGATTTACTGGATTTTTCAATGTATGTATTTCCCATTATTTCTACCTGAAAGACTCTCAAACCACTCTTTCTCAAGGTTAAAAAGTGTAGTTGAAAATAGTGTTGATTCCTAAGGCATGATTCCACAAGTACAGAATTAGACAGGACAATCAGGAGGCCAGTTTCCTGCCATTGACATTTGTGTGAACTTCGGTAAGGTCACGAATCTCCTCCTTGACTTCCCTACCTGTAAATAAGTATAGCAGTGCCTATTTCAGTATAGCAGTGTCTCTTCAATTCCATAAAACACTTTGAGGTATGAAGTCAGGCTGGGTCCATGGGTGATTATTTATGTGCTTGTAATCTTTCTTATTGGTTGTATACAAACAGACCCAGGCTTCAGTGAGTCAACATTGGACTCCTTTTTTTAGCTCAGGATCCTGGTTTTACTTTAGAGGCTGAAATTTGAACAAATCAGGAACTTTCAGTGAAGAACAATGAAAAGTAATTTACATCCCATTCCTTCCCGAAACTCTAAATTTGTCCAGATTAAAAATATTTTGTAAACACAATTTGAGGTTTGCATAAGGAAAAAAAAAAGCAGCTTTGTCAGGTTTCAGGTCTTGATCCTGAGGATGTACACAACTCTACCCCTCTGGGCCCACACATTTAGTGTTCTGAGTGATGTGACACTAAAACTACTAGAACTGGAAAGTTTCCAGCCTTTCACCCAGGAGCTTTCATATGACAGGAAACTTCAGGAAAAAGAACTGGTCCCACCATATGGAGTTAGAGAAATCATTCATATCCATAGGGTGAATAGTGCCAATGAAAAGCATCAGATAACATGGGCATTTAAGGGTGACTTACAAGATCACATAAAAAAAACAATTTTTCAAATCAGTAGAGATCAGAAATGAATCTAAAGGAGTGAAAGATACAGACTTGAGGCAGCAGCCATGAAGTTTCAAGTGAGATGAAGGAAAAGGTAGAGCTGTCTGGAGGTGCAGTTTGGTCAATGGTACATTTTGACATGCATTTATTTTTGAGGACAGAAAGAGCACCACATGCATACTTTTGACAGGCATTTTGATGGATAAGACCCAAAGGAGAGTGTAGATTTTAAAGGAGAGGTGATAAGGAAAGGGAACAAAGGAAGTCTAGATTCCTGAATGCCATAGACTGAGGCAAGGAGAAGAGAATAAACAAAAACTCCTTGAGGAGGAGGAAAAGATGAAAGGCAAGGGGGACTTGGAAAGAAGACAGACTAGTTTGTGTGTAGCTGAGGTAGCAATGAGAGACAGGAACAGTGGGATTATAGCAGTGAAAGGGGGAATTTAGTGATGACAGGGAGCAGAGCTGGAGTGCAGTGCAGGCTGGAGCTCAGTCAAGAGCTCTCTGCCTGGGGAAATACTTAGAGCCATCTTGGCCTAACTGAAGGATTACATTAATAATTATGTGAACAGTTGTCCTTGGACAAATAGTGGTTTTCCAGTGTAACTTACAATGCTTTGAAAGCAGTTTAAATAAATTAATGAAAGAATGTCTCACTAAGCAAGTATCCTTGTGAGAGTCAATGGAAGTAGGAATTAATGCTCTCACTGCAACAGGCTGGTACTGGCATCAAGAGACCATGTAGAAAACCAGATTTTATGATGAGAGTGGAAGGTACAAGGTAAGAAAAAACATCATCAGTTAGCTACTGCAAATCAGGCATTTTCACCTACAGAAACCAAACAAGTCACATATCTCCCACCCTCAAATTCATCAACAATTATAAGCTGAATTTCTTTACTGAACTCTTAGAGCATAAATTCCTCTTGAGAAGGGTCAGGAAATAATCAGACAATAAATCACAAATATCACTTGATTCCCAGGGCAGGATGAAGTCCTTGGTTTGTCAGCATCCTTTAGTTCCCATTGACTACTGTGCAGGCAGGATTCTGTTCACAAACATAATAGTTATACAGAATGAGAAATTCACTTGTTATGTTTATAACTAGGCAATTATACCACAGAGAATGTGAATTCAAATGATCAGCTATTGCTCTTTTATATGAAACAAAACCCCAGTTCTTAGTAGATAACTTCTCCCTACAGGTTTGCTCTCTTTTTGGGCCTGGAAGGGAAGAATTTTAATGGTGTTCTGTTTTCCTCCCTCACAGAGTGTAACATTTTTCACAGAACACAATACAGCTGTGTTGTATTCCAAATCTCAACATATGACTTATCCAGTTAAACTTACGTTCGGCTGCTCTAATTAGCTAACAGGGATCTAATTACTCAAGTAACTTCTAGACAATTTTTGTGGTTTTGTTCTAAAGAGGTGTAATAGAAATCATATGAAGAGCCAAGAATGGATTTGTACATACCTAAGTATTGGAAAGTGGAGGTACCTAAAAAGAAGATTGGAGCTATGTTTAGAGGTTTTTTGACACCTGTGCTGAGGAAAAAGCAGATGAGGACTTTCCCCTGTGCTGGGCGAATAATGTCTGAGCCTAGTGTGATCCTTACCTCATGCAGACTGGAGTAACACCTGGCAAAATAAACAGGGTTTCAGGCTTTAGTCCATATCCTCAGAAAAGTAAATAGTCAGTGAAAAGTTCAGTTTAAACAATATTTCCTTCAGTCCAGATATGTGCACAGGCTTTCTGAAACAAAGCTTTGGTTTTTTTTAAGGAGAGACACTTCTGAAAGCCCACCTACCTGCACCCCTTTCCGCATTAGATCTGGATGCTCTAGTCTTTACCCAGGGCAAAATCTCACCCACTCACAGGGAAACCTGCGAGACTTGGCCTAAATACGTTGCTGAAATAGGTGGAAGAAACCCCAGAGGATTTGTCTCCCAAACACTTGTTAGCAGAGCTCTTTTGGATCTTTATTAGAACATCCACCAAGCCCAGCTGATACAGTAAGCTGAGCTTCCCAAATGGAGTGGAAGGAGGTTGGTTACAGCTGGGATCACAACTGCTTGGTGGTGCTGATAACTCTTCCATGAATCCCCACTGCTGTGCAAATGGCATGTCCATGCTGGGGGAAGCTTTGTGGTTGTTTTAGACTAAGGTCAAAATTCATCTGCCTTGCTTCTCCCACTGAATAATGTTAATGCACTTGGAGCAGCTTTGCAGGGCAAGGAGTGACCTGTTTGAAAAGCCTTGGCCTCTGGTATCAGCCATGGGCTCTGCAGTGGTCTTATCCAGCAAAGGCTTATGTCATCCAGCTAAGTACCCTGTTTGCTTTCCCCCTGGCAAGAGTAAATAAAAGAGCCTTTTCTGTTGGGTTTCAGCCAGGCACTGGAGAAATAGAACAGATCAAAGAGGCTGGCTTTTACACAAAAGAAACTCAGCAAGAGGCTGGTATAATTGTTGGAGAAAGCTTCTTGTAGAGAGTTTGGAATTTTCATTGGGAAAACACAGTTGAGCAGTTTCAGATAAAAATCACTGTGGGGCTGATAGGTTTGGATTTGAATAATTTTTGTCATAGTGTCTAAATTTTCTCTTAAAACTAGTAAAAACAATAGTCTTACTGCTCAGATGGTGGGAATAGCCTGTGAGTTGCATGCCTGTAACAGGTGTTAGTTAAAGAATTATTTAAACAAGAATGGTTTGAATCTGACAGAAATTTGCCTGGTGACAGACTTCAGGGACACAATGTTTAGTCTGGAGCCACTTTATAATCCTGCACTTGACCCTGTGTATACAGTGTCCCTGGAGGGAGCAAAATAGATGAATAGAGTCATGGATCCAGCCTTTCACATGCAAACGAGTGCAGGGCACCCCAAGCTAGTGACAGATCAGATACTGCTAGTGCTATGAAATAGTTCCATTTAATTCCTTTTCATTGGCTTTGATGAAGTATCTCGCTGGCCAAGCAGTACCATGTCCATGAGCAAAGTTTGCTGTCAGAAACTGTGAAAGAAATTAATCAATTGCTGACTTCTGGTCAGTGTGCTCAATGATGACACTGAGTTGGAAAAAGGGACATAATTTTTCTGCATGTGGGTCCACTTAGTCATCCCCTTTAATGAAGAGGAAGGTGGCTCTCGCTTCCTTCTGTGTGCTTGGGCAGTGGGGGCAGAGCTCTGCTCCCAACCTTGCTTGGTGCAACAAGACAGACTACTTGTTTCGAAAACTGACACTTACATGGCACAGACTCATGCAGTTTTAGGAATTAAGAAGAGAAATGGATAATTTTTTAAATAATTCTTCATTGCCGTGCCCTTTAGTAGCAAGAAAATCTGAAATTTCCTGAAAATTTTGTTCCAGTCATTTCACATTTCAATTTCTCTATCAGAAAAAAAAAAGGATATTTTTTAATCTACCAGTTTGCCTCACTGGTGTTTGACCACCACCATTTGTATTAGCCATTAGTATTTGTAAAATAAGCTCATTGAAACCTGATTTAGAAATTGACTGAGATAGTATTTTGTTTTTATGCTATCGCAACTACTTTTTCTTTCTTCCAGAAGACATAGCAAGATCAAAAAATACTTACTGCTTTGCTTTTTCTGGAGTTCTAACTACACATTACAACATCATGTAGCATTTCATTGCTTTTTACTAAATCACTGAGGTAAGAAAACAGAAAAAATTCGAAACAGACAAACATAAAAAGTGTTTATGCAGTTAATTGTTTGATTTTTGCTTGCTAGTTTTTATCTACCAGTATCTATCAATGAAAACTTGACTACAAGTTTATATGTCATTACATTTAATTACAATAAAATATCCTGGTTAGCACTCCTGGAGTGAGTATGTGTTTCTGGAAATATTCCCCTTACAGAAGCACCTCATTAAACTGCCGTATTGCAGCTGCTGTGGCGAGCATAGCTGGAAGGTCTGCTCCCCTCCTCGCTCAAGTGCTGACAAGAGAGAGTGTACATGGTGGTTCTGCTGCATCTCACACACTAATCAGCATCTAAATTACTGCCTGGTCCTTTAGGGAGCACTAATAAAAAGATTTGTATAGGAAATATTAATAAAAACATATGGGAGAGAGGAATTTGCTATATACACAGGCATTTGCATGCCTATGTTATCAGGCACTTGCAGTGAAGGTGTGCAGCGTGGGAAAGATCCCACATTGTGCTGACAACACCATCACCAAGAGACCTCTGTCACTCCATCTCACAGATCACAGCACAGATTTTCTCAACTAGCTCCTGACTGTAACCAGTCCTTCAGACTTCAATAAAATGCTACAGGCCAGATGAAGCTGACACTTAGAAATTTCTTTCCATGTAAATCAGTATTTCCCACCTTCATTATTCAAGTAGCCATTACTACCCCTGAGAGTAGGGGCTGCAATCTCCTTTGTTAGACCAAATCCTTCCAAAAGGTGCTCAAAGTCAGCCACTAAATGAAAAGGACAATCATTCTTTTACTCTCAATACACACAACAGCATGTGATTGAAATAGTATCTATATCTCTGATCATACAGAGATGACCCACTTCAAACTGCACAGCCATAAGGATATGAAGTAAAACCACCGTTCCAAAATTACACAGATCAAAATATCTTTAAAAGATGCATTGTGGTACCATAACCTATTTTGAAAGAAACTGGAGACATTACAAACCTCAAATGTGAATCTAAATGTATTTGTTTGCATCAAATGAATCTCAGAGGGAATTATAGTGCCTGATTCAGCTACTTTGTTATTCCATCTTCATGCCAGACTCATGGAAATCAGTCTCATTTTACTGGCATTAAACTAGAATCTAAGAGTGATGAATCAGGTCTCAAGCCTTACCACAGAGCAGTCACGAATTATTACAAGCAGCACAAGAATCATCCTTCTCTTAATGATTTTGTTTTCAATTTTTCACTCTCCCTTTCTAAAATATGTGCTAAATATTAATATAAAACAAATTCTAAATAAGTTCCATAAATCAAATACATCTTCTCAAAATATGATTTGGAAGAGAATTAAAATTGAATAATTTTCTCCCTTCTTAAGAACAAGGACTGAGTTGTTCTGCTTGTCATCTTGGAGTTGCACTTCCACCTGACTTTGTGGTCTTGCAGCTGCTGCCAACTCTGTAAGGCTTTTTCTGATATTGTCCTGGCTTTTAATGACAGGACAGAAAACAGGCTTTGTAGAAAAACCTGTCATGAAAAAAATACTTCCATGCAGAACCTTCTTTTCCTAATGGCAGAATAGGCCCTGTCCTGCAACTCTGCTCCATGAGGGCCAGGTGAGTGAGGCACAGGGAATGGACCTTCCTGATGCGGAGTCCTGGATCTATGATATGGGGACAATAACAGACATGACAGGTCTTCCCAGGAAAATAATGAACCCAGTGAGAAATATGCTTGAAATAAGCATTCTGTTTGGGACTTTAATTCACAAAATAAACAATGCTAGCCTTGAAGATGCTTTCTTCTAGTTGCTTTCTAAGCAGCACAAACTGCTCTTAGGTGAAGGAAATGGAGACAGCTTCCAAAGAACAACTGATTAAGTAAGAGGAACTAGGAGAAGGTAAGTAGAAATCTTTATTTCTGTCTTTTGATCTCTCAGATGAGATATTTTCTGGACCAAAAAAAAAGTCTTACTAAATTATCAGGAATTACTCTGAGCTAAACTTCTCATGCCCTTTGCAGTTGACCAATGTGGACTACTGGCATAAGAGCTGGGAGGAACCTCCAACAGGACCACAGGGTGTAACTCTGGGCAGAAGCTCTAGATCAGGGTTTGCCTCCAGCTTGCTTTGAAGCTTCCTGAAATTTACTCCTTCCAAAAGTATACCATTTAACAGCAAAATACTTCTTTCAGTTTCCAGCACAACAAAATTAAGCTCAATCAGAAATCCAGGGTGCCCACTATGCTCTGACTCTTGGTGAAGAGTTTGTCTGTGCCCGGCTCGGCTTGGTGATGTGGGGAGCAGAGTGTTGTTCAGGCAAAAGGAGTCCCACAGGAGTTGAAAAAAAGAAGAGACAAAAGGCAGACAACTTTTTCATTTAATAAAATAGTTCTAGATTTAGTGCAACTGTGAAAGAACTTCAGCCATACATAAATAGACTCAGTCAAAACTCTTGTTCATTATCTAAATTGAGTAAGGACAGTCTGTCTTGGGAAAAAACCCCTTACTCTTCCAACAAATAAATGTAAACCAGGGTGAAACTGATTTTCTGACATGAGCCAGAACAGAACCTGACAGCCATCATTTCTGGGTGCCCCAGGCAGTGCTGAAGGAGCAAAGTGAAGCAGAAGAAAACCTAAGAAAATTAGACTTTCACAGAAATATGGAACTAGGCTAAGAACAAGGACTGAAAAGTGGATGTAAATCACAATGTGGTGTCTTGAAGTTTGTCCAGCTGTGTAGAACATGAACTCACCTCACTGTAAGGTTACATTGACACAGAATCTATTCTGACACAACAGCAGATGTCAATAAAGATTGCATCTCTGTTGTATGGATTAAGGGCAGTTTCCACACTCACAGCATAATCTCACCGGGTCTGAAACCTGACAGTGAAGGAAAAGGTTCACATGAAGGAAATAGGGGAGCAGTGGAGATAAAGATGTTTTTTGAGAGGTTAGAGGAAGACCAGATCTGTCGAGTGTCTGCCAGCAAATACTCAGAGAAATAGGTTCAGAGCAGAAACAGGAGTCTGAAATGAATATGCCCAAGGAAAACATACTGCTAGACTACTAAAAGTTTGCCAATAATTGCTACCATTTTACCAAATGTTCCCAAAACATACACAAAAACTTTCCAAACAGTTTGGAATCTCTTTGTCCATTGACTAAGCCATAACAGTGTACTAGTTTGTGAAAAGACTTAATATGTTTATTAAGTATTTTCAAATCCAGCTCCTGGCTTGCTTTAGGTTTACCCTGTGTTCAAATGACTGTAGAGGATCAAGATCTAAATACAATTGAGGCAAAGATCATGAAGTAAAATTCGTGGTTACCAGGAATATAGTACAAGCCAATCCCCTGATATACATTTAAACCATTTCCTAATAACTTCATGTGCAGGAATCAATTGTGATGGAAAATGGCTCAGAACTGACCTACTGATCACGATCTTTCTATTGGTGTTACAGCTGCAATAGCTATCACTGTGAGCAGTTCCTTTCTTGCCTGTGAGCTGTAGGAGTATTCTAAGCTCTAAAATAAAAACCAGCAGCAGCAGCCAAAACAAAAAAACCCCACAAAACACCCCAAACAGCCAAATGTTCCTTAGCAGGCTATAGCTCATAAAGCTGTTTTAAAAAAAATCCTATCTGAACAGTTGTGTTTGTACATTCTGGAAAGTGACATTTGCCAAGGGAGAAGAAAACATACAAAACAATAAAATTCTTCCTTAGCCTGTGATTATTATTGCTGCCTTAGCAGTTTCCTTCCTTTTGGAATAATACCTCAAGGATTTCAGTAAGGATGTGTTGCAAAGCTAGTCCCAGCCAAGTGCTTGTGGCTTGCTTGTGGTTAGAAGGCATATACAGAAAGCTCCTCACATACATGGATCATCTTACATGTGTATCAAGTAAACTACTAGTAATAGTTCTTTGGGGGGTTTAGGACCCTTTTTACAAAAAGAAGATGCAAGTAGCATTCTTGTAAATTCATTTTTTCCTTTTCCAAACTTTCCAAAGGTCAGCAAAATGAGGTTCCATCATCTCATTCTTGCCTTCAGCACAACTAGGTGGGCCGGAAAAGACCAGAGCAACCACTGTTAGCTCAGAATAAGTCAGCTGCAAATTCCAAAGGCATTTTTCAGAATTTCTACTGATGTCACTTCATACCAGAGGCAGAGGGGACCCTGGGTTTTGTTTTATACATCTCCATCTGTACTGTCACAATCAGAAGCACCTTGCTGTGATTCCCATGGAATGAACTGTTCCACACCTTCCTATGGAATATGCTGTACACATTAAAACTGAAGTCACACACCAATGCTGGCATTTTAGGAGGGTTGAAGGCACACTTTTAACAACTGCAGCCCTGCTGTCTACTTACTTTATTTCAGAAATGGACAGTAAAAACCTAATGTTGGTCAGGACCAAAAATTTTCTGGGCTGCAATTCTTTAAAGGGAATTTTTTTCCTCCTCTATCCCCCAATCACTTTTTAGTTCATCAGTACGATTCCACTTCAAAGAGAAAAGGTTGTGAAATAGGTCTTAGTAATGGAAACATGTTGCTTTCAAACCAGCTGAGCTTTTAGGTTAAGTTGCTCCCTGATTCTGTACCTGTCCTGGAGAACCTAACATAACAAAAAATGTGGGGCAAATGCTTCAGTTGATCCCAGAGATGCTACTGTTTGGTGTTGGTCAAAGAAAGAGCAGGACAGGTTCATCCAAATCTTGGCTTTCTACCATTGCCTGAGAGCAGTTATGGCAGGGAACTTCAGAAAGACTTGAAGGTAATACTATCACCACACGTCACTGACTGGTGGAGGCTCAGTGCAGCAGTGTTTAGGCTATGGGATTTTTAGGCACCAGGATAAACTGTACTGTGGGGTGCAATAGAGCTCACTGCTTTATTGAACTGTCTGCCTTGCTCAAGCTCATTTTCTGCATGATGTGACTATCTCTTCTTGTATCATCAGAACAAAAGGTGTGGCCTCAGGTGAAAAACACAACCTTTACAATGCACCTTCATCCACTTAACACTGCTAACTCTGTTAGTGCAATTTGATTTCACAAGATGAATAATACCAAGACAAAAATTTTTTTGTGGTACATCTGCTTGCCAGGTATCATAGCAAAAACATGAACAAAGAGTGAGCATGTCACTGTGCTTCATTCTGTTACTATGGTAAATCCTCCAGTAAAGTCACAGGAGGAAAATATTAGAAGTGATTTTAGATACAGACAGAGGAATAGCTTTTTGAAGGGGAGAAGAAGGAAACAGAGCTCTACTCAACAGACATACAGCCTAATTCCACCCCCAAACTGCTTTGGTTACTGTAAAAATAGACTTGACCGGTCCAACTGATCTTGTTTCCACCAGCTGATGACACAGGCTGCTCAGATTCACAGGAAAGCAAAGCTAAGCTCTACACCTCCTTGCACTGTTGATGAGTTTCTGCAGCCTTCTGTAGTTGGCAAAACCTTTCATGACTAATATATTCAATTTGTTTAGTCTCTGATAGCTTAAGATCCAGATTCATTAAATTCCAACTTTTGATGTATTTTGAATTAAAGCTTTAACTTCAATTATGCCACATAAAGAGTTAAATTTTGTTTCTAAAAGCTCAATAAATGGGCTACCCTGATTGATGCTTTAAGTGCAACCCCTTCCCAATATTCTGAACATAATGAGGTTAGTGCTAAAAGCTGGATTCACTCTCATCTGTCTGCATTATCTATTTATTTCGCATACGTCACCATGGTAAATGAGTGCTGCATTAAGTACTAAATAGTAGAGGTCAGAAAAACCCTGTGTTGTATTTTTTCCCCTCAGCAAGACTGAAACATCTATTAATGGATTTCAATTTATTACCTGATGTAAACTACGAAAATATAAAACCCCCCCAGTATTAGCCCATTATTGAAGTATGATTTAAATATAATCTCAAAACAAACAAACTTGACATTCTTATTCAAAACATTTTGTCTTACAATGTCTGATGGACTTAATTTGAAATAGCCACTGAAATATTTTAGCATTTAAAAAAATTAAACCCCTCAAAATACAAACAGAATATTTGCCACAGGCTAAACCGGACATATTTTCTCCATTTTTTTTTAAATGACATCAAACTATGCTCATGTAGCTATGTTAAATATGGCTTAAGTATTTTGACTGCAAGAAGCAGTTATTACGCTTAGGCATTTCATTTTTTAAGTAGAAAGCTCACCATCTATTCAGAATTCTCACCAAAAGAAATTATATGAGGTGTATAAGCACTTGGCAGAGAGCAAATCTGTGAAAAGCTACTCTAGCAAATTAAGCCTTCTGACTGCAATAAGTTAGAATCTGTCCCACGACCCTCCTCAGCAGGTTGGGCAGCCTTGCATGTCGCTATTCCCTACCCATGGCACAGCTCTGCCGTGCTACATACACAGAGGTGATAACAAGTGTAAACATTCCAAAAGCTTATCAGTCCTCATGTTGAATGATCAGGCAGCTGGAGATCTATAACATGAAGCCATGTATATTAAAAATTATTTGCAAATAATCTCCTGGGGTGGAAGAAGGCTGTTTCTATGGTACTTTTGTATAAGGAACAAGGAAAACAGATGAGGAGTACAAGGTTCAGCTCTAAAAATACCTCGTTCACTTTCAGATAGTTCCAGGGACATTGACTCTCCCAATACAAAACCAACAGGAAGTAGGGAGCAGGAGGAACAAGTACATGGTACTTAGTACAAAGTTAAAGGTATACATTAGCAGCTTAGCTGCACTGATAAACTATGTCAGTTTTCATCTGTTGGGTATTAAGGGCTGGAACAAGAAAAATGGACTAAATGCAATTCCAGCCATACTGGGTACGAGTAAACTTTTTGGGTTTTTGGCTTCATGTCCTCTCAGCTGCAGCACTTCTCTAATCTAGGAAGAAAGCTGAGTCCTAGTTTTAAATACCCAGCCTCTATTTCCATCCAGCAGAGCCTACTTGGGCGCTGTTTGCATCCTGCACTGCCCAGTCTTGCAGAGGGACGGGGGCCTCCAGTGACAGGGGGGACTCATTCTTGTTTTGACTTCAGCCAACTAGTGGAAACAAGCAAGCTCACAGGGACTATGTGCCATATAAAATATACCTGTGCAGGCATCAATAAACACTGAAAATCAAGGAAGCAGGGATAAAAATATGAAAAATTGAGTAACATAAGTTAATTTTGACCGGAACCTGCAAAACACTTTTTTGTTTTGACTTTCTCTGAGTAGCAGTCAGACCTTTCGCCTTGTTGAAGCTCTACTTACTGAGTAGAGAGACAGTCCAGACTTGGGCATTATATGTTTCATACTATGTGGTTAACACAATGATTGCAATATTCACAGGGAATGTTTCTATTTGGGAATTAACATGTTTATGACCTTAAAAATGGCAAAAATATAGCTGTCTGCTTGGGTGATAATCTTCAGTTTAGGTCAAACAGTGCCCAGTGCATTCCAGCAACTCAAGCCTTGACCTCTGTACTGGAGGGAGCATGACAGCTCTTCTGACAGGTGGTGCCAGTGACTTTTAAAATCCTCACTCTCTCAAGAAATGGAGCATATTCATGAAATGGCACATAATCATTAATGATGCTAAGGACAACTATTTTAAAAAAAATTCTTTGTTTCTTTTTGAAAGCTGCAAGCCATTTCTTCTGGGCATTAAGAACAGCTCAAGAACAGGTTCTTGACTTTTTTTTTTTTAAGTCCTTGAATTTCTCTTTTTGTTTTCATGGAGTCTGTACTCACACTGCATAGGAGTGAGGAATTTTCACTGTGGTTTGCCCCAGGGACTTCTGTGAGCCTGAACTGCAGAGAAAACTCAGACTAACCCAAATGAAAGAGCATCTGAGCATAGGATATATAGGTAAGAAAGAGGGATATAGCCACTGAACATTTGCAGTCAGAAATCAGCCTGCTAACAGCAGGATATTTACAAGCACAGACATTTTCCTCTCTTTTCTGAAATCCCTATCACCTGTCACCAGGTATTATGCAACAGTTGTTTTATATATTTCATTGTTTCTTTGTATCAGATATTCCTTTCCAGCTGAAAGAACATGAAGGTCCTCACTGCTCTGCCAAGTAGTGCCTGGTCTCTAAAGATCCTGGTGCCATTCAGAATGCACATTGAGCATGTGTGAGGGGACAGAAAGGTTTTTCACTGTTTATTGCCATACCTCCTAGACTGATATAAAAAGAGACAGCATACTTAATGGTATACTTATTCAGCATACAGAAAGACTTACTGTTTTGACTCAAACAAACCCCAGTAAATGACAGGTTTTTTTAATGTACAAGTGCTTTATTACCACATTGGAAGCCTAAAGTTGTGATTGACAGCTGCTATTTGGCTTACTCACTTTCTAGTTCTTCAACCAAAGTAAGCAGTATGTCCGACCAGAACCTCAAGCTTTGGAAAAACATATCAGTTTTCATGAACTCTGAGAGCAAGACTTCACTGCTGATTCAAGATTCAGTGAGATTTTTCCCTGAGAAAATATAGCAGAACTGCTTGACAATGCCCAGAAACAGCTGCCTCCTACTTAGTAGGGCTTTTTTGACCACAGTTTATTTTGTCTTGGAAGAAAAAAATATGTGACCATTAGGCATAAAACAAACATATTAATTCACCTAGAAGCATCATGTAATTAATATTAATCACAAACAATAATGTTGGGCAAAGCATATCGTATTTATCCCATCAAGGATATGGTTCTGGTACAGTTTGCATCTCCAGGAAAGCACATCTGCATATGGTAATGAGATTCATTGTGCAGGGAGAGTTCAGGAGTGTGTAAAACCAATTTATAATAATAAAAAAAAATCTCAACTGCTTTAGGTTGTCATGGAATTGATACAGGTGTAAGGACAGTTTTATCTCCCACCACCCACCTGGCTGTGTTGTTTGCTGCTGCACTAAATAAATACTCAGGCTGCTCATGAGGCATCTCAGCAGAGCTCTGGGGAAGTGGCAGGAAGCTGAAAAGCATGAATCTTATTATGGATAATGGAAAATCAGATAGGAACAAGAAAGCAAAACTGCTAAGGCCCAAAGACAAGCTGCAAGAATGTTCCTTGTCTGGAGACACGTACAACTTGCGTACAACAAGTTGTGATTTACAGTGTTCAGTAACCTCAGATGTACTGAGTTGTACTGGGAATATATGTTTTATATTGCTTTTGCAGTGATAATACACCCTTTATGCCTTGAAATAAGATCTGGAAAACACAAAAAGTCAGCTCTGGAGAGGAGTTATCAGAACACATTACTATGTTTTTCTGATTTCCAAACACTGAGTAACATTTACATTACGAGTAAGAAAGAAAAAAACAGGCAACAAAGCAGAAACAGGAGCTGAAAACAGAGAATATGTAGAAAATTTAGAAACATAGAAGTTTATCCTAATGTTTACCCATATTCTAATGCTTCAAGAAGACTGAACACTTTGACATAAGTTGAACAGCCTTTGCCAGCCAGAGTGTTTGATGTTGTGTTGGCTCTGTGACAAAACCAGTCTCTGTAGGAACACTGACATTGTTTTCTGATCAAAGCGAGCCCTAATGGTATTAAACCTGAGTTGTGGTCTGACATGCTTTCCTCCCTCAGCTGTCACTTCTCTGCTTTGCCACCAGCTTTTTCCTGAGTTGTTGCAGTATGATATTCTGCTAGTTTAAAGCATGGCCAGACTTTTATTTCAGATAATAAGAATTGATTTTCATATATATTTTGCAGTGCTTGGTAAGGAGACAGGAGGCTGTGCATAAACAGAAAAGGTTGCTTTTAGGGTATAGTGGTATTCAATTTCTGTTGACTCCAATGATATTGCAAGAGAAATAGAAAGCAGGAGAGCTTTAACAACTTTTGGATTAAACTCTTGTGCAGCATATTAGTTAAATATGTTCTTAAAACTAAACATGTGCTTATGTTCCTTTTATAAAAGACATAGAGCACCTGTGGCTACAGCAGGATATGAATGGGTTACACCAGTATCACATGCAGCATCCGGCACAGGATGAGATGCTGCTCATTTTTCTAGTTCCATCACTTTATAGTTTTTGTTTGCTTTCACAGATAGTAAAAGCATCATATAATTTAAAATACAAGTAAAACTAATTAGATATTATGAAATCAAACATCAGATGCTCAGAAAACAGAGCTCCATTGGTGGCAAATGAAGCAAAAGAGATTTAAGCAACTTCGTAACTCAGTTTGTTAGTGTTAACTTCTCTGCTCAGATGGGACATAAACCATCAAAGGGCACTTTACAGAGCACTTAAAGAAAGACTGAAGGGTTTATTTATTGCTATCATAGAATATGCTGATTTGCAAGGGACCCACAAGGACGATCGAGTCCAACTCTCAGCGCTGCACATGACCACCCCCAAAGAGTCTTGCCTCATAAACTCACATTATCCACTGCAATCACTGTTGCATGATGCCAACCATAGTGAACATCAGAAAATGCAACAGTCAATGACGCCACAGGCTGGACATTAGCTCCTACTGTCACATACATCCCCATTCATTGTGGTCTAACACTGTCTCCTTGGAAGCAAGGAAGTCAAGCAGACTCTTCTTACAGTTTTTGAGTAGCTGCCATTGGTTAAAAATTACTTAACCTTAGTAGATAATCCATCTTCACTTCATAGCACTATTGATCTGACCTATGTGGGTGAAGACATATTCCTGTTGAAGCTGTAGCAGACATCAGTGATAGATGAGAAGACTTAAAAGAAAACAACATTTAGATCTTTGTACAGAAGAACTCAAACTGAATTTATTATGAAGTTCTGAAATGTCCAAACACGTTTTACTGCCTTCTGATTTCCAGATGGATCTGCATCCAGACCAGAGTACCACAAAAATGCTGCTTTTTTTTTTCTGTGTACTCAGAAGCAGCTGTAAAGGAGGCTATAGAAAAGTCTGATTCTTAGAAAATGCCTGTCTCTGTTTTTCAAAAAAAGAGAAGTTTAGATAATTAGAGTAAACTTTGCATCTAAACATTTAGAATTGCATTAGGACACACATTTCAAACTCTTGGAAGCATATCTTTTACTAGCTGTTTGCTTCTAAGGAAGGAAGTGGAGTACTCCAGTGGGTAAAAATCCAAGAGACAGGATTACCGTTTAGACCAGCTCTAATTAAAAAAAAAAAAAACAAAACAAAAACAAAACCAAGACTTTGACAGTACCACTGGAATTCTCTGCTGTTTGGCTTGTCTGTTGATCTAGGGAATCATGCTTCTAAAACAATTTTTTGGAACATCAACTTAGCACTATTATTATTATTATTATTATTATTATTATTATTATTATTATTATTATATTAACTGCAACCATGTGCAGTGATGAATTTATTTTTGGAGACAAATTGTATTCAGCATCCCACTGAATAATATTCATAATCCAACAACTGATCAGCATTTCGAGGTGTAATCATCAAGGCATCAAGAACCCTTAGGACCAGCTGACTCTGAAAGATGAAGCTATACAATAATTCCAGCTGTACAGCACTTTGCAAGATTGAGACCATAAGGGTTTTTTTAGTATCTGCACTGCCATTGTAAACCTTCTGTCTGCCTTTCCAGCCTGGCTTTACAGGCCTTGTATTCAGCAGGTTTACACATCTACATATGCACACCCTGTTCAAAACACCTGCCCATATCAAGCACACCATATAGAAATATGCATGAAGATGTTCATGCATGAACCACGTGGTGAGGGGCAGGAAAATGAAGATGCTGTGAAAGTTTTTATTTTTATCTGACTTCATATAAAATTTTGAAAACAAGACGATGTTATAATTTAACCAAAGAATAACTTCATTAATATTAGTTCCCGGTATCTAGAAAGAGCACGTAGTAGCTCAATAAACAAATAAAAATAAGTGAAGACTAATACTAATTCGTGGGCTTCTATGGAAGTTGACTGAAACTTGCAGCAATACTGACTCATAATAAAAATGATTTATTTAAAGATTTATTATGAACATTGCGGGAAAGGTGATAACAGACATGTACCACTTTGTTTACAGTAAAATTTCCTGTAAATTAAAGAGTTCTTATTCTCTGTTTGGTTTTGATTTGGTATTGTACCAAGTATCTGTTTATAAAAGGAAACATGACGGTACAAAGTGTACAAAGTGAATTGCAAAAGAGATTAGCAGTCGAGGTGAATTTGCTTTGAATTAAGTCCTAGCAACACAGACACTGTAGATCCCATTAGGGTAAGGAAAGTCAGTCTAAGGCAGATTTTTTATGCACCATTACTGAGAGGTGAACTGCCTGAAAGTTACTCTGCAAACTGAGGTTGGGGTTACATGGGTTACACTCAATGTCAGGAGAAATCTTTAGCCATATGGGACACACTTGACCATCTCTGTGCTGAGCTGCAAGGACCTAAACTCCAAGAGCTCAGCTCTCTAAATGCTTCCTTCTGTACGTTACTGAGAAACTTCAGCTACTGATGATGTTGATCAGACCTGGGTATCAGCAGCACGTGAAGCAAGTGGAGGTCCTGAAAGGCTTGAGATGGTTTTGTTTCACTGAGGTGCCAATGCACAAAGTAATGGCCTTAGAAAGACATTGGTGAGAAAAAGCCTGCACTGCTTTTAAAAAAAGATTCAGGTGATTAAGAGATAAGACAGGAAAAATTGTTGCAAAGCACTACAAAGAAAAAATTTGGCATAAAGCAGGTTCTTTGTCTCAAGGGGATTATGCGTTGAAGATTTTTCCATTTTTGCAGAGCTTTTTTTGCTTATAATACTCCCTAAACATCTTATTAAATAATTTTTCTGAAGTCACATTTATATGACAGAGTATGTTGCAACCTCAAGTCATCCCATCCCACAGAAAATCTTCGAGGGGAAGCCCTGGATGAAGATAAGTTGAAAAGGAGTAATGAAAACATACATTATATGTTTCACTGGAAAACTACAAAAGAACTTGTTTTGTAGAAGTAATTCCCTTGGCTGAATTAGCCCTGGAGCCACCCTGACGTCTCTAGAGATTGGACTTTGTGGGTCTTCAAATCCTCCACTCAGGGAAAGAAAATGTTCATGGATGGAAGCACTGGATCTGGGTCATATTAGTTCTCCTCATACATATAAAAATGATTTATATGGAGGATAAAATTGTGGAAGTATTGACATTATCTGAAGACCAGGAATTATATGTGTTCATGGGGTTTACTCCAAACAGTCCTAAGATTTGTAATTTGATATTTAGTGCTACAAAATTAATGCTGGATTTTTAAAATCATGTCATTAATAAAACCAGTTTGCAGACAATCCTGTGTAAACAAGTTCAATGGTTTAGAAAGTATGTTGGCACTTACCTGGGGGCACATGTTCATTCATGATAACAAGGGATGCTGGTGTAGGTCTTCTTTTCCTAATCTGTAACAGGCATAAGGCAAGGAGAGTCATTAGGGTTTATTAATTGCTCCACACACAAAGCAAAGCAAAAAATCCATTTGGTGTTCTCCTGAGTATAGACCAGGCAAAGTTAAAAAAGAAACTATTTAAAGAATAGCAACACATCACTGTCTTACTGACAGTTTGTTTGGTCTTACAGTGATCAGGGTCATGCTCTTGCTTGTACAGGGATCTCAAAGGCATGGGGAGAGCTTTCCAAAATACCTTTAGAATTTTTAATCATTTTCATTTAAGTTTTTAGACAAATACTGCTGACAAATATCAGTCATATCTTAAAATATTGACATTTATCTTTGTATCAGGTAGATGATTGCAGTAGTTTGTGAGCTTGTTTGTGCAAATACCTGGTACTGTCATAGCTCTCACAAGTAATAATTAGCAATACTTTGCAAGTGCACTTCAGAGTAGATGATACAGGTATGCCTTCCAATGAACTTACATTTCTAAACTGTGGTCAGAAGTCTTACTATTGTTCTTTAACTAAAAAAACTCCAGTATTTAAGACTTTCAAAAGAGTTTTTCCGAAAACACTATACAGCAGATCTTTACATGCCAATACAATCCTGAATTGTATGCAATGTTTCTTATTCAGAGTTTGTGTGGGTATCTACTTTTGTTCCATTAACAGTGGCTGAACTGCATGATATTGGACTGTCCTTCTATAATGCAAACATTTGCATTGAAAGCTTTGTGTTGTTTCACTAAAGCCTCCAGGCTTGATATTCTATTGAATTTAAGAGAGGGACCAAGAGTATTTAAGCTAGAAACCATACTGACAGAAAACCTCAATGTCAGTGCATTTTTTCTTTTTTATTTGCTGATCCAGCATCTGTGTTTAGCTGGATTCAAATTTTGCTTTTAGAGGTGTAAATGGAAAATTACATCATCAGAGTTAATGGGTTTATTCCAGATTAGTGGAATTGTAGCTGACAGCAAAATTTACTATTTCTATTTCATCACACATCCTCAGTGAAACTGTATAGCACTTGGAATGAAACTCACAACACACACACAAAAAAAGGGCTGCCCATAAATACCAGGCAGAATTTGGGCCACAGCATTTCAAAAGCCATGGGAATTCCAGGAAATCCTAATCCTATGGTTCTCACTGACTTCAGAAAAATACTAGCACACATTCTGCTTGAATTCACTGCTGAACTGCTCAATAAGGTATGGACATTTTGCAGCTCAGAAGAACATATGGGCAAAATGAAGACCCACAGCAATTCTCTTCTGCACCTTTCTGATATTTCTGCATTCATCGGTCACTCACAACTCAATGTTTTCTGGCAAAGGTATCTGCCTTTTAAGAGATATGACATCAGAACATGAAGGAAACCAGATACCTGTCCTAAAGGTGCAAAGAATTTCATAGCTAATGATATGGAACACTCAAGGTTATAATATTCCCCTGGTATCATCTAAAACTAGACTCACACAAATAGAAGCAAATGTTGAGAAGGACATGCACTGAAAGAAATATACTGGGTCACCTAATTACGATTTATCCAATTCCTCTCACAAGACTCCCTGTGACTCTTTTTATGCACATCTATGCATATCTACACAGTAATAGACAGCTGTATTGCTACACACACACACACACACACACACATCATTATGTATATATTTTGGGAGTGAATCAAAACCTAAAGTAGCACATGCACAGTTTAAATGTGGACACATAAGTCAGGCATATTTCTGTATTTGTATATACACAAAGAAGACTGTATAAAAATCATGGGAAACACAGGAAGTAACTGAAGTAATGACTATAATGAAAAACAAAACTTGTGTTTTCTCCTGTTAAAATGAATGATATATTTTCTGCCCAATATTTCCATTAGGTCCCTATTATCAGCTTCATGTTTTCTTTATGTACAATTAATATACTTGAGTTGATTTGTTGAGAATATGTACTCATGTGAAGTGTACATACAAGTGCAGTTACAGAAGAGCATAACAAATATATGCTAAATAAACCTACCCAAGTCGAAGAAGCCTTATTCTGGGTAGAGGATATATTCTTTTTCCTCTTTAGGTATATCCAGGCATCGCTATAACCGCCAGAGCATTTAATCTACAGTTCCATTAATGTAAGTTAGAAAAGCATTTAGGCCACGAGCATTACCTGTCCCCACCCATCTTGCCCTCATTCCTAGCCCATTCCCTCAAAACAGCAAAAGAAATTCATCTTACCTGCTCAGCTGCCTCGGGATCTATTTGACTCTGAAACAGGGGCACAGCAAACTGTATTTTTTTGGGGCTGTTGGGCTCCATTGTGATGCTGAGGTGAATCTGATGGGGGAAGAGCCTGGAGCTTGAGCCCGAATGTGTGCCTGTCCCCAGGCACCGTACCCACAGCCAGGCTGAGTGCTCCACAGGAACAGCTGTAACTCCCAACTTAGCACCGGAGTCTGCGTGAGTCGAGCAACTCCCTTCTTCCACATCCACAGAGATGCCACTAGCTTGGCTATTTGCTTTTTTTTTCCTTCTCCCCTCTCCTTCAGATCCTTTAGATCCTCTCAGCAGAAAGCTGAAAGGAACAATAAGCTAATTGTGTAGCAGCTCACTTCTACATATGCCAAGCATTCACTCAGAAGCTAATTGAAAATGCAATACTAGCATTGCACGGCCTGGAGCCCTGGGATTTGAAAAAGAGGATCTCTCCACCGTATATTACTAACTGGCTGCTCAGAAGTGCAATGCAAGCTCCCTCTGAGTATTGCTGATGGGCTCTTAATTATTGATGAACACAAATCAGGAAGTTTTCAGATTTTGGGGGTGGAGGTAGCAGAAGGGGTGGATGCAATAATTCAATCTCTGTTACAGTATGCCAGAACAGCTCTCCTCTTCTCACATATCAAACAATTGCCTTTGATCTTTCAAATCTTTTTTAAACCTCACAGTTTTAGAATTTTCTAAATCCTACAGGAAGATTTTTTGATGATGATACTACACAGATGCCCACACTTCCATGAAGGTTCTCTGATGTGGTAAGTGGGTTTGCACCTTAGGCTGGGTTTTCAGATCTAGCCTGTTTCTTTTGCTGGGCTCCATATCACGTGGCTCCAGTATACTGAGAGCATCCACATTTGCACCAGCTCTCTGGGCTAAGCACATCAATGGGCATTTCGTTCCATCCTAGTAAGGTGGGATACAGTGTTTACTCAAGATTACACTTTCTCTCCATTAACTTCAGAAAAAAAGAAAGATGATTCTAGTTATCTCAGTTTTAGATGAATAAAATACAGAGGCCAAATCCTACATCAGACACAAAATCTGTGCCCTCTTCCAAGACCAGGAAAATATTTAAGTCAAGCATATCAATAGTACTCCTCTGTGAATATAATTATTTTCACTTATCATTTCATGTTAATTCAAAAGAAGTGTGTTAAACAATACACAGCAACCACTGACTTAACCTACTCCTTGGTAAAACTCAGAGGAATTTGAAAATGCATTCTTTGCTCAGGCCACTGAGAGCACCAAGAATTTTCACAGCTCACCATAAGCCTATTCAGTCACTGAGTATTTTCCCACCTGTGCCAGTGGAGGAGGAAGAGAAGGAGTGAGCATTGTGGCTAAGAACAATGCACCAGCCATACAAAGCAGAACAAACCAGCAAGCCGGGGATGGAATACTTGTTTGGTTTTGATTTTTACAAATGAAAACTGTGACATGTTATTGGAACACCAGGGCATTTCTGGACAGAGGCAAGCACATTAGTGAGCTGCTTTATGAAGGACCTGATAAAGCTCAGCAGGTGAGGATACACTAAAAATTAAGGATCCAGTTGGCTCCATGATCAAAAATAATTCTCAGTGAAATTCCCCTCCTCATGCAAATCAAAACTGCTGTATACTGTAATGATTTCCAGCTGACAGCTAGTAGCTGCCAATTTTCCTGTTTGATTTCTTGGGATAGTTTTAGGTGGCATTAATTTAGAACTGTAGAACCACAGAAGAGTCTCCTTGGTGATGGCCTTCTGGAGATACCTGGTCCCACCTGCTGCTCAAAACAGGGACCTGGATAAGGTTATTCGGGGCCCTCTCTGTTTGAGTGCTGAATATTTTCAGTGCTAAGGTAAAATGCTCAGTTTCATTTACCAAAACAAAGAGATGCACAGAATACTGATGTTCAGTGTTTCATATGATCACTTTTAAGCCTTCACTATTCCTACCAAGACAAAACATAATTTGCTTTGTAGACTTCCACAGAAAATTAGAGTACCAGTTCTGCTGGTGCAACTGTCTAGGACACTAAAGTAAGAGAGGCATATGCTGCTTTCACTAACTGCAATTAGAGAGTTGTTTTCAGGACACACTAATCCAATTTCACAAGTCCTTCATGTGCAGACATGCCATTACCTTCAGTGACAGCTTCAGACTTACCAGGGATATACAAATACATACATACATACACAGAGTTACATAAAATATCTATTCTAGCTGTCTATGAAACTTCATGTATTAAATTGTGCAATTACAATTATAGTATACGTTACAGGAGCAATTATTACAAAGGCTTAAAATTTCTTATGTTAATGATAAAGTAGTTTGAAAAAAACACTTTCAGATAGTGAACATTTATTAAAATGTTAACTTCTGAAAATATTATAGTGGCGTATTTCAGCTCTAGATTGCTGGACATTGCTGTCTAAAGGAGTCATGTCTCAAATGCGTTGCCATGAATTCTATATGAGAGAAAAGCTCAACAACCTTATGAAGAAACAAACCAACAAAACTTCTTCCTGGCAGGTTCCAAAGGGAGCCAGACAACAGGACAGAATAAGACACAAGGATAAATTGCTAATGGGGCTGCTGTGTGTGGGAGAGAGGCTTACCAACAATGTGATGTGGAGGTATTTGCTTTCTGCAGCTCTCCTCTCTGTGCCTATTTGGAGCTGGCTGCTCAACAATTTTCACATGCCCTACAACAAAAAAAGTATTTGTAAAATAATATAAGAGAAATATTTCAGAGAGCACTCATATAGAATTTCAGGATTACTACTTCAGCTCACTCTTACACCTAATTTGCAGCACTAGAAGTCTCTGGGCAAAGTGTGCTTGCATTTTCTATAGACATCATCATAGTGTAGGGAAGAGCTAAAACACATTTAAGTACTGCCAAGTACTTTTAGCTCATCTTCTGTTTTTAGTGCACTCCCCACCAAGTCTCAAATGCCTTCGTGATTCAGCTAAAACTATAATGGAATTAAAAATAATAATATCTGTCCACAATCTTTCCTTCCTATGTCATTCACTATGTTCTGGTATGAAGCACTGCCTTTTAATATATCCTACCATACTGGATGAACTATCAGAGCACCCACAGCATAGTTTCTGCTTAGGATATTTTGGCTGTTTCTTAGGAGTGGTTTATATCTTGTTCCCAGCCAAAGACAAGGCTGTTGAGGTGGGAATTCAAGGGTGTCTGTCCTGCACTGTTCTTACACAATTTCTGCTGTGGCTGTGATCTACCTCAGCATCTCTGGTGTGGTCAGGGACCTACTGCAACATCACTCTCGAAAGGAGAGGAGAGAGCAGAGGAGAGCTGGAGTTCATTGTAAAACCAACCTGTTTAAGGCTTTGGCTCCTAAATTCACCAGTGCAGATGCAGTGAAACACTAAGCTACAGTACCCTGATCCATCAGGCTGCCTTTGCAGAGCAAGGACTCAGCTTGAAAGTGGCACTTCTTTAGTGTGTCTCTTAGGACACAACTTTAATCCCCATTGCAGTCATTGGTATGTGAGAGCCTTAACAAAGCTATGCTGATCTGAGCTTTCCTTGGGCTCTCCTCACAGCAGCGTGTCCTCAGCATACCATGGGGCAGCTGCAGCAGCAGCAGGGAAGAAATGCTGCAGAGCACATTGGCATTCTGCTGCAGCCAAAGGGAGCTCAGTGTGCCCCTTCCTTCCAACTTTTTCTAACAAACTGATGAACAGTTTCTTCCTTGCCTTTGTCTATACAGAGGCACCAGCTTCCCAGTTCTTGGTGCTGGTCATGAGAAGAAGAGAGGGAGACACAGACCTGGACTTTGCTATGCCCACCACAACTCTTCATGCACATCATAACTCTTCAGGTTCTGCACTGTGCATTTCTCATAGGTGCTAAAATCAGATGCAAGCCTTCCAAGAATGAAAAATAACATATTCAAAATAATCCTGAAATTTTTCTTTCAACAGGCATTGCAAACAGGGTGACTCCCACTGAGCTGCTGGAAACACAGTCTGCTATTTATATATAGAAAATGCAAAGAATTTAAAATCTGCAAGGGTGGGAGCAGATCACATCTGTCATGTGAATACTAAGTGCTGCCACAGGCAGGTGAAGAAAAAGAACAGAAAGTTCTGTCAAGCAGTGACAGAGCCAGTAGGACATTCAGGGAGAGCCTGATAACAGCCTAACCCCAATTCCCTACACCACTTCTCATTCACAGAACATCAGGCTTGGACTTGGTAAGGTACTAACTATATATATGTGGATATATAAAATCTAGATAAGTTAAAAAATGCAAGTATTTCTATTTATACAATTTTTCTAGTTAAGATAATAATTTCTTAGCAGTACAGATTTAATCAGGATCAGTTTAAAGTTACTTTATCTGAGCATACAAGAACTGATACTGTCTAATCTCCTCTTCCTCTGAAACTCACAGCTCTCCAGTCTTTCAAGTAAGGTACATGGCCCTCCTTTTGTTCTCAATGTATTTATGAAAACATTTTTTTAATTATTTTTCACAGCAGTGGCCAGATTGAGTTCTAGCTAAGCTTTGGCCTTCTAATTTCTCTCTACCAGACCTAATGACATTCTTGTACCCTTCCTTAGTGGCCTGCTCCTTCTTCCAAAGGCTCTCTTTTTTTCAGTGTCCCAGCAAAAGCTCCCTGTTCAGCCAGGCCTGTCTTCTTCTCTGCAGGTTTGTCTTTTGGCACATAGGGACAGCCTGCTCCTGCACTTCTAAGATTTCCTTCTTAAAGTATGTCCAGCTTTTCTGGGCTCCATAGTTATTAAGGACTGTTTTGCTAGGGACTTTCTGACCCAGTGTCCCAAACAGGCCAAAGTCTTCCTCCTGAAAGTTCAAGGTAGGGTTTTGTTGGCCCTCACCTCCTTAACTTCACCAAGAATCAAAAACTTTATCGGTTGCTATGTCCAAGACGGCCTCTGACCACTACATCTCCCATCAGCCCTTCTCTGTTTGTAAACAGCAGGTCTAGTAGTGCACCACCCTTGTCAGGCTCACTTACCAGCTCTGCAAGGGTTACCTTCCACACTTCCAGTAACTTCCTAGACTGCATTCTTTCCAACTGTGTTGATCTTCCAGCAGACATCCAGCAAATTAAAGGCTCCCATGAGAACAAGGGACAGCAATCATGAAACATCAGCCAGCTTCTTATAGAATAGTTCATCCTCATCCTGGTTGGGTGGTCTGTAACAGACTTCCACCACAATATCTGCCTTGTTAGTCTCCCTTGAATCTTGCCCATAGGCACTCAACCTTATCATCCCTATCCTTGAGCTCTGAACAGTCTTAACACTCCCTAATGTACAGAGCCACCCTGCTGCCAGCCTCTCCTTCCTTGCCTGTCCCTTCTGAAGAGCTTGTCACCATCCATTGCACTGCAGTCATGTGAGTCATCCCACCATGTTTCCATGATGGTGACATGGAATGATGACCACTCTCCCCCTGTCTGTTACCAGCACTGCATGCACTGGTGTAGATGCACTTCAGCTGGGCTATTGATTTGCCCCCCAACATGGGCATGCCACCCCTAGACTCTAGTAAGCCTGTCTTCAAACCTTGTTTAAAGCCATCTCAAATCAACCCTGCCAACTCATTGGCTAGAATCCTTTTCCTCCTTTTAGACAGGTGATCTCCATCTATCTCCAGCAGGCCTGGTGCCATATAGACCAACTCATGATTGAAAAAGCCATAATTTCATCAACGCCACCAATCTTTAAGCCACATGTTGATCAGGTGAGCTCTCCTGTTATTCCTTCAGCCAACTAAAAATGACAAAGACCACTATCATAGTGAACCTTACAAAAGCATCCAAAATATCTCTGAAATTACTGTTGGCTTTATTCACAGCAAATTTGGTTGACCAATATTTATCAGCCACTAATAAAAATGTTTTAATCTGCATAGAATTCACACCTAATTCCAGCCTGGCAGAAAAATAGGACAAGACTAATTTGCAAGGAAGGTAGCAGTTTAAGTCATTAAACAAAAGAAAAACTGTCCATGCTCAGAAAATCATTACAGCTGGATTGATATTACTAAACGATAAGCCATCCAGGTTAGGTGAGTGTCCAATAATAATGATGGCTGTTCCTAAGACACAAGCAGAATTGTCAGTAGAGGTTGATACCAGCTCAGCTTAACCCATATGACAGAAATGCACTAAAATAATTCTTTTTAAACCAGAACTTTATAGACATTCCTATATCAGCATAAATGTCACTCCGAAAATATTAGCTGGAAGTGTCTTTAAGAATGGCAAAAATCTGTTACCCAGATTATGGAAAAATAGATCCTTTTACATTAATTAGTTTTAGTATAGTTTTTAGAAATGTAATTTTGAAATGTCTTTATTTTAAAATATGCCCAATCCTCAGATATCTGCTTTCCATCAGCTGGATGAAAATTTGGCACTCTTTTTAATTTCTCCATCTATATTAAACACTAGGCTCTGCACAGCAGAGGTCAAATGCCCTGACTTGCTGTGAGTTGAAGTGCCTCAGATACTCCAGGTTGCCACCTACAAGTGACTGGTCTTGTCAGAGTAGCAGGAAGTCAGGCTGCTGCCTCTATGGAGGATGCTGCTGGCAGCCACTGCCACCAGCTCCTGAAGTGCTTTTCTCCTTCACTCTATGAGAGCCACAGTTGCCACCTTTCTTGGAAAGCTGCTTTGAGTAGCACATGGGCATAGGACCTACGCGAGTGGTCAAGTGTGTAATTCATCTGGCTGGGGGGCACAGGCAGTTCTGATGCAAGTATTTGAGTAGGATTAGGGTTTGGGCACCTGCAAAGGAAGGTTGCAGGCACTCTGGTCTGGCCAGCTGATCTCCTGTGGAATTCTGGAATGGAACTGTACTCATGTAAGCTTCCAAGCACAGCAGGCATCTATTGCAGCTTACCATCTCATAGACATGTGTAAGTGCTGTCAAGGTTTATGTTTCAATTTTTAAACATGAAGAATAAGGTATTCAAAAAAGCTCTGGCTCTACTCACACGGACAAACTCTGAGAAGAGCAGGTCAGGACCAATCAAATTCTTGGAGCCACAAGAGAGATCAACTATTTTAAGAGTGTCAACATTTAAGGGCCAACATTGCTCTCAGATTTACAATTCACATTTCCTATGTGTGAAGGGTCCCTTGAACACCTGAAAGCTTTTGGAAACCCAAGTCCTGAGCTTTCCTGCTGTTCTCCATTCTGTGTACTGTTTGATCAAATCTATGTTACTTATTTTGCTTAAGAGTAAACCATGCAAAATGAAAAACATTGACACAGATTATAAGCAAAATAAATATTTTATTGGTTTAATATACACCTTTTTTAAGAAATCAGCCCTTGTGTGTCTTCCTTACACAGTTTAAAATTTTATAAACTTTTTCATATACTATTATAATATTTGAAAGCATTTTTGATTAAAGACCTTGACATAGTGTAACGAGTTTTAATGGATGGAAATGGCAAAGGAGTAAAGAGATTTCAAGCACAGTCAAAAGGGATATTACATATCCACTAAATGTCTATTTGACCACATAAAAATTCCAATGACTTCCAATTTGCTCCATTGGAACAAATGCATATTCACCAGGCTAACTAAATATATATTCAGTGAAGGATGGAGAAGGAAAAGAGATTTTTTTCCATTTTCCCCATAATACAAGCAAGGTCCTTCATCCATTCTAAGTTGCAAATCCTAATTGCTTTCAGAAGATCAGTACTTTTATTGCATTTTGGTTAATATGAAGCAGAAGAGAACTTCTCTTGGTGTAACTACAAGAAGTAGTTGTTTGGAGCAGTCAACACCAAAAAACCCCCAACCCAGTGCTTAAATAAGGCACTTTCCTATGGAGGGATGAGCAAACAGTAAGGAAGCACATAAAGTTAGTTAAAAGTTGTCTTCTACACAGAGATAAGGCTTTCAGTGTCAGAACTTAAAGTAGTTTTAAGTAACCTAATGTCATTCTACCACTCTGCTAATACTAACCACCCCAAGAATTAACAGCAATTTTTACAACAGGATTGTTTTCTTTCTCTGAAGTGGCACTAAGTAACAGCAGTGGAAACCATTATTGGTTATTTCAAGCTCTTAAAGTGGATCAGTTATTGCACAATAAATACCTCATAGAGGTCAGTGTTTGGGGGGAGGGTTTGTTGTGGGTTTTTTTTTCTATTCTTTTTTTAAAGCTAGGCTGAACGCATATGTGTTATTTATAAATTGGTTATGTCTGGAAATCTTCAAGTTTCATGACGCATCATTAGACAAATTAGCTACACAAAAATTTACAACAGGGACATACAAATAAATACAACATGTTTCAGAGCGCCACAATTTTGTTGATGCTTTAAGGAGAGTAATGAATTAGTTAAAGTGTCTAAGTCTTTACAGATGAACTCAAGGAAAGGTACACATCACAGAACCAAACGCTGAACACAGAAGCCTATCTCAGCAGCTTTAACACCTTTTGAAGTAAAACCAACTTGACACTTTCACCAGTGCGTGCTGCCCAAAGCAGAGTCCCACAGCATTTCCGACTACATCCAACCTTACAGAAAAAAAAAGCAAGACGAAGATGTTAATTGGACTTTTGTAAGCCTGCTTGTTATGTTAAAGTATGTATTTTTATATTATTATTGTCGAAGGCAGACAAACTACAGCAATCCTCTTGCATGTTGCATTCATATACAAAGTCATCACAGAGCACACTGAAACTAAAAATCAAGGACCACAGTATGAAATCTGACAGTAGAATGCACCAACAACACACCAGCTGATTTTCTAAAGCTGTTCAGGATTATCAGTGTTCTCTGTATTTGTATGTATTTATGTATGTCCAGACTTCGCAAATGCAGATTTGGGCAGGGCTCTCCCCATGTGGGTGTGCCCTTCCAGCCTGTGCAGTGGATTTTTCAGGTGAGGCACAGCGTGTGCAGAACTGGCCCCACTGTTTAAGTCCTGAGGTCCATTTACCATGGCTGAGCAACTTGGACAGTGACAGTGAAGTCCTCAGGACTGTCACAGCACCCGGTACTAACCAGGGCTGACCCTGCTTGGCATTGAGATCTGATGGGATCAGATGGCAGGGAGGCATTGAACTGCCAGGGGATGGTCCCTACTGAGACTTGAACTCAGGTCCTTGGGATTCAGAATCCAGAGTGCTCTCCTTTACAAAATGGGACTGCCCCTACTTAGTATTTAATGAACTTTGATTTTGATCACTTTTGATCACAAAGCAAGGTTTAAGTTAACAATGGTATTTCATATGATTAATAAAATCTGGTTCTTGCAGATGCTCAAAGATTACCTGTAGTACCAGTTTCATGGCTGTGTATCTTGTTTTGCAGTTGTAGATCTGCCTTGGGGTGATACAGCTGCTAACAATCCACTTACTATTTCTCGTCTTATTTCACCAACAATAGATTCCTTGATCTGAAAGGGATTAGCCAAAGTTTTAAGGTCAGTAAGTAATATAACCAATGGATAAAACTAAATGATATTGCAGATGTGTTTGATGTTATCAACATCTCAAAATATACACCACCAAAAAGCCAACTTTCAAAAAATGCAAATGGAACAACAGAAGAATGGGAAAATAGCTGCAAGTAATTCTGAAGTTCTTGCAAATCGTATAAATGAAAACCAAACTAGTTCTATTTTTCCATATGGTAGATATGTTTTACACTTAGGATAACTGGTTTTACGTTAAGAAAAAATACATTTCAACTACACAAAGTTCTGAAAATAGCATTTCAGGATATATACATCAAAAGCACTCCCAATGCACTACTCTTTGACAAGTTGTTATTCTCTTGAAAAGGAAGGCAGGACTGATCTACCTCACAAATGGATTACCCAGGAGAAAAGATCCTGAAAAAGTTCTTGAACTGTTGTTTTCATATAATTAAAAAGAAGATGAATCCTAATCGCATACCTTCAGTGGGAAAGACAGAATTTCAACGTTGCTTACATCGTCAGTTGACCATTGGGCTGTAATCTATGCAAGCAAAGGCTATTTTTCACAGGATTGTGACAAAGTATTTATCCAGCAAGTTTTATATAAAACACACCTAGGTGTTTCTAGTAGCAAGGCATCTGAGTGTGGCTGAGACCAGAACAAAGGAAGAGCAGAGCACTGATGGCTACAGTAAAGGAAACAAAGGAGAAAAGGAAGCAAAACAGTCCTACCAAGAGTGTATTATGCTGGAAACAAGCAGGGCATGACAAAGAAAAATAATATGGGCTTCTTACAAACACAAGAAAACAGACAAGTCAGATGCAGTTCCAAGGATAGAGCAGGACAATTGTGAAAGGATACAGGGAGGGTAAGAGCCAGAGCCTGGCCCAGGGTCACACAGAGAAGCACTCATCAGCCCAGTTAAGCAACACACTTTTCTTTTTCTTGTAAGTCTTCCCTTTTCCTGGTGCATCAAAAAGATTAAGCAACAACGTCAGAAGGGTGGCAGCAGCATTAGCGACAGGTTATTTATCCCTTGTTCTCTTTGGCAGGCAATTCAATCCCTAAACTATTAGTGGCAAAGTTCCTCACTCCATTACTAGTTTGCATCAAGCAGAAATTCAGAGACTTTAATGTTATTGGGAAACAGGTTTCCAGTTGGGTTGTTTGCTGATTAACAGCAAAAAAAAGAGAAGCTGGTGTGTAATAGGATCTGTTTTACTGTCAGCTGAGAGTCCAGGGGATGTCTATGCTGATACACACCGATGTTCAAAGCTTTAGAACCACTGTCAATGTAGTAAGGGCTCTGAGATTTAGAAATGTGGGCACAGGAAAACCTGCACAAAGCACCCCAGATGTCCATCAGGCGACTGTTGTGAGCCTGCACCTCCATGCTCTCTCCACTTTTCTTCTTCAGTATCACATGGGGTGGGTCTGTGAGTATGCTACAAAACAGTCATTCTGTGCCCTTCTCTCAACAGATAGACAAAAATAACCTTCACTTTCCAAAGAAAATTGATAAAAGCTTCCCAAATTAGCAAGTAAATGGTATCATATGACAGACAGTCTTGTGACAAGAGACTGGAAGCAAAGCAGCTCCTGTTCAATACTCAGCTCTTCCAACAAATTCTTGCTTGACCTTGGTAGATCACTTGAGACCTCTGCCTCTCATCTCTCTGTCTGGATGGCAACAAGGCCACCCTCCACCGCTTCTTTTCACTGCCATTACTTCCTCCCCCTGCTCCAGACTCAGCAAGGTCATTCCTGTGTGACGAGTGCAGCACTGAAGCCTGCAGTGACTCAGTAGCACGCGTGTCATGACCAATGGCCAATATTTGTCTTTTCCCTTACAAATGATTTAGGGCAAGGTGCACATTCTATTTGCTCTGCAGAGGACACAGCCCGCTGCCAAGGCTTCCTCCATAGAAAAGACAGAAAAGCAGTCAATCAGTTATTTTTAGCAGCTGAATGAAAAATTGATCATTTGAAAGAGGAGAGAACCACTCATTTATGGTACATAAACTACACTGGTACAACACTAATATTCAATATTGCATTGACAACATAGTACCACATTCATAGCTTTACAACAATAAACCAGTGATCTTACTCACAAGGAAAGAGTTATTATTATTCTAATATGTTGCTGCTAAAAAAAGAACTGACAGAGTGAAATGTGCACTGTGGCCATTCTGGAGATTGGTGTTCTTCACCTACTAATGAAAAATGGGAACGAGGCTTTTCACGGTCCTCATACTTCTGAGGTACATTTTCTATAATTAAAAAGTATTATTTTCAACTCCATTTTCTTCCTGTGCCATTTTTTCACGGCAACAGCTGATGAGTTTTTATGCTTAAGATAGTAAGATGAGGAACCCAACATTGCATGTGGAGGTATGAACAACCAACAGATACTTTGGATCAATGTTGAGCTAACACAGATTTGAACAGAAAATGAAAAAGGGAAGATTTTCTACCAGACCATCTCTCTCGCATAAAGACTCATTACAGCCTCTTAAAACAGCTGTTGAAGGAAAATAATACATTCCTTTAAAATGTAACTTCATGAAGTGTAATTTACAGTGGAGAACCATTAGCAAAATCAAAACTTCCATCACTCTTAAGCAGAAAGCTTTTTAAACTTTCACATCTTTTAAACTAGAGAAGAGCACAATGAGAGGGCCTGGTGGCAGTCCTAGTGACACTGTGACCTACAAGTTCAGCCATTAGTACTTCATGTGATGCTCCACTGGAGGTCAAACTGTATTTTCATCAAAACAAGAGAGCTACTGTTTGGCATTTTAACATTTCATGTTGTTGAATGCTTTTCTGTGGGAGTTAGTCCATTAATGCTGAGAGTTAACACCATGGGTTTTTTTTTTAATGCCAGCAAATAGTTACAGGTCAAAGCTCACACACATTACAGCCCACCCAGGCATATCACACCCACTGCCTGACTTTTCTTTCCCCAACACAAGGTCATTCAGCTACAGGGAATGGGAGGAATAAGCAAGGGTTTAATATTTGTGAGCGCATACATCAAGAATGCATTCTACTAGATTTCTTTTGACAATGAAACTGGAACTCCTTTGCTAACAACAGGGCTACTTAAGGAGTATTTCAATTTATGCTCTGTTTTAGCTCTTACAAAATACAAAAGGTTTTCCTGACTAGTGTTTAAAAGCACGTTCTGGCTTTGCAAAATCTACTAGGTGCTTTGAGCCAATGCATCTCCACTCTGACCTGCAAAACTCATGCTGAGAACACTGATCCAAAACCCACTGCCAATGAATTTAAACTGAGGGACAATCTCTATGTGTGCTCAAACATTCACAAAGTGAGTCAAGCTCAGTTATTTGCTGATTGCTCATCTTTGAATAGTAGTCTCTCAGTTCAGTGTGGATTCTTTCAGCATTACAATGTCCTCAGTGCCACACAACCCAAATAACAATCACTGTGCAAAGAGTACACATCTTTATTTGCTATCAGTTAATGAATAAAGAGGAACTTTCACACAGGTTAACCTTAGAGAAAATATTGACTGAAGTAACTCAGTCCTTTGGCTCCAGCTGTCTTTACTCTCACTGCTGCTACTGTAGTACATTTGAATTACAGTTCTCCTTCCTACCTCAGTTTCTCCTTTAGCAACTCTCCGCCATGACACCCTTCCCACAGAATTTTACAGATGGCCTGTATACATACACATACAAATGCCCCATTCTGGCTTCACTGCAGAATCAGCAGCAAAGTGCAAGGTGTAATAAATATCTCATGTGCAATTCTCTAAGCATTAGGCAAGGAATCTCTTTAAAAAAAGACATGAAAGAAAGAATGGTCTAGAAAGAGAGAATTTGGGATGCTTGTGACTATTTTATGACATCTCCAAAACAGGCCTTTTTCAAGACTCCTTCCAACTCTAGATACTTTAGAGAAGATGGCAGCAGGAGGGTGATGGAGAGATAAGACATTTGAATATTTGTCCCTGTGTCATTCCTCCCTTGGCTTTCAAAGTAGAGGTGTAAAGTTGCAGCATTACAAGGTGCACTGTTAAGGTCAGTGATTGCCATGTGTTCAGCTCCTAATGCCAGGTCGTTGGTCTGGTGGTACCTCACTGTGAGCTGGTTGCAGTACCCTTCCTTCCAAAAGATAATGCCACTTTCCATAACTCATCTCACTGATTCTAATGGGGCTAATGATAGGACGAAGCACTCACTATTCAGCATCATGAGGCTACTTATTAAAAGCTGATCTCCATTTCACCTCACTGCCAGGCTTCATCCTGTAAACCCAGCGGTTGACTGGTGGTTAATGCTCATGGCTACACATTATTCTTTGCCCTCCCAGCTCTGGTTATTTATAGTTACTCAAAAGTAAACAAAGTAAATATCTTTGTATGCTTTCAGCTATGCAGAAGACTCCTTAGTAATACTTTACTGCCTCACAATCTCACTGTAAAGTACCTACACACAGCAAAGCCCACAGTGAGTCAGCCAAGAAAACATCTCCACTTTACAGAGACAGACCCGGCAGTCTTGTGCTCGAATGATGAGTAAAAGGCTACTTCATGGTCTAGTACACTCTGCCTCTTTCTGCCCTAAGAGAAGAGGGGTGAAGGTGTGCCAAAAGATTCCTCTGGGACTACAGTTTCTGTTTTATCATGAAATAACTGGCCTGCATGCCATCTGTTTAAAAACAAAGCTAGAGCAAAACTGGTTCCAATTATTCACAGCCTGAACACAAGAAGATCTGGAAGGTACTACCATGTTACAGCCTGGCCTGTTGTACATTTCTGAGTGTGACGCCTTGCCTAGTCTTTTAAGTGGTTTATGGCAGAGCCATAGAAAAGCTTTAAGGGACAAGCTAAAGGCTAAGGGTCCAATGACCCTCAGCTAAAGGCTAAGTGGACCCCCTTTGGTGAAGGAATAGAACCCACAGGTTTTCAAGTCTCATTTCTGTATTCACAGCAGAGAGTTCACTCCACTTTTTCACAGGCACTTCTTTGCAGAACAAATAGTTTCTTTGGCTTCCCCTTCCCATTTATATTACTTGCCAGAAACCTTTCAGTCACACCATTAACAAACAAAGCACGCAGTTTTAGTCCTGTTTTTAACCTGGCCCACAGGAAAAACAACCAAGCACTCTTCACTTTCATTGACTGCCAATAAAACTAGTCCAATAGTATTGGTCCAACATCAGTCTTAAAGTCTGAAATAACTTCTCATCTGCCTTTAGCTTGCTTCACTCACACTCCTACAGTCCTTAGTGGCTGGGGTAGAGGCACTGGGAAAGTATGTTTGATGTTTACTACCGTGTTGTTTCAGAAACATTTCACCACTCAAATTAACTCTGACTTGGCATTTTAGCAAGCAAAAATGACAGAAATTTTTCCTTGAGAATCTGAAATACTGCTGCTTAACCAAGTAGTACAAATGAAAGCTCTTTGCCACCCAGATCTATAGTAGGAACTAGCTATTAATTTATATGCTAACCACTATCACTGAAAAAACATCCACTGCTTTGCACATGAATACAACCATGGCTCAAACACCTAGTGACATGTTCTGAGCCTTCAGACACAGCACAGTAACAGTATAGAGCTGTGGCTTGAGAGGGAGGAGAACACCCCAGGGGACAGGAGTTACAGCCAGCCTGTGTTTAGGTTTCAGTGAACACTGCTCAAACATCCCATATCTCAATCCCCCCTTCCTCACCTCCCGTATGACTTGTTGTAGCTCCTCCTGCTCCACAGTTTTGTGGATTTCCTCAACTGAAGGCATGAGAGGGACTTTTTCAAGTTGGTGCTCCACATCTGGCTTGGAGTCTGCAAGCTCCTCAGAGCTTTCCACTTGCTGTCCAGTGCCTGCTCTCACTGGGGGAGTTGGTGTTAAGGCAACAGAGGCTCGGTACAACTTCTTGCTTTGACTCTTAGACTTTCCTGTTAGTTCAGAGGATCCAACACCAGCTTTTCTACCTGCATGACCAGAGCACACTGAAGAGGAATCTGAGTTTCCATGGGAGAATACGGACTCTGTACCTTCTGCTGGGAGAGTTTCCAGTCCAAGATCTCCCAGTCCTAAACCCAGTTCAGACTTCAGAAATGACTGCTCTCGAATAAGTTCAGAGACCTAAGGATTCAGAAAAGAAGCAATCCTGAATAAGCATACAAAAGTCACATTCAGACACAACTATGTTTTCTTGTTATCTTTTTAATCACTTACTCATTCCCTCCATGTAACAAATACAGCTATAAAATAAATATATGTTTTGCCTTTACGACTGCAACAAAGAGGATAATAAAAAGGAATGTGCTTTTTTGAAAGCCAATGTAAATAAAAATTGTGGCCATTTCCCAAGCCACCGACTTTTGCAATACTGATGCATCTTGCCAGAGCCATTTACAGAGACACACGTAAAGGCTTGATTTTTTTTTTCTTTTCTCTTTCTGCAGGTTTTGAACTACTTTTTTTTCAGTAGCATAAAATGCACAGAAATATAAGAGTTAATTTTCCCTAGAAAATTCACTCTGTAACCATTGTATCAACTACATGCAAGCAACATCACATGTCTACATATTCCTCTTAAAAGCAAACAAGACTCTGCCCCTAACCTATAGTTAAATCTGCTTAAGGAAAATTGCAGCTGTTCCCAGCAAAGTTATTCAAGGGAGTAAAGTATTTCTAAAATTACGTGTCAAATTAATCTCCTGCAACCTTTTTTAAAGTAAATCCCTTCTGGTTCTTTTTCTTAGTAAAACATACAGTACACAACAATTACTTACTGGTTCCATGACATTCAATGGAGAAGGACAGGACAGATTATCAGCACTTCTGCTTCCATACATACCCTGAAAAATTAAGTCAAGTCAATGCACTGAGGAGAAAGTTTATTTCAGCCATTTTTAAAGCTGCCCTTCTTCTATAAAAGGATTTAAAAATAAAAGGATATTTATATGGCTTGAGATCACAATACTACCATATTTTCTTGTTCTTGGGTTTCAATTTCTTTCCCATGACAAAATACTGAAGAGGAAGATGTGGCCTGTGCTGTTTCTACAGAAGAGGATTGTCTAAGAAAGAGGAATGAAGCCCAGGAAAACATATGATACTTTTTGTCTGTGATTCTTTTGTTTGACTGATGAAAGAATTGCAGAAAAAAAAAAAGGAAAAGGAAAAAGAAGAAAGCACTGACAGAGCAGGTCTGCCTCTCAGACATAAAACCTCAGAAAGTATGTATTTATACATACTGACACTAAGAAAGTCACACACCTTTTTCCCAAGACAAAATGCTGACTGAAAATTAGAAACTATGACCCCTGATAATACACATGGCATGATTAGATTCCTCAGATATCATCCCACTGTCAGAGATCTAACAGTTATGAGTTATTATTCGTCCTTGCATCTTGAAGGAGGGTTGAACTAGATGACTTTTAAAGGTCCCTTCCAACCCAAACTATTCCATGACTCTGTGATGACACTGAGAAAACATGTAACATTGTTGCAAAACTAATACTTACTATATGTGTCTGAGGTCTGTAGGGTGAAGACATGTGCAGACTTCTCAGCTGATCTTCCAAAGCAAGTAGACGTTCTTCTAACTGCATCTCCAGCTCTTGTAGCTCCATGCGGACAGACTTTCTCAGGCCCTGCAGCTGATCAGCTTCATATCTGCACCAAGAGCATCACAAAAAGGACAAATTTTCACTGCACTCAGCTGCACTCTGTAAAGGGATAACTGAGCAGGACAGTTCCACAAATAAAGGACTTCATACAAGGGAATTCAAAATGGAACACAGAAAACTCATGGAAAAATTTCACAGCAAAAGTAGGTGAACACCTATATAGAACAGAAGTCTTTCTCCACTGACAGCAAATACATATGACTTCATGGAGAAAACAAAATAACATGGTGTATCCCAGAAATTTCTCAAAAAATTTGAGCTTTAAGTGCTTAAATATGTGCAAGTAGAAAAAGAAATCAGCATTTATACATATATCTAATCAAATCCAATTTAAAACTAGTAAGAACAACCTCAGAGCAATGACATAATCACATCTTCCTTCTCCTGTGTGCTCAGAGTTTCCACAGCAGTTGCAGCTACATTTTGGCCAGGAGGCCATCGTCTAAGGTGGCCAACTGGTTTCAATCATATTTACTTTTAAAGTGAGAGGTCAAGAGCTGATTCAAGTAAACTAAATAAATAAGCAGTTTTGAAAATTGTTCCAGCTCAGCTGCTACTGCATGTTATGGTGACCATGAACACACAGAGCCAGAATATGAATGCCATCTGTAGCCTGCCAAGTAGCCACTGAAAGCTGGAAAAGCATCTGACTTTTACAATATTCATTTTTTATTTACATGGGGGAGGAGGATCTAAGATGAAAATCTTTAAGACTTTTTCCTCTCCAATATTCTATGTTCAAGTATCCTGTCATAAAAGTGCTTAAAATCTACAGCTGTAGAATCACTTTTGAAAAAGGATGAAGGAAAAAAATCATCATTAATAGAAATAGAGATCAGAAGAAACAAAGTAAAACACTCTGGAACAAAGAAGTATAAAGAAAAGAGCAAACAATGTTTTGAAAAAGTCAGTTCTAATCCTGTTCAAATTGCAGCTGATAGATTTCTTGCTCTGATTTCTGGAACAGCAACACATTTCTTGATACACCAGCATATTTTCTCTCTCTCTCTCTCTTCCCCCTCCCCCTCCTTCTTTTTTTAAAGATCATTTTACCTTTCCTCTTCTGTCATATGCTGATAAACTGTGGTCTGTTGACGCAACATAGCCAATTCCAAATCCATCATTTGGGTTCTGAATAAGTTTAGATTTCTTCTTACCACTTGTAGCTCCTGGAAAGTATTCTGGGGGAAAAAAACATTATTACATGTTAACAATTAAAATAAGTTCAGATCCTGTAACCACATTTGCCCAAATGAGCCCTTTGATTTAACAGCACCTCAGCAACTTCAGCATACAATGGAAGATCCATGTTGTGCATTCACAATTACACAAGAAAATAACATTTTCAGCTGTATCATACAAGCAAACATGTGAAAGAGTTTCTATGTATTTAAATTAATTCCCTTTTAACATTATTTGCAGGATGGAGCCATCTGTTATCTCTTGAGACCAAAGAAAAGGAACTGCCCAAAGTGACATATTTAGGATGTTCCTTGGTATTTTATTTTGAATTAGTACCACTATATAAACAGAGTCACTTACTTCATAGAGAGGTAGAATGGATGATCTCTGAGTAGTGTAACCACCAGCAGCTGAAAGATCCTGACCCCTCATCACTGGGTACTAGGGAAGACACAAACGATGTGAAATGGGAGAGTCAGACATCTCCTTTACAAACTCATTCTCTCAAATGTGCAGACACTCCAAAAGCAACCACTGCTAAAGCACACCCTTTCTGGTATTGAGATTTCTGCTATGTAAGTATTGTGTCAGGAAAAGGAAAGGAAACCTTAAAAAATGGCAGAACAACCTCCTAAGTAATGCATGTGCACCAAAGCTCTGCAATGCAAGCATGCTGTAAGTGAAAAAACCAAACTAATCCTGTCTGACACAGTGAGTAGAAACAAAAACAAAGTTTTTCTTCACAAAGTGTTTTATGTCTGAAAACTCAGTAGCCTCAATTGTCTTAGCTAGAAAGAACAACTCCATAACCAGAACTGAGCAAATTAAACTGTCCTGTTTTGAAATCATGATTGGTCACATTTGTTGTGGGATTTTCCTCGGTTCTTAGTTAAGTGGGGTTTTTTCATTTTGGTTGTTAGTTTCACTCCATTGCCTACATCCAAAGAGCCCTACTTGTTAATGATCTCTCATGAAAACAAGATTGTTGAAGAATTTCTATTTGCATGTTGCAACAACATATGGAGCAAACAGATAAAATTCAGGGGTTATTACATGTAGAGACATGGCACAACAAAGAACAGTGGAAAGAGCAAAAACATTTACCTTTACCTTTCCAAACACGAAAAAGACAGTTTGTCTAATATAATTTTGAAAGAATTGAAAGACTATTGATATGCTATGGAAAATTTGAAGCATGTCCATTCATCCAGAGGAGTTTTGTTCAAACATGATCACATCAAGGGGATGGGTTTGTTTTCCTTCTGCCAGTTTTCTCTCTTCCCTGTTCCATAAGGAATTTATCTACTTCTCTTTATTCCTTCCTGAAATCACAATCATGTATTTCAAACATCTCAACTTTTTCTTTATTCACTGAGTATGCTGTGTGCCAAACTCAATCTCTGCTGTAGGGAAAAGCAGGGAATACATTTTCATACAAATCTCTGCAATGAGAAGGGCTGAGTCCCCAAAATGGAACTATGTTGTCAAAATATGCAGAAACCAGAACAAGTGGGCTAGAAGATGTTATTACCCCTCTAATGCCTTTTTTTTTCTTTTCTTTTTTTAAAACTGAACTAGCTTGAGTTCTGGGTGTAATACAGAGGTTTCATCTTTAATAGCTTTAGTTACCATGGTATGTGTGTTAGAAGTACTGTAGCACAACGTAATCTTACACAAATCAAGGCTGGAATTGGCACACATGAGGGAATTCTACAAAGAAGGTTAAATTCTGGAAACACTTCCTCCCAGGCACACCAGCCACTACCTTGAGCAGTGGCTGACTTAAAACACACTTAAAACATAGCTGATCACACCTTTCTGCTGCAGAGCTGGTCACAGAACCAAACTTGCTCTGAGAAGCAGGGACAGATGACATAAGCAAAGGAAGACTGGACTCACTTCTAACTTTTGGTAAGTGGCAAAATTAACAAAATAGCAGGTCCAAAAAAGCCCACTACAGCCTACCATCTGCAATATGGTGCAGCCAGGCACATGTTTGTTCTTGGGTTGACAGAATAGCCTTCATGTATTCATAAACAGAGTCTGAAATGCTCTGCTCACACAGCCTCCTGCAGGAGTCAGCAGGCTCCTAAGCTGGATCACTACCTAAGAGAACAGCAGTACCGCGATGTCAGGGGAGGGACAGTTGGCAATCAGGAGGGGAGGAGCAGAAGGTGCAGCAGAAATTGGTAAAATATATGTGCTGCATTCCTAAGCATTTCTCCTCTGAGTGATAAGATGGACAAAACTTCACATGCTCTGACAAAATTGATTCCTAGTAAATGACTGATGATATCAGGAACATGTTGACTAGCTTGAGTTGAAAGTGCAAAAATTTGGCATGAAGCAGCACAGAAACACATAGAGATCAATCAGTGACACCATTAGTGAATCTATGCAACTTGCCAGGAAAAAATACATTTCTAGTGAATCTATGCAACTTGCCAGGAAAAAATACATTTCTATCAGTTGTATGGGAAGCACGTCAAAGAAAAGAGAGGTCAAAGGACTGATCAGACCAATCTGTGAGTCCATAAATATGTATTTTTAAATCTGAAGCTAATCTTTCTCATCTTAAAATAATGGCTCATAAAAAGTATACTGTTCCTCCCTCCCACCCAGGAATATCCATAAAAGCTAAAAAATAAAAAGTATTAAAAAACTACCCACTTTAAACACTTTAAATTTGCCACTTTAAACAGAAGCTCTTAAGACAGCAGCAAATCAAACTTGCACAAAATGTCTTTTTTTCCTGATCTGCTGAACTACACAGAGGAATATCCGGGTTATCATTTTGGTTTGGTAAGGATAAACTATTAAGAAGCCCCTTTGTCGAGGGGCAAAATTTGGCTTCCTCTTACCTGTGAGAGGTTCTGCAGAGAGTTTCTGATGTCATGTAGGACCCTGCGTAGCTGCATCTCCACAGTGGAAGGTGGGTTGATGGCAAGAGGTCGATGAGGAACTCCAGCATGCCTTGGAAAGAAGGGACAGCTGAAAGGGGAAAGCATGGCACTGAAGGAAGAGCTGGAGATGCTTGGGACACTGTGGGTGCTGAGCGTCCTCATGTGCTCACACAGTGGTCTGTCCTGCCACTCGGTGGGGAGGGAGTGGAGGGAGCACATTGACTGAGACATGTGTGCCGGCGTGTGCAGTGGGCAGCTCTGTACCCTGGTAGGGCTGAGCTCCTCAGACAGCCTGCTGGGCCCAGTCTGGGGCACTTCTTTTTTGGAGGATGAAGGTGCAATAAACAGAGTGGATTTGCACACTGGCTGGTTCACGGCTGCCTCATCCTCACTTTTGTCATTCTCAGATGCCGCTTTCTCATCTTCCTCCACATGTGTATACTTGTAGGTAAAAGAAGGAGGACTGCACAGTGTCTCTTTTCCTGGAGTTAACTGGACATTCACAGAGGACACCACTGTCACTGGATTCAGCAGTGCAGTTGGGAGAGACTGAGACCGTCTTAGAGGATAGCCTGATTCAGCAAACCAAAGTCTCTGCTTCCTCAGAAGATCTTTTGACTTAAGCAGAGTGCATCTGGCCCTGGAATCAGATGAGCTGAGGATCCTCATCTCAGCTCTCTGCAAGGCAACTTGAACTCTATCTACAGATGACGTGGAGGAGCCACCACCTTCCAGAGACTCCCTTGACTTGAGGATATGGTGTGTGTGGTACTGAGGAAACTCAAACACACTGTCTTCCTCCTGCTGGTCCAATTCTTTTTGCTTCCTGGAAGTATCTTCCTCTTTAGAACCAACCTCTCCTTGGACTCTCTCTAATATATGAGATGACTTGCTTTCTTGTCCTTGATTTTTTTCAGTTTTATAGTCAATAATTTTTCCATCTTCACTCCTTCTGCTGTCAGAAGGTGCCCCTACCTTTCGTCTCTCTACTTGAGATATAATATCCTCTTCATCATCGTCATCCTCCTCCTCATCATCATCTTCTTCCTCCTCCTCAAACTTTTCAAAACAGGTCAGTTCCTTGGCTATGGGTGTCCTCTGTTCCTCACTATGCGATGTCACAGTTGTCTCGCTGTCACAGCTGTCAGCACTGCTTCCCATGCCCTGCAAAGACTCCTGAACCTAGGAAACATGTGATGTTGGTATGTTAGGTAGTGAAGACAAATGGCTAGCTGTGTGGTACATAATATCTTCCATATATAAAGGTTCAAAGTGCTGAAATGAAGGGTGGTATTAGGAACTGTATACAGAGAAGTGAGGAGAACTGCAGAATATAGTGAAACTAGTGTTACAGGACAACAATAAGAATGTGAAAGCCAGTCTACCCATAAACTCAGCCTGTTTTAAGTTACAGAATTGTTGAGGACTGAAAATCTCACATTAGGATACTAATCTCAATTGAAGACTGCATTCAGTACTATCAGTCCATCCTTCCTTCCTTCCCTTTTCCTGATACTTCTCCTTTTCATTCTAAATCACATTTTAAACCAGAGCATGTGTATAAGAGAGCTGATAATTTAACAGATAACCAATGACAGGAAAAGCATCTATGTGAAAGAAAGAAAAAAGAGGTCTATGGATTGCAAAGCATATTCTTTAGGCTGGCCTGATTGCCTGGTGTCAAGTGGACAAGACATTTTCCTAAGAGTATGTGGTATAGTCTTGAAAGTTTACCCTAGTTGACACATGAACTAGGAATTTTCCCATCTCTAATTTCTACAGCTTTCACTGCCATTAGGGTATTAAATATTAGTTCCTTCTCAAAAGACTACTTGTGGTGCATGTCAGTCAATAGTTCCTTTTTCAACCACCTAGAAGATTTCAATCATGAAAGTCATCTTCGTAAGCGTGTACTTAACATCTCACTCACTGGGACAGCCATAAATTATTATAAAAGACTGTGCAGGTTCAGATACTTTTCAAGTTAAAAGTATAAGAATTAAAGATTATAATGTCTAGGTGAAATCATGTGTGTATATTTGTCTCTCTAATCCTCCATCACATTGTTCAGTTATGAATAAGGCAAGCAAGACTTCAAGAACTTACACAGAGAATTCTTCTAGCTTCCTTGGATACTCCCCTGAAGAATATCTCATCTCAATAATAAAATCTGCCTCAGAAATCTTTTTTTTTGAAAATCAGAGATGGAAGATAATAAGGTTCAAATTCTGAGTTTTCTCCCGAGTTTCAAAGAAAAGTTGTTGCTGCTAGAATCAATTATTTAACAGTAGATGGCACTAACTTACCATATTTTTAAGAAACAATATAAACTCCTCTGTATCCCCTTTCATCTTTTCACAGGTTCTCTTCATTAGCTGCCAAGTTCTCATTTCCACTAGCCTCATCAACCACCCGTATATTCTGAATTCAGCTCAGCACTTTATCTGAATAAAGTAGTGAAGGTGGCAGAATAGAGCCTAGTGACATCATGGCACAAACTGCATGCAGTCTCTATACAGCTTTTCAAAACAGCATAATAGAAGGCAGAAAAATCTGTTCCCTTAACAGTCAACACAGATAAACTCCACCTGTACTCCAGTGAAGGGCCACTTAGCTGCAACATGTTTTTAACGGCCTCATTAATGAGTTTGCAACCAATATAAAGATCAGGAGCGGCCAACTCTAATCTGACTCACCTTCCAACATTCCTGTCAACTTCAATGCAGTCACAGTCTAACAGAGAGTGGAACAAGTATCTTGGACTACTATGCTCTTTGCAGAGACTCAGGCTCATGACTTTTTTAATTCACTTTCTTGCTCTTGGAAAGCATCAGCTGATGTTTAAGAGAGACACAAAGACTAGCACTGTCTTGGCTTTTATTTTGGTACTCAGCTGGAAAACTACTAAATTGGAAAGCACAGAATACCAGTACCAAAATGGAAAAGCAACACTGATGGATGGGGAGGGTGAACAATCTCTTCCAAGTAACTGCCAAACAGCTTTTAAAGTGCTTGGTGTGCCATATAGGAAAAAACATACAGTAACATAAAAACAGTTCAGCAGAAGCAAGTAATAGAAATGAAATTACTGGAGGCACCCAGAAACCCATTTCTCTCTTCAGACTGTGGTTTAGGTTGCTGACAGCTGATGACCTTGAGGCTGACAGGCCAACCAAATCATGGCTATTATTGTGTGAATGTTTTAGGAGAAGCAAGGAACAGCTCCAAAATATCAGGTACAATGCTGTTCAAATGTGTATTGAGCAGACACCTAAACACCATGCTGGAAAAATGCTTTCCCTGAGACATGCAGTCAGTACTCTGGTCAGTATCACTGCAAGTTCTGGGACCAAGATCAAAGGCACTGGAACAAGAAATGGTGTGGAAACTCTAGATTGACTAAAATTAGTCTACATTCACAGTAAAGTAAGTATCAAATTGTTTTCACTTCTGTCAATTGCTAACTTTTTAAAAAAATAAACATATGTGGGGACGGGTGGAAGAATAGGATGGCAAAATGACACAAAATGAAACGATCAGCAGAACAGCTATAACCTTTCATAACCTTAATCTCTACCCGCTACAGGCATGAGAGAAATGGATTACCTTCTGGAGCCTCAGATAGTGAATAAAAACACACCAAAACCAGCAAAGAGGACATACTGAATTTCGAGCTTATTCCAGACCCAACTACACCCACATTAGCCTACCAGAAAGGCTTTCAAATTTGAACCCAGTTCTGTACAGGACTCAGCAGGTCCAGCTCTGAAAAATATATGATTTTATAGGATCTAGACTGACGGTCACAATAGCAGTCAAACTTCGACATCCCTCCTGTCCTCCCAGGTACCTACTGTCTCACTATAATCGTTAATATTTCAACTACAGCATGACAGCCTTACCTGAAGCTGATTAAATGGAGAACAATCCGTGGAGGAGTCCTCGGCAAAGCCACTGCTGTCAGAGTGCTGACTCGCTGTCCGTAACAGCTGATCTGTTTAAAACAAGTAAAACTCAACTGTAATTACTTTCCAAATCACAGCCTTTCAAACTCAATCACGTTCAATACGTGCTTTCCTTTTACATCAAAGTAACATTAAGTGGGTATCACAATTCCTTTTCAAGTTCCACTTTGAACAATAGAAACAACTTGTTTGTTTCAAGCAAAGCCTCTCTCACACAAAGCCCTGCTTGTGAAATTTCAAGCAGCAGTGGAAGAGAAACCATCTTTTACATTTTTCTTTCCTGCGCTGTGGAAAAAACCCCACTCTGCAGATAGTGCCACTGCTGGAGTTCTCCTTCCACAAAACTGCATCACTGTTTAATTCACATGCAGGCAGTGGAAGAGTTGCTTTTTTGTTGACAAGTACAGATTTGACGCCCCTTCTGATCACAGTGATAAGAGATCTCTCTTTTCCTAGCAGCCTCACCACCCCATACACCCAAAGGAACCGCATCACATGAGCAGGGAGAGCTATGTGAAGGCCTCTGCCAACTGCTGGAGATGGTCCTCTCAGCTGGTTTAGCGGACAAACACAAAACATCCCTTACACATCAATGGGCAATCTGCCAAAGCACATTCCCAGTGCTCATTTTACACATGCAAGATAAGATTCTCCTGCTTGTTCCTTTCTACTTACATTAGGTAAGTGTTAAAATAGCCTAAAGAGGCTCTAAAATCAGTGCTTCCCAGGAGTGATTTTCTCTGGTGCAAGCACTGCACTCATAAAACTACAAGGAGATCTCAGCAAGCTCTGCAGTACACTACTGCATGTATATTGCTCCCAGTGGAAGACAGGAAGCACCCACCAGGTGTGGGTATATCTCACGGCTCGATAAACATTTTGCCTAGCCTGAAGGCAGTACAGGCAACAACCTTATCTCACCTCTAGGTCTCAGCAGAAGTGTAAAAGCTTGGAGACAGGGAGCAACCACAGTGGCCTGTAGGCCGCAGACTTCTGCCACCTCCTCCCCCTCACCCCTGGGCGAGAGCCTGCTGCTGTCTTCTCAGAGGCTCACTGCAGAATTTTGCCTCACATTCTTTCAACTACTTAAATGTCATCATGTAATTAATCCCAGTTCACAGCTCAATGCCTTGGAATGCATTATGAAAACTGTTTTCAAACTGTTGGATATTCCTAACTGATTTTATTTAGTATTATTTTTGATGAACATTGCGCTAATGTAGAAATAAGAGCCTGCACAACTTGTGAACAGCAGGAGAGGCAAACTGCCCACTAAGCTTCTGTATCAGTGATTTCTCACAGCTTTTAGGGAGTGCCTTTCAAATTGTGCTGCTGTTCTGTTATCATGGTAGCCACAATATCCTGTGATGATAAACAACTTTTCTACCTCAAGACAGACATCCCCACCCAACTCCCAGTAAAGACAATGGAAATTACTTCCCTGAGAACTGGACTAGATATTATTAATTGCCCAGTACAATTAATAGATCTGAAAGAGCATGCCATGAACAGGTTGTCACTACAGCTGAGGCTGGTGGGAAGCTGTTACTTCCTCCAAGGTGAACAGTTACCTAGTTTAGACTCTTTTCTGTCTCTTTTCCTATTTGCTGAATTTTAATTTAAGAGAAAAGAGCACTACTGGTGAAAGCCTTAACCTCCTTTAGGGAAGAGATTCCAGCTAGGTCAGATAAAGCAATTCACCAGTGCGTGTACTGGCATCTGTTTTAACATGCATGAGTTTATTGCTGCTCAAGGAAAATACTGACCTGCCCTTCTATTTCCTCCTCATCAGTATTTCCTTTTCAGCCACAAAAATGAAAATTACATCTAAATGTTTCCTCAAATGAATTCTTCCTCTTCTCACTGATACTGTACTAAAGTTAAAATCAGGCCATTTTATGATTTTCTACAGCTTTTGTTATTTACGCACATTTTGACAGCTTTATACCACAGATAGTGCTAGTCAAGGGGTCAGCATAAAGCAGAGGCAGTCACACCTGCCTCATGCTCTTTATCCATGGCAAGAGACTGGCATAGTCTGAACAGATTCAAATTGCCTTGGTTCCACCCAAGGAGGCAACCCCTTAATACAATCATCCCTTGTTTTCCGTGTTACAAAGCTGCTGGGATTTTTTTGAACATTTTAAAGCAAATCACAGAAGACGTATTTTCCAAGTTATAAGTAGTCATCTTCTACCACACCTTACCCTTGCCTTTTGAAAGTTGTCAGAGTTCTCCACTGTACCACTATGATGTAAATGCAGTCAAAACTTATAAAGATCAGGAATCTCTACTACTTCAGTAGCAACAGGACATGGTTTAGTTCTGCGAAGACTGGAAATACCAACAGTATGCTGGGATATACTGATACATAATGGCATCCACCCTTCTTGCCAACTACTCAACCGAGCCGTACAACCTGCCCTATGGCACCTGGATATCTCCCAGATTCAAGCAAACAAGTAGAAAATACGAAAACGGTTTTTTAAAAGCTACAGAGTTACAATCAGATCTTGATTAAAATTCCTCCTCTCAATGGAGGATCTTATGAGTTTGTAATGAGATATGGCTCCCCTCTCTTCACCTTGAATGCAGAAAACAGCACCTAAGGCTGGGTAGAAGGGGTCAACCTGGGATTGTGCATTGCCCTGTGTAACCCCACCAAGGCAATTGTACCTTCTGCAAAAAGGTCACTACACAATACTGACTCTGCCACCCAAAGCTGCTATCAACACTACCTAGAGGAAAGCTTCTGAACTAGTGGGAGAAGGCCAGGGGCAGCAAAATATGGAAAGTGTGGGGAGAAGGAACCAGCCACAGTGAGCAAAACCAGAAGGAACAAACAAACCCTTATCCTAGTTAAACAGAGTACAAATGAAAATGGCTCTTGGACTGCTGTTTTAAGCTGTATTTAAAAAAAATAAAGTATATTTAGGCACTTCAGTGAAGAAGAAATGTGGGTATTCATAAATATATTAAATAAGCTGAAAAAGTTCTAAAGAAAGAACAGATGATGAAGAAACAAGCCTGTGGTTTACAAAACATGAGAGCACAGATTCATCAGAGAATCCCCAACAAAGAATTGAATAATTCATCCATTTTAATAGAATAATCACTTACCAATGGACTATCAGTCTCACCTCTTCTGTGTCACTCAACCACTCACACAGAGGAGAAGAAGAAATATGTGGAAACTCTCCACAAAGCTTTAACATTTATGTTTCTTGTACCTTCAGTACTGGGAAAGCTCCAATGCACTTCATATTTTATGAGATAATTAATTAATTAAATTAGCACACCCAATTTTGCTACAAAGTGTTCCATTATGGGATTAAATATCATCTGTTCCTTTTTCACATATTGATCACACACTGCACCCCAGCACTAACAAAACCAGTGCAGGAGAAAGCCCTGCTGCACAAACTTTCCAAGTCCCTGGGTATTTCCTAGCATCTGGACAGATAAGCACAGACTTCCACAAATAATAAATCTGTTCCAGATGTTTTCTTCTTACTCCTCCATCTTCAATCTCCTGTGGAGCTGCACCCACAGAGAGCTATAAATACAACAATGTATTAAGGACAGGAAGTGCTGATGATGTGCTTTCTTCCCTTTCAAGAACTAAATTTTCAAAATTAATCACTATCGATGTCAGATGCCTCAAAAAAACCTCAGGCTTGTGGCTACTCAAAATTTCAGAGCCATTGATGTCAACAACCAGACACATCCAAATTACAATGCCTCGAGAATACTCTGTCTTCCAGGCATTGTTCCTCTATTTGTCTTGTGTGTTGGGCAATTTTTTGGAATGAAAGGTGCTGCTGTATGACTATGTCAGGAAGAATGTTGTTTTCAAACTAACAAAACTTTCTACCAGATAACTGCAACAAGCTTTTCTTTATAGTGAACATTTAACAGCGCTGTATGTTTACAGTGCAAAGGAACTGAAGCTTTTCATTTTTCTCTACTGTATTCCTAAAAATAACCCCCACACTTACAAAAATACATCTACATTTGAGGTCTGCAACAACAAAAACCAGACTGCCTGGTTTGAGCAAAATGTATAAACTAGTTCAGTCCTATATGATTTGGAAGACAACCTGAAAACTACATAACACTAGTCAATACAATACAGAATATTTTGTATACTCTGTAAAGGCTTGAACATATAAGACAGTACTAATAGCAAAGAAATAATTTGCAAATTACTTTGAAAAGTCCAATCTTACCACTTATAAACAAAGTTTATCTGAAATAAGAAACAGGCTCTAACTGGGACTCTAAGCATCAGCAGACTGTGTTGTTCAAGCATATCTTAAGTTTCCAGACTATTTCAGTAGGAAGGAGAATTTTTCTTTTTTTTTCATTGGAATACTTCACATCATATAAAAGGCCCTCTTAAAATGTCTTACAAACTGTTGTAAATGTCAGGGAAAGCATCCATAAGCCCTCTGTGAGGTTTACAATAGTCTGTAACAAATGACAGTAACCTTGCTAATTGATATACTAGTACCCTCACATGAAAAGGGAAAAAAAAAGTGTAAAAGTATGCCTTTAGGGGAAGCATCACCTGGAACAAACTTTTTGTTTTTGGGTGCTTATGCACAGTAGAGCCAAAGACACTGAAAGAGGTGGGTTTGTATGGGGATCATCAACTGAAATCACATTGCAACAGACGACCTGTGCTTGAATTTCATGCTGATCCCACCCCATGAGATTGCTAGTGAGAGTGGCATTTCACATTCAGACACAATGGACAGCATTTCTGATAAGTGACTATTAACTTCGGTTGCCTTTAAACTTGGTGAATATCCACTCTCGGAAGAAACAGACCTCTATGTTGTCTTATGTTGGACAACTTTCAAAAAGAAACCAAAAAACAACTGGCTACAGTTTTTTAACATTTTGCAAAGTTCTCCACCAAATGGCCTTCCTCTTGGCAATTTTAATGAAACCTACACATAAAAAAGTCCTAAGATTCCCACATTTTCCAGACAAACTTTTAGGAAATGTGCAGGCATCGATATCCTTGTTAGGTAAATCACAGAAAACTCCAGGCAATGCTGGCATGATAATAAAGTGTCACCACTAAGGTATGCCAAGTGTATTCAGAAATGGGTGGGACACACTGCACCTGGGAAACATTAGCCAGCAGGTTCTGCTTCTGTCATACTGAGGTCCCGTTGATGGAACTGCTGGTACCTTTCAGCAAGTGCACACAGGACCATCTTACTTTTTTCCTTTGCATAGTGGAAGAAAAGGGTAAAATAACTACTGGAAACAGAAAACAAAACTATCATTTCAGAAGATGAAAAATGATTTATTTCTCTTCTCCCTGACTGCAGCTCTTGGTTCCTTATGCTGTTCTTTGAAAAGCTCTTCCTGACACTGACAGGGCCAGGCAAACATGAGCCCTGCCCTGTAAGGAGAGCATCTCTTTTCATGTACTCACAGCACATAGTAATGAACTCCAAAATATAGCTCAGGGAGAAATACTGGGGACAGTTACAGATGCAGTTTCTGGCAGGCCTTCTTAGTGGCCTGTGTTTGTACTAGAGCAAGCCTAGTGAGAAAAATGCTGGGTGGTGCAAAACACTGATGAACTAGTAGCATAAGCTATCACCAATAACCAGGCATTAACCTGCAGTCCTCAATCCAAAGCATGCTCAACCATGTTAATGCAGTTCAGCTGACAGCTCACAAGATTGTCAGCTCATTTTTGAAAATACAACTAAGATGATCTCTTCTTCTTAAGGCAGGTTTTCCTGCCTCTCCTTAGCATGTAGAGGTGTTAGTCATGTTTCACCATCACAGCTATGCATCTCACTAAGTGCAACAAGCTCTATTTCTTCTTCAATTACACTTACAGCTAGAGAACAGACTTCACTTGCAACATGGGGCAAAACAACAATCATAAAATTAACTGAAAGATCAGCTTTTTCCCCTCTTCCAAGCCATAAACATATAAATAAGACTTTGAGATGAAAGCACAAAACACATAAATTAAGAATGTGAGATGAAAGTACAAACTAAGTGAGCCACAAGAGCCAGTGCACAGCGTTTCCCCTTTGAGTGACTAAAATTTCCACGTGGGTGTAGAGACATCAGTCTTCTGTGCAGCCAGCCTGCAGACAGAGCAGTAGTGCATAGAAAAATCTACATGTATCATGCAATTTAGGTTTAAAACAATGTAATTTTAGCTTAAATGGATATCTTAAATTACAGGATCTACTAGGGAAAAAAAGGTCCCACACAATCTGAATTAACATTTCAGGTCATCTGAACTATCATCAATTGTACAAAAGTGAGAACAGCCAGCGAGGTTAAAGAGCTGTTGTCTTGCCTGTAATTTGGTTGCCTTTTTGTAGTAATGTTCTATGATTTAGCTAAAAGAGAAACCCAGATTTTTTTTCCCAAAAGAAACTTTAGAAGTTTAAAATATCTCAATCAGCCTTCCTGAGCCAGAAGGACACTCAGCAGTCTGCTGTCTCCCAGGAGTTGAAATCTACTCACCTTTCCTTGACTTGGTCAGTGCTAGCTGGAGTGTAGCTGGAACATGTGGTAAATCCCCCTCTGTACTCTGGATCTGTCAGGAAGAGCAGATAAAATATCTTGTCAGCCAACTGGAGTATATTCTGGCACTTAAGAATATCCAAGCTACATACACTGCACATGCAGGAGGTGCTTTTGGTGTTTGGTTTTTCCTCCAGTCTAACAGCCTACAGTGATTGAAGGAGCAAATCATATCTCCTTTCATCAGGTATTCAGCAATGCTCCTGCAGGAAAACACTGATCCTTGGGCAGCACCTCCCACCCACAGTGCAGGACTACCCTCTGGTTACACTCACCATACAAAAAGACCTGGAAATCACATCCTGTGACAACACAGAGTCTTCAGTTCCTTTTTGACAAAACACTTTAATTACTGCATGAAAAGACCTTTGACCACCTTTACACTACCATCTTTTTCCATTCAGAACTCTAGGCCCTTCATTTGAATATAAAGAACAAGTAAAATACATTTAGAAAAATGTATCAATAGGTCAGCACACAAGGACTGTCATCTGCTGCCCTACCATTTTCCACAAGCCACCAATCCTCCAACAGAAGGACCCAGGCTCTGCCAGAACCTACTCCAGACTTCACCATGCCATTACTCATGGAAATACTTCTTGTGCCTTCCAGTACAGGACAACAAAGGTAAGGTATTCAGAGTGACACAGATTTCAACTGGGAAACTTACAATGACATAGAAATGAATCCTATTACTTAATAACTTTGTGAAACACAGCCTTATTAAGAAAGCAGTTCTCAGGCAGCCATTCAAACAAGGATAAAAATGTGCCTAAAATCTCAACAGGGAGGCCTTTGTTTAGTTCAAAACCTAGAATATGCTTTCTCTTCAGTGTGATCCAGAAAAAATCACTATAAGTCTATGTGCACAATTCCATAATGCAAATATCCCCAACCATTTCCTCTAATGGGCTGCACACCCAATTTCAAAATAACCAAACAATTAATTTATCTACATTTTTATCTAATTAAAAATGTAAAATCAAGATACTGATGTTTATAAGTCAAAATTAGCACTTGGCTAAAGGAGTTATATTTACATTGATATCATGTGTATAGCAACCACAAGGGTTCATTTTCTCAGTTACAAGGGTTTTGAGAAGTACTTGGCCTGAACTTTTCACCATTAATAAGTGAACAGCATTAATCTTGCACAAGAAATCTAGAGGCTTCTGTTCCTTTAGGAGATGAAGACTATACCAAAGGGGTAAATCCTTATTTCATCCAAATGCAGGGGACCATAGAAGGGGCTCACCATTTAAGTTTAGGAAAAATTTGTTTGGTTTGTTTGGGTTTTTTTAAAACAAGGAACAGCCAGTTTTACAGACACTTTGTTCAAACTGGCTTTCCAGGAAGGGTGACTTGATTCTCTCAGACCTCCAAGTTTCTGATGGTTAAATTTGCAGCCTTCTAACAGTTAAGCCTCTTCTCATTTAAGTACTGCCCACCTCCCGTCCTTGTCTGGGGGACAGCATTCCAGCTGCATCCGCAGCACGGTGCAGCTCTTCAGACACGCAGGAGCTCTTTCCTCATCCCTTCAGCCAATACTTATGCTGGTAGACAACCTTGAGGACTGCAATTGGCCACCTCATGAGTGTTTGGGGGAAATCCTGCCCTGACTCACTCCCACACTAGTTATCTTCACAGTCACAGACTTCCGAAGGGCACTCAAACCTCCAAGGCATTCGTAAGCATGGAAAGAGTTCCTTGATATATCTGTCATCTTTCTTATGTGTATGAATGCACTCCAAGCCAAGCTGGGAAAACAGGGGAGGAGTTATTGTCACTGTTTCTAATACAGTTTATTGTTCATTATACTCTGCTTAGAAACACACAAAAATAAAATCACACTGCCAGGAACTGTTCTAAATTGTCTTCAGCAAAACTGAATTCCTCCCTTCCAAGGTTCTGCAGGCAGTTGATATGTATATGCTATATTGCATAAACAAAAAATTCACCACAATCCCATCCCACATCACATGTCATCTTGCCAAAACAGCTGTGTTTATGCCCTGGCATCACTGCACAAACTGTGTCAACCAAAACTTCACAAACACATTACACTGGTGTAGAATTCAGCAAGACTTCACAGTCCAACTTACACTAAAGGAAAATTCCATTCCTCTTTTTAATATATATACATACATATATATAAAATCTATTCATTGTTTCAACTTTGCCCTAAGGTGCCAAAAAATGGATGTCTCCTCTGGGATATGCAGTAAAATGCATTGCTACTTAGTTCCCTCCAATTGTGCCAATGCAAACATTCGTGTAACTACACAACAAACTTGATCAAGAAAATTATCTGACTGAAAACTAAGCCAGGAATAAATAAATAAATAAATAAATACTGGGTTCTTTTTAGCCCTCTCAACTGGACCAGTCCTTTGTTCTGGTTCAATAGATGGCCACGCAACATGTGGGTGAGGACACACAGGCATAAACAAGTGGCAGGAACCACAAGGGTCTGTATTACCTTTTTCTGCTTAATGAGTGCCTTCAGCTACAACATTAGGTGATCTAGAAGAGCTTCAAATGACAATGACACTGGACACAGTACCTACTAAACCATCACATCATCATTCGCTGTAAAACTCTGAGGATTTTCTATTCACTTGCCTTCTTCCCTCATTTCACCAATGAAATCACAACCCTTCATTTTAAATATCTATTTCACATAGACAAGAAAATTAACTGCTGAACTTTTAACAAGATTCATGTTGAAATGTGATGTAAAAACATCTGCTCATTTTTGACTTTGTAGACTGCATGTTTACTAGCCTAATAAACAAGGCACTTACAGGAATCTGGAAATTAAAATCTCTTTTGGACAATTACCAATCAAAAAATGGATGTGTGCATTTATGAACATATCAAAAGGAAGCTATCACAGAATTTGTAACTAAGTCATTCCCAAAGTCACATCAAACAGTGACTTTCAGTGTCCTAATTTCCAGGGAACAAACAAACCAACTTATAGTAGATTGTTATCAAAACCAAAAGTTGCACAAGATGAATATCTCACCCTGCATGAGAGCTCTTTTCTGTTTCATGCTGCAACACTCTTGTTTATTCACAAATTTATCCTTGATCAATAGCAGTTAATAAACTAAATTTACTTTTAAGCAACAAAAGTAATGATTTCTAGCTAAAATTTTAAGTAAAGTAAAAATTTAAGCCCAAAACGTTTCAATATATGCAAAGCCTAACCTAGATCTATTCACACAGGCAAACTTCCTAGGAGTTATGCCAGGTATTCCAATTACCTGAACTTGATTAAAAGAAAAAAAAAAGAATGAGAACTTTTCCTGCTGACTCTCAGGAACAAAAACAGCAGCAGTAGTACCAAGTTACTTAATTAAGAGAATCAATTAGAGCAGCCTACAACTGCTGAGAAAGTGCAACAACTCAGAGAATTTAAAATATTCCTGGAGAAAACACTGTCAGCTACACAGGAGGGAACATTCTCTACTGGCAGACAGCACTTAATATAAACTGTATGCACAAAGTCATGTATCTTCACTCACCTCTTCCATCTCAAAGGAGTCCTTCTGCTGCAACATTAGATTCGTTACGGAAGGGTTTGTGAGTGGAGTGCAGAGGTCTCTACCTGACGGTGCTGTGGACAGTCTTTGTGTCAGGACACTGCTGTCGGATGTACTAGAACTGCTGCTGAGGCCTGGCGAGTCCAAAAGACCAGATTCTTCACATGGTCTATCCTGGGCACTTGCCAACCTGCTGCCTTGCACATCCTCTGGAGGCACAGTCCCCTCTCGTGTATCGTCAGTCACAGCAGGAAGGTGTGCAGGTTTACGTGTCTGACTGCTGCCATTCTCCTCCTTTACAGTAGCCAGGCAAGAGGGAGAGTCTTTCTTTTTGGAATATTTTGTCAATTTAGATTCATTTTTAGCATCATTTTCCTCACCCCCTGCTTCAGCTGGACTCTTCCCTTTTTCAACAGGGGAAGGACTTGAGCAGCTGCTACCATCGGCTTGCTGCACACCACACAGATTGAGCTTGGACAAAGTCTTCATTAACCGACTGGCTGTATTGCTGCGATTTAAAGGGGGAGGGCTGGATGCCTCTTTGCTGGAAGACACTGAATTCAAGCTACCAATTTTCTGCAAAGGAGTCCCAGAGACTTGAGAATACAAAGAAGAAAAAGCATTTGCCACAGTAGTAAGCACTTCAATCTGACGAAAACGACCTGCACAAGAACGAAACATAAGGCAGAGGTTATGAGGACATTTGCTGTCATCACATCCAAGACCGGTTGATCTATGTCCACCCAATGCTTTGAATTCTCAAAGACAGCTCTTTCTTCATAACTGAAGAGGGAATTTTGATCACAAACTCTGCCCACCCCTACAAACTTGCTACTTGTATCAAGGGCCCCAAAGGCTGGCTGAACGCTGACTATTCTTGTAAAAAGAAAGTGACTCCATACTATGAAAACAAAAAAAAGAAAAACCTGTGCAAGAATCTTTGCTAAATGCTCAGGAAAAGCATGGAAAGCTGTCACAAAATAAAAAAAAAATTGGTGCAGGTATGCGAGTGTAAGTTAATTTACAAAATCTAGGAAGAAAGTGTTACTCGCGTTGCTCTCTCCATCTACAACTACAAGAGGACATTTCAGCTCTGCCCTCATTTCAGCAACACTCATTACTGACCTAACAAAGCTCCTGTCCAAGTCAATAGAAATACTGTCCCAGATTTCAACAACGACAGAAATAGGTCGCTGCCACCCAGAAAGTGAAGAACACAAGAAGCAGCGAGATATTGCTATTTGTTTCAGTGCTCTAAAGCTACAACAGAAGACAATCTTAGGAATAGGAGATGGGAATGATACAAACCAGAAGGCAACGTACCTTAGAGAATGCCTTTCATTTCCCTCTCCCACTATAAACCCCTTCCACTCACCCCAAGGAGTACAATCCTGATGGTCAGTTCTTGCCATATTTAAGACCGAGCAAGAGTTTCGTTATGAATTCTGAATGGAATTGCCCTTTAGGCTGTAAAGGGGTTTTGCCAGAATATTAGATATGCACCTTCTTTTGGAGCTGTTTATATAGTTAATAAACTTATAAATAAACTGTTCTTCAAAAATATACTTACTTGTTAAAGCAAAACTTGGATTTTCCACTTCCATGCGCTGTATTTGGGCATTCAAAAACACTTTGATATCTATCCCTCTGGCAAATGATGATGAATTAAAAAATCTTGCTGGAATTTTTGAAGCAATATCTGGTTCATCTCTTCCAAACCCAAGGTTATAAAGCACTTCTTCAGGATCTTCCTCATAAAGCTCCAGTAATTCAGAAACACTAGACAAATGAAAGATGTTTACCATCTACCTGTCTCCTTTTAAGATACAACTATCCAACTCTATCCAACTGCTAATTCAACCCAGTAGCCAGATTGGTTTATTGAACTTTTGACTCCTACAGCTTAGCCTACTTTTTGGAAATAATTGTGGAGACTTCTGCATTTGAAGTTTTGGTTCCCATTACCAGAGCCACTGGTCCAGACACATCACAGATCCAATCCTGTAATTTATATCTGCAGAGCTCAGATTTTTAAATGCCATTAAAATTTCAAGCATTTCTAATGTTTAGATTCATTTGTTAGCATTTACAGCAAACCACTGCTGAAAACAAATAGAAGTTTTTCAAGCAACCAAATGAAAATTCCCATCTCAGTTACAAAATGCAACAATGTACATAAAACAAGCCAAGTCATTTAACTGAGAACAGACCTTCAAAGCATAATACTTTTTTACCTTGAAACAGTCGCACTGCTTTTTCCAGACCCGGTAGAGTTCATACTTCTCCCCTTCTGGTGGAACTGCAGCCTCTTGTCCTTTGCCAGTACACCATTGCTGTCAACACAAACAGAGAAGACCCCTGTGATAAACCTGCTTCATCTGGGGACTCGATTCTCTGTCTCACTGGAAAGCTAACCCTACAGCACTGCTGAATTTCTCTTTTCCCCTTCAGTGTTATCTGGTTTATATTAGCCATGTCATTTATTGAAATACAGTAACAAAAGCAAACCCTGGGACGCCTCAGTAAAAATGTACATAGACGGTAAGAACTTGAAGGCAAATGCAAGCTGAGAAAACAAATCCCTGATCTGTCCTTGCTGCCCCACCCTCCCTGACCCCACCCTCCTCCAGCAAGGAAGCCTAGCCTTGGGTGAGACGTGTCCTTGCCCTGCCTTGCCCTGCCTTTCCTGTGCCGCTGGCTCCTTCAGGACCACCTCTCCATGCAGGATCACCCTCTCCCTGTCTCAGGTACCCAGCTTCCCCTCACCCCCAGCTGTCACGAACCAGCAGTGCAAGACTGCAAGCTCTCCCCAGCCAGGCTGGGCAAGCTGAGGAGGCTCCAGACTGGAGGAAACAAAGCAAGACAAACCCTAACCCAAACTTCTGGCAGTTTCTTTCCCAATCCCAAACTATTTCTTCACAGCATCTGGAGAAGCTGCTGGAGTATTAGGTGGTACCCTGGGCTTAAACATACTTTTACTGCCAATCTCTCCGGGGGACAAACTTTCTCAGGGTGAATTTTACCATATAAATCCTAACATACACACACTCCCACCAGAACAGCCACTGTAAAACCAAAGAAGACAGGATTCTTCTAAGAGTGTATTTATGGAGCCTGGCTCAGGAGGAGTAGAGAGGCTGCTGCCCATACAGGCTTTGCAGTATTTGCTGAAGTCTCAGTGGGATTCTAGTTTCAACACATTCTATTTAGAAACTGTGACTGTAAAGCAGGAGTTTTCCTCTCTTAAAATCTCATTTTTCCCCACTCCCAAAGGATATCTGCTGTGACAGATAAAACTAATCCTCCCTTCAAATTTCTGAAATGGGGCTGACCAGTGAGGCAAAGAATGTTAATCATGGCAAGTTACTAAGATTTGTCATTTCTCTGTTTTACTCCTGCTACTCCAAAATCTACATCAGGTCGGCTGGAAGAATAAAAATCTACTTTTTTGGTTTGTTTTTTTTTGCATCTTTTAATGACTGTTTCTGTGTTATCTGGATCTTCTCCTTCCCTCTCATGTAAACAGACATGAGCAGGCTTTAGCTCTGTGGTAGCCCCCATGACTTCCACTGCCCATTCGCCCTCCCACCCTTCAGTATAACTATTCCTCTGAAGTAAACAAACACACAAAAAGATGTTTACCATGTTTCCATTTGGGTATCATTCCGTAGCTGATTAGCTGTAGAGAAGGAAGAAGAAATTACATCCAGACCTCTTCATAATGACACTTCCCACAATGAGTACAAAGAAGCAGATAGTGAGCATGTTTACCAATATTCCTGCATAAACCAGATTTTTCTTTTTCCTTATAAATGTGATTGTCAAGTGATTCTAGTATATGGCTAGATATAACGATGATCTGGTTTATTCAAGCTCTGTTTAAAATAAAACCTTGCATGGACACATGTTTACATACTGTCATTAATCATATTAACCTGATATTTAAATTGTGATAAGCTAGTAGTTGTTACATAAACTATTTATTGGTTGCAACTGAAGATGCAATTACCAGCTGCAGGGCTGTTGTGGGTGGGAATGGGAGGACAAGCAGGCACGCGGGAACTGCTCCAGTAGAGAAAGTAAAGAGGACATGAAAGGCAGCTGGCCCCATGGCCAGGTGCTGAGACTGTATTTGTTCACCTTTTCATAAGCAAAGTGGGGCATGGCCCTGGCTGCCTGAGCTGTGCAATACATGGACAAGAGCTCAGCAAAGCCTGTAGTACTGATGGGGCCAGTGGATGTGCTCAGGGTTGAGAGGGCTCTGGAGGGAGGCTGCCAGGTACCAAGCACCGGCTCACCAGCCTCTGGCTGGGAAGTCAGCACTTTCTGCTGCTGGATTGGCCCACCACCCAGGCAGCATTATTCTTTCAGAACTGAACCCGAAAGAGGCAACTCAGCATTAACAATCTTGCCCCAGGAGATAGGCAAGGAGCACACATACGTTATAGCAGCCCTCAGAATCAGCTATGTAAAGAGCAAAGTGATGTCACACACTGTCAGGAAAACCCTGCACCACAATTTGCTGTGCCAGCAGGGTACAGAGTCACCAACCAAGAGCAGAACATGGAAACCACACAACCTCTCTCTTGGTTTCAGAGGCATCACAAAGAAACTGAAATGTATATGAAACAGATCCCACATCTTTTTAATATTCTTGCCTATAGTATGAAGGTAAGCGTATCTATAAGGATTATCCAGTAACTAATTTGAACCACAGGTTTTAACAGCTCAGCAGTGTTATGGGGTTATGGGACCCTGCCGAATGCCCTCTGTACCATTCACATGGGGCTCTGGCTTATATCTGGATTCAGGCAGTCACAGCTGCACAAGGGCAGGCCATTCATACCAGCCTCAAAGGGGCTGTCTGTCTAGCAGGGCATGCAGCACTGCTCCAAGCAGTTCTGTTGTGCCCTTGTTCTTGGATGGGAAGCAAAGCCCAGCAGAAACACCCATATCCTTACCCAGAAAATTCAACCATCAGTTCTAGTACTGGGACCTTTTCATCTGAAAAAGGGAAACTACCCTCTGCTAAATGATGCTGAAACCCTATAAAAACCAGAAGTCCTTGGAAATTGTAAGGGGAAAAATTGAAAAGAAAAAAGTGTCATGATGTTCTAAAATGTATTGACTCTTGTATTCTTGGTCATATGCTCAGATCTTGGATTATTATTACAACGAAACTTTTCCTATGAAATCTTTGTACTGCAGGCAATCTAACAAGTGAAAAAGAGTGTCAGTAAGAAAACTTAATCCTATTCAAACTATAGCAGTAAGGGACTCATTTACTGCTTTTCCACCATTATCAGATCAAGATCATTACTAGCTAAGCTTTTTTCCTTAGAAGTCTTAAATCTTTAAAAATTAAAGATATTTCCTTCCTTCAGGCCTTGTTCCACTACTTTGACACCATTAGCAAGACTAATGTGCAAAAAAAGGACTTTCCACCATACAAGTTCTGACACTTTGCAAAAACTGTAGTTCAGAAAACATTAAAAGCTAAAGCAGGAGAGCAGTTTTGTCTTTTTTTTTAATATTGAAAACAGATAATGTCTTATATCCCCTGTCCTGCAGTTAACCCCAGGACCCAGTTTGAGACAGCTCTTTTGCTATTTTACTTGTTGCTATTAGAACAGAATTCATAGTGCTTTTGTTAGTCTGCTTATGGACAACTCTTAATCTATGACCAAGAGAAAGGCTTGAACTTTTTTTTACAAAGAAGTAAACCAGGAAAAGCCACATCTGCTTCCCCTTAATAAAAAGGGAAGAGAAAGAAAAGGCAAGCAGCTAGCAACAGCAAAGCATACTGTGGCTGATACAAAATACTTACTCAGCTTTGGTGTATATCATTTTTAAAAGCACTTAGCCCTTAATGGGTTTGCCTCTTGGCTGATAGAATTTCATTCCTCCTTTCAAAAGCCCGCAGATGCCACTCCCGAGGGATTCAGTGGAAGTGGGGCATGCATAGCTGCCAAGAGTAACCCACGGACAAGAAGAACAAGTAGGAGAAATAATTTTCTCACAGCCTTGGTGAGTGCTTCAGGCTACACTGTCGCTATGGGTATTCAAATGAGAAGGCAGGACTGCCTCTGACCTTTGCGTCAGAGACCCAGAATGTTTAACACCAGCAATACTCTAAATAACTTCAAAAAGCAGATTTCCTGCACTTTTCTATGTCCTTCATCCTGATTTTCTGGCCAATGCTGTCATTCAAAATAAAACTCAGATGACTGAACATAATTTTTTTTTGCTAGAAAAAGTCATAATCCTGCCACACCCACCTTCGGCTCCCAGGGATAAGTCATCTTCAAAACTTCCTCCATTTCTCACCAGCATGCCTGAAAACATACATTTAGCAGTTCAACAACTAGAATGCTCCAGTGTTTTCCTTCCAGTGGCTTATCTAAAGATATTAGCAAGACACTTCATTTGATACAAGATATAACCAGAACGTATTTACAATCCCTGCATTACTCGTGCAGTAAAAATGCATTAGGAAGTTAGATTTCAGAACACAGAAAAAATTACTTTCAAAGAGAATTATAACACTGCTTTAGTTTTGTGCTCAGAAACATCCCTGTGTCAGTCCGTAAGAAAATTAACTGCAAGCAGGAACTTGGAGATACCAGTCAGCCCATCTGTGCCTTCTGCTGCCAGGTTATCTATCCTCCAGAAATCTTACCAGGGGAATCCAGAGTCTGAGTCCTGCTTGGGCATTTGCCTCTCAACTCTCTGTACTGGATTAAGAGTACTGGATGAAGTGAAGACTCCAGGCACAGCAAGTAATTCCTCTGCACCCTGTCACCACCTTCACTTTCTCACTGTACTTTGAACTTTAGTATTCAGACTTGCTCAGTAAAACTTTCAGGTGTGGCAACCAGTTATTAGAGGCAGAGACTGCCTAATGCTTGCAAGTTTGGAGGCAAAATTACCTCCCTGTTCAGCACATTTTGGGGATTTTTTTTTTAGAGCTTACTAAGATCTCCAGAAATTTTATTCAGGTTCCTTTCCCTCTTCTACAGTTTCCTGGGCCCAGCTGCTACACTGTGAGAATGGCTTTGCTCATGCTGTGGTTTGTACTCCTACTAAACAGCTGAGGTCTCAGATGAATGTCCACAAAAGCAGTTTCCAGTAAAAGAGATTTCAGCAGGTTAAGACCTTCCTTACCCTTCAACAGAGGATTGCTTTGCTCATCCAGGGAGGCTCCCAAAGGTGTTCTGAAACCACAGAAAAGATTAATACTACATTAAAAACTTGCTGCTTCATGTCATTCCTTACAGCATGTAACAAGCTTGTGATACCAGCAGTTGGCCCTCCCTCCCTCCACCTCCAGAAAGCACAAGCATCTGGGGACTGGCAATAACTTCCTAAACAATCCCTCCTACTGCTGTTGCCTGAAGGGCAGGGGATTTGCAGAACCCCATGGTGCTCCAAAGGAGCAGCAAAACCCACACAAATGACAGATCCAATTCCTCTCTGGGTTCACACTATACTTGTTGACATTAGCTAGGTGTTTCCACATCTTGACTCTGAGACATGTTTAAGCAAAGACTTGACACTACTAAGTAGCACAGCATTAACTTTCAAGGCTCAAACAAATTCAGAAATGTAATACTCATAAAGAAAGAGAAAGCAGATGATTTATGTGGCTATATTTTGTATGTTTCATTTGGATTTTTAATTAGACAAACACATAAACCTGCCCAAAGACCTGAAAGCAAACAGTCCTCTGATATAGTATTTATTTTGGTGCCATGGCCAAATTAAGCAAGGAAAATTTGCATCTGCTTTCTAACAGACCTTACATTTCACAACCTTATTTTTCTTTCCCCTCTGAAAAGAGCTAACTCTCCATGTGTGGCCTGCTGATATGGAGCAAGCTCACTTTGATGCACCTTTAGCAAAGCAAAGCAAAACCCCACCACAATGGGACATCAAGGCAACCAGCTAGAGCATCCAGGAGCTTAAGCATTTTTCAAGTGAAAGGACAGACTCTGCTGAGACTCGTATCTACTGTGTTTCTGTGTGTCTGTCCAGTAAGAGCCTGAAAAAACACAGGGTATATTGTCTAAACCTGTCACGCAACAATGAGCTTTATGTTCTGAGGTAATTACTATGCTGGTTGTTTACTCCCTGGCTTTGATGGGTGCACTTCCAACCTTCTTCCTCTCTTTCCCTGGTGGCTATTCTGATGCCTCTATATTTTTGATGTAGAAACTTGCTGGCATTGACTTTGACAGCCCAGGTCAGTGCTACATGCCCTGGCTGGCAGAAAAAAGTAAAAGCAACCACCAAAGCTGGCATTTTCCTTTGGAAATTAAGTGCCTTGCCTCTAAAGCTACCAGAAAAGCACCCCTGTCAAACGCCGCTTGCTGTCCTGCCTACACTGTTGCACAGAGGCATAGCTGCTGTATACCCGCTGCCTTTGCAATTCTTGCAGTTAAGAACTAGACACAACAGGACCTTAAACGAGGGACAAGTACCACCTCTTGGACAGGGCTGGGGAACCCTTCCACTTACTGAGCCCTCAGGATGGGGTCTCCCAGCTGAAGGCACATCATGGCAGGTCCCCAGCACATCCCAGCAGCCTTGACACAAGCAGGAACAGAGGAGGGAGGCCAACAGCAACAAGCAGTCAGTAAAGAGCAAATGGGTATGTGCCTGAATCAAAGAATCCTAAGGTTTTCCATCTGCTTTTACTCATTTATTATTGTATTTTAACATATATAGCAGTAACTTCTCTCAATATTGGTCTGCAGAAGAATTGAACGAACTCTTGCTGACCACACTGCCATGGGACATAGGCACTGAGCAGGTAAGATGATCATAGGCAGTCTCAGGGCTTCCTCTCAGCCCATGGGTTTGTTTGCTCAGCTACCAGTTGTGGTCGGGTGGTCTTCCAGAACGGGACAAGGATTTTGCACTGTGCTTGAAAGTGTTTAAACCTCAGCTTTTAAAGCCTTAATTGGGCAGGAGCCATGTTTATTTTAAACTTGAGGCAAAAAATCTCTTCTTTGTGAGGCATTTCAAGAACTCACTTCCTGCATATCTACAGGAGATGGCTCCTAAATACCTCCCACATCCCCTGTATTACTGGCACAGTTTAAATATACTCAATCAAAATAATACACGTCACCATCAGAGTTGACAAAAATTTCTTCTTTTCTATCAGTATAATACAAACACTCGTGTTTCAACTTTTATAAGTTTCTTATTACTTTGAACAGCCTTTTCAAAGTACCAGGGAGAGAGCAAAGGAGGCCTTTCTCAAAGGCATACGATTCCCAAAAAACATGAATCAACTAGAGACTTTGGGTAACATTTTCCTTTGGTAACATTTTCTTAAGCCTCCATAATTCTTATCACAGTATGATAAATACTTGGGGTTTTTTGAGGGGGAGTGGTTTGCTTTTAGTTGGTATTTGGAAAAAAAAATCAAAACACCAAACAACCAAACAATAACAACAAAAACCCATCAGACAAACAAAAAACAAAACCAGAACAACCAAATGTGTCTACCAAGGTGAATAACAAGGGGTATTAGGAAACCTCCTCTCCTCCAAAGCAGATGTGAAACAGTGATGCCAAGTAAAAAGAGCCCCAAACCACTAACAAGAATATCAAGGGACAGCTAGTCATTCTTTTTCCCCTATTAGAACACTATTGATGCTTTTAGAAACAAACAAAGGAATAAATCTTATAAGCAGATCTATTTATGCAGTGCATTGATATTAAGGTTTTTTGAGCTGTTGCCAACTCAAACCAGAAAATGAGATTTTAAAAGTGTCAATTTTCTTCTGATTTCACAAACACAGAAACTCAGACAAAATAGGAAGGACTCTTTTTAGAAAACATGTAACAAGGAAAATATTTTATTTCAGTAGTTGAATCTTCATCTGTAGTAATGGCTATTTGTTAATGGCTATTGTTAAAGAGCTAACTGGCAAGAATGAGGTTGTGTGATGAACCAGAAACAGAAGCTCTGTCAGTGTATGCCCACACTTTGTAGCAATCAAAGCTGCAAGCAAAACCAGTGTTATTAAACAAATAAGAATTTTCAGGGAGGAGAATTGTAAATTTCACAACTGCTTTTTATAAATAAAATACTAGAGTATCTGCAGGGCTATTCTGTCACCTGCTAATGCTGTCCTCTTTGCCTATATACATTGTTATCAAGAGACCATCAGTTCAAGGCTTTTATACATACAGTTTTTATACATACAGTCACTTATAACAGTGCAAATTGAATTATCACTTTACTACACATGCTATAGGTACAGCTTGCATGTATATTAGACATAAAAAATTAAACTATTCTGCAGTTTTAAAACATAAGTGACTGTGCACCACTTCAGGCAGCTGGGATTGCACCTCCCAGATATGAATTGTACATGCTGGCACCCTGCATGTTAGAGTCAGGGTAAACTCCTGACTGAATAGCTTGGTTGAAGAAATCTTTTTTAAAAATTAAAATCTTATCTTTCTGAGACAAACACAAGATTCTTCTGAAAAGATTTACAACGGTAAATAGCTATGCTTTAACGGACTTCTGTGGAAGTGCCACAGGTTTCACAAACATGCGTTACCTAAATTTGCATTTCTGTATTAGTAGAAGAGTAAACTTGTGCTTAATTTCCTTATGTGTAAAATATGGAAATAGAGCGTAAAATAAGATTCCCGTATTTTAAGAATCAACTGCCAAAGATGCAAACACATTCCAGAGAAGTGTGTGGTACCAGTTTTAACAACAGGCAGTTACCAAAGCACAGGAATAAAACTGCAAGCTTTGTGTTATTACTCGAGATTTTTGACAGCTATTAGATGTTCACGTTCTCATTTTGCAGCTTTGTGATATTCCTTAAACTCTGTATGACCATAGGACCAGGGAAGGTTCTAAACAGAAATCCTGCAGATATAGACAGAAGTGGCACTGCAGCATTAGGAAGAATTTCTTCCTCAGAGGCCTCTCCCCTCGTCACTCTTCCATTTTTTGCCCTCCCCACTCAAAAAATACTGCTAATAAAGCGCTGAATTCATAATACTTATTTTTAAGGATATACTTTGGTAGAGCAACAGGACACAAGATTTGAAGTAAAGTCAGAAAAATCTTCTCCCGTTTTAGCATTTTGGAAAAATGGTCTGTCAGCATTTAATATTGTATTTTAGGGATACAGTATATCAAGCCTGAAGCTCCCAACACCCCCTCCAAGGCACAGCCTGTAAAGATCTGAAGAATCTGCACCAGTCCTATGCCAAGGACCCTGTAGCTATAAAGTAACCCACACTTCAGTTACAGAATAAGAGTAGTCAGCCGCTTACTGGAGCAAAAGATCACAAAGGCAGAGATAATCTCAGTGGTAAATTTTCATCTCAAAAGGAGAAGGCAACAACAAGTAGGAGAGGTATCAAAATGTCATTGTTAGCTCTTGGAAAGTTAATTGCTAGCTTCTTCCCATCAACTCTGGCTCCAAGGGCTGTTAGGGCTGAATGGAGAAAAACGTGGGACAAAAGCAGCTGCTACATTTATGCTTTTATGTGACTGAGGATGAAAAAAAGTAATGCCCTCAGCCAGTTCCAAACACCAAAGATTATTTTGTAACAGTAACAGAAACACGGTCTACATATACCGCGACTCAAGTTAGGTATGGAGTATATTAAGTGACTCGGGTAAATCAAGTTAATCTAAACTGTGCCATCACTCCTGAAGGCTCCAGACGCACAGAGGCTATTGCCGTGGAATCTGCACCAAAAAGCACGCAAGGAAACACCGGAAATAGTGCAGCTTCCAAAATAATGCTGCCTTCCTTACCCTCGGCGTAGTTCCTCCCTCGGTGTCTGAAAGCCTTCAGGCTCACTGAGACACCGAGGAGAGGCGCGGTGCCGGCAGCTCCCTGGCCGCACGGATGGATACGCGCTGCTGCTCCGCCCGCACCACGGCCGGACACAGCGCAGGGCGCTCGCAGCGCGGCGAGTTCCGTGCCCCGTTCGGCTCCGCCGCGCTGCCCACGCGAACCGCGGGAGGGGCCGTGCCGGGACTTGCTCCACTCCGCGCCCCGGGAGCACCCACCTGCAGTCCTTCAGCCATATCGCGATCTTCTCGTTGGGAACGCTGTGACAACCTTCGAGGCAGAGCAGGAGAGAGAAGCCGACAGTCAGAAACAGCGAGGCCGCCCCCCGGGGGTCCCGGTGTCCCGCGGGCTGCCGCCCCCCTAGCACTGACCTGCTCCTGCGGCCAGCGGCAGCTCCCCGCCGGCGAGATCCTCTTCCTCCTCCTCCTCTTCCTCCTCTTCTTCCTCCTCCTCGCCGCGGGCCGGCGGCGCTGCCGAGAAATCCTCCGCTTCCGACGCCTGCCAGGAGTCGCGGCTCTTAGCCCAGGCCTTCCTCTTCTGGGTCGCCCCTTGCCACTCCTCCGCCGCCGGGGGCTGCTCCATCGGGACGGCGGCGCCGCCGGGGGTCTCACACCCGGAGGCGAGTGCCGGGGAGAGCCAGCCTGCTGGGCGAGGGAAGACGTGCTGTCCGTCTGTCCGAGGGCCGCGGCCGGGCCGCCGGGGGGCGTGGGGCCGCCGTCCGGGCAGCCCCCCGGAGCGCCCCCCCCCGCCCCGCTCCGCGCCCACACCCCGGCCCGCCCCCAGAGCCGCTCACCGCCGCCGGCTGCCCCCGGACGGGCGCTCCCGGCCCCGCAGGTGTCAGTGTCAGTCCCGACCCCGCCGCCGTCCGGCTGCCCGCCGGTATTCACATGTCGCGCCGCGGGGAGGCGGCGGCGGAGGCTGCGCCCGCCCGGGCTGCGGGCGGCGGCGGCGGCGGCTCTGACTTCCTCATACCGCTGCGGGGAGAAAAGTCAGCGGCCACGTGACGGCAGCGGGGCCGGCGGCATCGCGGGGCCTCCCGCCGGGGCCGGGCCGCCCCCACGGGGCAGCGATGCCAGCAGGGATGCGGGCAGGGATGCGAGGGTCAGGCCAGGTGGCGCTGGGTCGGTGCGGCTCCGCGGGCCTGGCCGGGCTCGGAGGTGCCGCCCATGGCCTGGGCCCGCAGAGGATGTTTCCAAACTATAAGAGGTGCAAAGCAGCGAAGAGCGTCTTTGCAGGGTTTTATCCTCGTGGAACGGGAGTGCCGAGAAGACAGATGGCACAAGGAGAGTAATGACTTGGCTGGGCACACATAGCCTTCTGTCTTGCTTCCAGGGGTGTGAAATCAGATCAGCCTCTGCTTGGGTACAGGCAGGAGCTGCAGGGACAGCAGCAGCACCAAACGTGGCCTGGTAAAATCTTACATGCATTTGAAACCCTTATCCTTATAATCTCCTTCAGGATGTACTCAGGCCACTAGAATCAACGGAAAACCTGGCAAAAGACAAACAAGTGCCCATATTTGGGAGGGAGGTACCAGACAAAAGGCTGCTTTCACTGTCAGGGACAGAGAACCATTTCTCGACCACTGTCTCCTGCTTGAGGTGCCAGCCAAAGCCCCTGCAGCAAGAGCGCCGTGCCAGGTGCCCTGCCCACCTTGGTCGCATCTGACCTGACAGCTGCTATGGCTGAGTCAATCACTGCGGGCATGATGGGCCAGCCGGTGCCCACCCTGGGCAGCAGGACCCCACCCTGGGCAGCAGGACTCCACTGCCTTTCTGCATGGGATCAAATGGTCACATCCCAGCCACTGCTGAATGAACCCTGCACACCCAGTGAGCTCACCTGCAGCTGTGGACCCGGGGAAAAATAAGCTTCTGTTAAAGGTCTTTTGCAGCATCTTCAGGAAAAGATGCTGATTAGTAAGCACTAACAACAAAAAGGACCTGAGTCCTCTGGAGGTTTAAAACCAGTGCTGACAGGCAGGCACATGAGATAGCTCATGTTTAAAGGCAAATCTGCCTTTGGAAGAACCAAGGTAATGGTATCCAGTAAATACCATTTCATATTCCACACTTATAGCTAAGACCTTAAAAGGAATTTCTGTGAACTTTTCCCCTACAAAATAAAAAATTTACTTGATGAGAAAAAAATATTTCTTTTTCCTAACCCCTTCAAGCCACTACTTCACATATATACAGCCTTACTAAGATAAATTTCCCCTCTTTGCGAGTCATTTTCCTAAACATATTCCTAATTTTCTGAATGCTTTGTATGGAAATTAAACCAGAACAGTAGCACAAAGGACTTATATTTGTATTTCATTTGTCCCTGAAAATGATCACTGCTTACATGTTTCAGGATGGTATTTTTAAATGCCAGTACTTCCTTTAAAAAGAGCAAACTACACTTGAATATATATTGTTGAGCCTCAAAATAATCAGCATTTTCTCAACAGGGCATATTTCATAGAATCATAGAATCATAGAATCGATTGGGTTGGAAAAGACCTCTGAGATCATCAAGTCCAACCCTTGGTCCAACTCTAGTCCATTTACTAGATCATGGCACTCAGCGCCACATCCAATCTGCATTTAAAAATCTCTAGGGATGGTGAATCCACCACCTCTCTGGGCAACCCATTCCAATGCCTGATTACTCTCTCTGTAAAGAATTTTTTTCTGATATCCAACTTAAATTTCCCCTGGCAGAGCTTAAGCCCGTGCCCCCTTGTCCTATTGCTGAGTGCCTGGGAGAAGAGACCAGCCCCCACCTGGCTAGAACTTCCCTTCAGGTAGTTCTAGACAGTGATGAGGTCACCTCTGAGCCTCTTCTTCTCCAGGCTAAACAACCCCAACTCCCTCAGCCTCTCCCCATAGGGCTTGTGCTCCAGTCCCTTCACCAGCCTTGTTGCTCTTCTCTGGACTCGCTGCAGCACCTCAATATCCTTTCTGAACTGAGGGGCCCAGAACTGAACACAGTACTCAAGGTGTGGCCTCACCAATGCAGAGTACAGGGGAAGGATCACTTCCCTGGTCCTGCTGGCCACGCTATTTTTGATCCAGGACAGGATCCCATTGGCCTTCTTGGCCACCTGGGCACACTGTTGACTCATGTTGAGCTTCCTGTCAATTAGTACCGCCAGGTCCCTTTCTGCCTGGCTGCTCTCCAGCCACTCTGTGCCCAGCCTGTAGCGCTGCAGGGGGTTGTTGTGGCCAAAGTGCAGGACCCGGCACTTGGCCTTGTTGAACTTCATCCCATTGGAATCAGCCCATCTCTCAAGTCTATCCAGATCCCTCTGTAGAGCCCTCCTGCCTTCCAGCAGATTGACACTCCCTCCCAGCTTGGTGTCATCAGCAAATTTGCTGATGATGGACTCAATCCCCTCATCTAAATCATCAATAAAGATGTTAAACAGGACTGGACCCAACACTAACCCCTGCGGAACACCACTGGTGACCGGCCGCCAGCTGGATGCAGCTCCGTTCACCAGCACTCTCTGGGCCTGACCCTCCAGCCAGCTCTTAATCCAAGAGAGGGTACACTTGTCCAGGCCATGGGCTACCAGCTTTTCCAGGAGTATATTATGGGAGACAGTGTCAAAGGCCTTGCTGAAGTCCAGATAGACCACATCCGCAGCCTTCCCCTCATCCACCAGGTGGGTCACCTGATCGTAGAAAGAGATCAGGTTGGTCAGACAGGACCTGCCCCTCCTAAACCCGTGCTGGCTGGGTCTAATCCCTTGTCCACCCTGAAGGTGGTGTGTGATTGCACTCAGGATGAACTGCTCCATAACCCTGCCAGGCACGGAGGTCAGGCTGACAGGCCTGTAGTTGCCAGGGTCCTGCTTGCAGCCCTTTTTGTGGATTGGGGGGACATTCCCCAACCTACAACCATCTGGGACCTCCCCAGGGAGCCAGGACTGTTGGAAGATGATGGAGAGCGGTTAGGCAAGCTCTTCTGCCAGCTCCCTCATCACCCTCACATATTTTGGATGAACACATCACATATTTTGTATGAACTAATTAGAGTGTGTCCTGAGCCATGGGTGTCCTGGGGGGCAAGTCAGAGGATCAGTACAGGTCCTGTGCCCTCCACCAGGATGAACTGGGGCTTGGACTTCAGCTGAAACTCCTCACAGATGTATTTATAGTACCAAAATCTTGTAATCTGATTTTTCTGGCTTAGTTGGCAAGGGCCTAGCACAGCATTACTTTGGCATAATTGCAAATATTTCCATTTTATGTGTGTGCATAAATAGATATATCTATTAAAAATGGCTCCTTGAGGTTGAGCAGCCTGGTGAGGGCTGTGAGGGAGGCAGGGAGGGCCAGGAGAAGTTTAACCCCTGCCATGGTTCTACTGTCTCAGAGGGAGCCCAATTGCTTCTGGGAAGTTACAGTTTCACTGGCACAGCCGAGGATGAACAGTTGCAAGCTAAAAGCTGCTATTGTCTAGCCATGCCAGTACATCCTTAAGGAGTTCTTAATCCACAAATTACTGACATTATTGTCTATAATTGCTTGTCTGTTGTGACAGCATTTACTCAGAGAACGTCTGAAATGTAAACATCAGCCAATAGCTTTTTGCAATGAAGTCCTGCCAGCACTGGGCTCTCACTTGCACCTTTGTACCATCCTAGCAAGATTCTTTTTGACTCTATGAGTAAGGATTGCAAATTCAGATCCTATACTAAGCATAACTTACTAGGAAAATAGCTGGCTTGTTATTTCTTTTAATACTTGTAAACCAAAAAGTGAGTTTGTTCTATAAGAAAAGCTTCTCTTGTTTCAGAATATAATTTGTTAGTTGTATTTCAAAGAAATAACTGATTGGGAAAAAAGTCATGTCAAGTCTTCTGTCATGTAAATCAGGCTAACTTCTTTTTTCCCAAATTATTTTGAAACCATTCAAATAAAACATTGTATAGGCAGTAATTACATAAGGGATAAATTGTGCTTTACATTATGTTATAAATTCTTAAGGGAAGACTTATAGCCCCAGCACCATTAGCAGCAATACCAAGCATCACAGTAAAAAACACACAGACATTTTAAGAATAATAATAACTCTCACATTTGTCATCTGGGTGTTGGTCCTGAACATATGAATGTGTGTATAAATACACACACAGAGAAATACAATTTAGCCCAACAAATACCAATAAGTCACTGTCTTTTGTTCTTAAAAGAGCAAAAACCTTTGAAGAGCCTGCAGAGGATTCTTTTAGATGCAGCATTGTCTAAAAAAATACATTCCTACATAACTCAAAGATATAAATGAGGTGTTTCCACCAGTTCCCATGGGAACTTGTTCCCATGTCTGAGTACATTGTAAGTAGCATTTTCCTGCTACATTAGGACTAGTCTTCTCCATGCTTTTGAGCAGATCATTTCACTGACATATCTGTATATCAAGAGATCCTCCAGTGCTCAGGAAGTATTATACCATTTATCTATATCCCTCCATACAGTATAGAGGGATAAGGATAAGTCTCTGAAAGCCAAAGAAATATTTACAGCCTGCATAGCTGGACTCTTGATAGTGTTGTGAGAGCCTGCACTTCATCCTCTGCTGCTGCTGTAGTTCCTTCCTCGGGAACTACAGGCAACCAATGTTGGGATGCTCTCAGAATGGAAGCAAATGGGATCGAGAGGTGCTGGTGAGGTCTGGACAGGTCAGATTTGGAAGCTGTTTCCTCTCCTTTCCAGCTCAGCAGATGGCTAAGACCACCCCATCAGGATGACCATCTGCAAGTGGACAACATGCTGCCAGCTAGCCACCGAAGACCTATTGGGCAGATCTCACCACTGAGGAGAGATACTGTGACCACCAAGTGGGTAACACATACAGAAGCTACTAGACAGAGTAATTAGGAGTAGGTTTATAGTTCAAAATAAAAATGAAACAATAAAACTGCCACAACCAAAAAGCAAAACTCTCTCTGTGCCTAGCATCTTCCTTTCACAGAAGAAATGGGAGTAATTTCACATATTTTAGAGTAGTGTAATACAACAAAAACCTTCTGTTGGAATTTCACGTGTCAGTAGAACTGGTTCTTGACAAGGGGATAAACTCCATGCTGCTGTCTAATGTATGCTTGGTCCTGGGACTTGCGGCTACAAGTCAGCAATGCTTCATGACCACAACTGGATTTCTATGTTACTGGCAGACAAGGGAGGAGAAGCTAACAAGTAGTTCACCTTTGCAAGCATTGTAACAAAAAATATTCCTACATAGTAACAAAACTATGATAAATACTGTGCAGTTATTTGCTTTGGCAGAGTCTGTGTTTGAGAGCTGGAGAATGCATGAAGAAACACACAACCCAGTGTCATGCACATCTTTAAAGTTTCCACAGCTCTGTTTTAGTAAACGCGCTTTGTTAAATTAAGCAATTTCTTTCTAAGCCAAGATTATTTAAAAAAAAGTCTACTGAGGCCTCTGTTATGCTGTAAATAAAGACAAGCTGGCCAGAAATGGGTAGTATCCATTCCATGTCAAGAGAAAGGGGCCCACCACTGCCTTTTGTGATATTCTATTCAGACAGCCCACTATAGGGATGGGCAGTTTGTTCTGCTGGCTTTTCCATTACACATCCTATATCTGCAAATGAAAGCAAAAGCCTAGAAGTCATTCTTTGCAGAGCTTCTCCCAAGTGTTGGTAGCTGGGAAGGGGTTGCTGTCTTTCTTCAAGTTGCTTCAGCAACTTCCCAGTTTCTCCATGTGTATCTCATCTCTCTCGTCCTTGCATTCCAGTGATAGTAGGAAACTGACCAGCACCTCTTTCTCCTACATAGCATCTGTCTTCTCTCTATCAATAGAAAAGCCTAATTTTTTTCTTTCCTTTTTTATTTGCCTCATAGGCCATTGTGTATTGTTTTGGTTCTTTGAGAATCTTGTGTCTCTCACAGTGCTGACATCCTCATGCCCATAACACCTGCATTTTCAGACCTTTGGGATTTTCTTAATATACTTAAAAATGGAAAGGTCACTTATTTCATATCATCATGTCTTGCCAGAACCAAATTGAGTAACTAGAATACTATGTTGCTAAAGCAGAATAGAGTGTCTCTGGTATCCTATTAAATATATATGGCATAAGATGATAAATAATAATTATTCCATGAAACAATGATATTATGCATTCCATGTTTTTAAGAAATTTTAATTTTTAAAATTACATATTTAAAGTGAAATGCTGCAAGTTAATTACATCTAGAATTTCATTCAAGTATCTTTCTCTGTAAAGGAAAAACCATATACTGGACTTGGAACCATCACTGTCACCAGACAGATGTTCTTTCTCAAATATGTGGAGTAAAAAGGATGGAAAGTAATCTGGCAGTATTACTCTAATAAATTAAAGTGTTAGGACAGTGTCTGTGGCTTTGTCAGTGATTTTGTTTAAACATGAGTGATATGCATGGTGTTTCTATAAGGTAATAAGCAAATGCATTGAAATTAATACATAACTGCATCTCTCCAGACTTTTTTCAAACCAAATGTTGTCTGGCTTGTTAAGTGACTTGTACTTCTACGACCTCTTGCAGCAGTAGAAAGGAGGAAAAAAGCCACTTCCGTCAGGGTGTTTACAAGAGCTATAGCATAGCAAGAGGAAGTTTCTAAAGGAAGAGCCGGATATCTGTACTGAAGTGGATTATAGCTGCACCACCAAATCAGATGGAGAGAACTGAGGCCAAATATACATAAATCTATGGAAAAACCCACCATGGAGAAGATGAAAGAGTAAAAGTGGCTTTAAATCCTTCAAGATGCAAATATACTTCATGTCACTGAATTACGTCAGTGAGTAGTTGTAATTTTTGTTGTTTGAGAGCAGGCTAAGAAAATAAATCCACAGATGCATGAAATTAAGACATTTTAATTTTTAAGCCCCTTCTGTACATTTTCCCATTCAATGCTGTCTCTCTTTAAATTTAGTAACTGTATTCATTCTGTTTCTGAACACCACCCTTACAAGGCGATGGCATTGTGGCCATGTGTTTATACATCTGTGTCCTATACTGTAGCATTCTGTTCTCTACTTTTACAGTTGAATGACTTTAAGATGGTATTTAATTGGCAAATACTGTTCCTGCTCCTATGTTTTCAATCTTGTGTGTTCCAAATGGCTGATAAAGGAACTACACATGAAAACTAAAGGAGAGATATATCTTCCTGCACTTAAAAGATCTTTATCTTTCATATTCAAAAGTGCTATTATTTTGTCCACTTTAATTCTGTTTCTGCTTTCATTGGGATGCCTCATAAAACTGTGTGTATTTATAAGGATTAAGCTTTCTAAAATGCGTTGAGGTAGAGAGTAGTCATTACATTGTCCACACTCACAGTGATCTATAGGAAGACAAAACAAGGGGACTCAGCACATCCAGGTCTGACCAACATACCATACAGCTCCAGAATGAAGACAGTCAAGTTGCTTATGGATTTAGGTCAGGTATTTTTTGCTTCCACGAAGTCTTCCATCATTGGAGCATTTGGAATGTGCCTCTCTTCTGCAGATTGCCTGTTGTTTGATAACGAGCAACTTCATGGTGCAGTCTTTGCAACTCAGATCTCCAACTATCTATTGCATGAAACATAATTAATACTTAGCATCACTGAGTCCTTTTTCCTCTCTAGATTTGGGCTGAAGTTGAGCAGTGAGATCAGAAATTATGACCAAAGAAGGAGAAGAAAATATTCTATATAACTGCTGCTTTTATAGCAAATAATATTTCAAAAACCCCAAATGCAGAAAGCTGATACAAAGGCTGTGCATAAGTGACCCCAGAGGACACGTCCCTTTGTCATCTGAAACGGGACAGCTCAGTGTGCGTGACTAGTTACTTATAAAAATGTGCTCTCAGATATTTACCCAATATACTAATTCATTTCTGGGCTTGACTCAACTTTGAAATTAGTGCATTTCCTTTCTCTGGGAAGTACAAGAAGTTCCAGAGTGATAATAGCATTTACTTTGAGTCATTGACCAAGTTATCCTATAGCTGTGGCAAGTGGTAGAAAAATTCTAAACAGAAACCAGTAAGAATTCCCAAGCAAAACCACAGCTAAGGTGGGCTAGAAGAGAAATTCATGTTATTTGCTATAAATCTCATTCACTAGTGCTGAAACGTTAGCTCAAACAATTCAGCTCTGAAGAGCATGGGTATCCACTCAATCATCGGCAGTGGGAGCATGGGAGGGAGGAGATTCAGATGGTACAGCTCATTTGAGCTAACACTTGGCCAACAATAGACTGTCAACTAAAAACTGTTGCAGAAGGAAACAAAATTTTTTACTGTATTAAAAAAACCAGTTTATAATCTGATTAAAATGAAGCAGGAATAAAAGGAATAAAATAGTGGTTTTCTCTTGCAGTATGCATAACGTAGCTACTCTGGATTTAAGGATAGTCAAAGAATTGTGTAAAGGCCAGATTTCCTGGGTGAAGCTGCCTAAAGAAAAATAGCATATTAGACTTCACAAGCTGTTCCACACCAATCAATAAATTCTAAAGAAAGATTTATTTACACAGTTCAGTAACTCCTTGATGAGTCACTATGCTTTTTCAACTCTTTTCCATAGATATTTAGTGGTGAGGTGATATCATACTAAAGAGGATTTTCCAGTCTAACAACTCCATCTTGTATGTATTTTTAAATGTTTATAAATGGATACTCCACTGTTTGAAGTACAGGATATTTCTCTAGCTCACTGATCAGAAGCTGGTCTGATCCAGTAGCAACCAACAGCCTTTCCTGGCCTGCAGTTCTTTGGTGAATTCATTTGAAGTGCTCAACAGAAGCAGCTCCCACTGGGCAGAAGGCCAAGTGGCAAAAGCATCACATTTCTTACTAATCAGGCACGTCATTGCTGTCTACGGTTATGGCTGGCCAACCCTTTGTGCACAAAAATCCCATTAACTTTAAACTTAGCTCCTTAGAGAGCACAGAAGGAGCTGGTAGTGGTAAATGTGACACCAAAAATAAATGGAGGCAGAATTTGTCCTGCTCAGAGAAATTATTCTGTTACAAGGAAGTTCAAGCCTTCTGATGTTAAATCATCAGAGGGCTTTATCTGTTCAGCCCTCTTGGATGCAAAATTAATACTGCCTTTGAGAGCATTAATTAATTCAAACTCACATAGTTCCAACCCCTGAACTCTGCCTTCCATTGCCACATCCATTTAATAGATTAAAATATTAACTGTAATGCTAAGTGCAGTGTCCAAAAATATAAATTCATCTCTTTAAAATTAGCTGACAGCCAGAGGAAAACTTTCCTTCCTTGCTGTGCACTTGGAAGAGTCTATGACTGTATGTTCCCTACAAAGCTGATTAAACCCACAGAGCTCTTGCTGTACTATTTCCCACCTCCCTGCAGTTATGTAGCCCTCTCATACTTACTATAGTACCTGTGCCTCTCTCTAAGTCATGTACTATGGGAATGGTTCAATTTTTACAGGTAGAAAATTAGGGGCAGTAGATATTGAGGGGTGAGAAAAAAAATGTCCTGTTAAAGAAAAGGACTCTGCCCTTTGGGTAAGGAGTAGTTTGATTAGGGGACATACAGAACAGAGCTAAAGAATAAGAACATGACTTTTTGTTAACAAGGTTTCTATTCCTGCTGCTAGAGTAGGATGCACAGGACTGTGATGGTCTATTTGGTGCATGTCCCTCTTTTCAACAGACTTTTAACTTCACTATGGGAAGGAATGGATCAGTGCATCTTAAATTAGAGCTTCCTGATAGGAGCAAGAAATTGGTTTTAAAACACTGCTTATATATTAGTTAGGCTTCACTATCACTGGAAAACATTAATTATGTTTTAAAAAAATAATTATTAATGTTTAAGAGTATTTTAACCCATCCATGAAAGGAGGTAGCTATTTTGTACTTAAAAACATGGTATTTGTGGCCCTCCCTTCCTCTGTACTATACTCTGGTGGATGTAGGAACCAGATGTATTGTACAGTAATCTCTAAAGTGCATTGAGTGCCACTGCTGTCATGCTGACACCTATTTATCTGGTCATTCCATCTCTGCCTGTCCTGCCACAAGAATACCCCTTTGAGAGGTTTTGACTCATGCAAAGCTGCAGAAGGGCTGTGCATGCTCCTGTCTTCCTACAGAAAATGTGCTCTTCACTCCCCAAAACACATGGGGACACAACCAAGTGCCACATAAGCAACAAGTGTAGGCCTGGGTGTCCTTGGAAAGGAGCATAGGACCCTGCACTAGGGTCTTAGTCGCCAGAAGTGGGATGGGGTGGCTCTGGAACCCACCTCAGTACTCTGCACCTTCCATAAAAGGCTCAAGTTTTCAAAGGTAGGAACCGCTCCCAAAGTGGTCAGAGGAAGGTAAGAAAGGCTGAGGGAAAACTCCTTCCTCTATCTTCCATCCTCTGAAGGAAGTTCTCAACACCATCCAGGTGGTTTGGCAATGTCATGGTGCCAAGTAATATTGTGATACATTTTTTTTGTGGCCATATTGGAAACACTTGGCATCACCAAAATAGACCTAAAGCAATCAGAGAATCAGAGAAATGTCAGAGTGGCCTGACATTTGAAGCCATATCTGTACCATTTTAGAGAACATTGTGCAAAGATCTGGCCATTTTTCCCCATAGTTGTTTGAGAAAATATGTTAACAGTGCACTGCCACAGCCAAATACGCATGTTAAAGCCAAGGTCTCCAAAACAATTATCTTGGGATCTCATGGATACAGAAGCTTTAGTTTCACAAGGTGGATTTGATCAGAGTGGCAGGCTTACCATGTAGGAAAACCATTTTAATCACCATTACTGGGCATTTCAAAATCTACTCTTTACAGTAAGCAATGGCATCTCTGATGGCAATGCTCCAGCACCTCAGTCTCACCACCAGCTTTATCACCCTTCCTTTCTGATGGCCTTTTTTTTTAGTGCTGTGTGCTCTTATGTACACAGAAGATCTCATCCACACAGAAAGACTTATCTGTGAAAGGCAGAGGTCATTAATCACATGAAGCCAGCAAAGCACCGCAGGAAACATGCTCCTTGCCGAAATGTGGTCTTGCTTTTGTGCAGACAAAAGAAAAAAAGCCTGTCCCACCTTTTTCTAATATAGGGTTCTTTGTTTTAAAGATTACATGTGAAGGAGTAAGTATCCTGGCACTGGTAAGCACACCAAAGGCTAGAAGCTTTTTATTTGCTAGTTATTGTTTGTATTTTAAATGCTAAAGTGAAATGACGCAAGTGCCCTTTTTGTTGTCATATTGTTTGCTTTGGCTTTCACTGGATACAATCCAAGGGTACCTTTACGTAGGCTCCTGTATAATTAAGATAGTGTGCACATTCTCTGAAAGGAAATCATTAAAAGCCTCTCATGGAGAATGCACTGATTTTCATGTCCGTGCCTTTTAAGTGGGTATGGTTCACACTCCATTGATCAACTTCTTGATAGTCCAGGCATACTTAAAAAATTAATCCCCTGTTAAACTTCCAAAGCAGCTTTCAGCTGAAAAAGTTCAAGCCGCTTTGTAGGCTATAAATCACTTGTTGCAAATATGAATGCCTTGTTATTCCTAATTATAAGATGTTCCCTTCTCATTAAAAACCAAACCAAACCAAACAAACAAAAACAATCTTTTTTTCATCAGAAACATCTCAGAGTTTGGGGGGGTTTGAGGGTTTGTTTTTTAAAGTATAACACCCCCCCCCCCAAAAAAAAAACAACAAAAACAACAGATCTATAAACTTGCAGAGTAATTGATAGGTGCCTTGGTTAGAGGTGTTGAATCAAGAAATCATGAGTAACAGGGATGATTTTCGGGAAAGAAACCTGGTGGTTTAACAACTGAATGAAGATGATCAAAGAATATAGTTTTGCTGTATATTTGCTCAGCTGCACTTGCAAACAAAAAGCATAAACTTCTCCGTTGCTTATAAATAACAACCTTCCATTGCTATGAACTCTGTCCAGCCTCTGCGTGTGTTCCCAGTAGGTGAGGCGTGTCCTGACAGGAGGCTGTCCCTACTGTGACCCTTCCAGGCTGCTGTGCAGTGGAACACCCAATCCTCCCTAACCCAGCAAGCTCACCTGAGAGTGCCCCTTGGGTGCTTCTGCATTCAAACAGCCCTGCCTCTGATACACCTCACCATGGGGGACACTCCTTCTCTAGATCTAATGGGAGACTGAAGAAAACACTGTAAAACTAAACCACACCCATGATACTAGAGAAGGAAAAGCTCTGCTACTGCTGTGCTGGTGTGCCTTTATTGTGAGTTCAAGCTGAAGATTGATTTTTTTCTCATCTTTAAAACATATTCAAAAAAAATGTAGTAGACTTCAGGGGAGATTTGACATCTAAAACTGGTTACTTAAGTAAAAACAAATAAAAATATGATGTACAGTTGCAACAGGCATATTTATAGATGACCAATGTGCAACAGTAAAAATGGCTATTGAATAGGTCTCTGGTAAATTCTGAAATCTGCAACTGATGTCTAAAGAGTAAGTGTTAAACCAGGAACTGCTTGACTCAACATGCTTCAGCTAAAATTGTATCAAAGTAATTACAAAACCTGATTAAACAAGGCTTCATTCCCACATGCAACTCCGCCTTACTGCCTTGGCAAAGTCTTAAGCTGTTAACACCCTTTTACTGGTTTTCACAAAGCACATTAGCAATAAATAAAAGCAGAGCAGGGGAGTTTATTTCATACACACAGATGGTGTTTAGGGAATAGATACTCTCTGACAAAGAACGATGGTTCAAAAAACCTACTTTGCATCAGTTTGTGTTTTCTGTCTGACTTCAAAGGCAGCAGAGTCAGTCCAGCACTGAGGATCTGTCCGAGTCCAAACCGACATCCTCACCCAGTTCTGCCAGATGAGAGTTGATTTACTGAAAAAAAAATGTTCTAGTGCTCTTAGTAGTAAAGACTGATAAAGCATTCCCAATTCAGAAGTCAGTCAGAACAGGAAATCGATTGCCCTAAAATACAGATTACCATTTTTCACAACATGCAAACTGCAGCCACTTAGAAGTCTTTTGTGCATCAATGTGTATCCTAATGTATCGGTTCTTAAAAACTGGTGCTGTGATAACATTTATGCTGTGAACACATTCATCAGCTAAGTTTACTGCTTAATGGAATATCAGATACTGGGATTGCAACAGCATGGACTTCCAGCTAAACTCCTATTCATCTCTAAGTAGATTCTAAGAGGTTTCCAAAACTATGACTAAGACAACAGAAGTAGTTAAAAACTCCATGCAAGCAAGCTTCATCTGTATCATCAAGGACATTCAAACAAGCTCATTTCAATTGTATTTCGACCTCTCGCCCACTTTTGGAAAACAGAAAACATTTCTTCCACCCCCATCCTTTGCAAACTTTCCATGATTCTTCTATTTAAATGAAAAAAAAAAGAATGTGCAACATTTTTTCAGAACAGTCACAATATTCCAGCCTCAGGAATTTGTCTTCATATAAAGTCACCACAGCTGTAGTGCAGTACCCAAGTATTTTTACCCTTTGCTAAAACATAAGAAATGGATTAGAGAAGGGAAGTGAAAGACAGCATGTCCCTCTGCTAAACATCATAAAAATGAGATATTGCCAAATAATCCTTTAAAAAAATATATTAAGCAACTAGATTCTTGACTTTCTTGGTCTTTCTTGACTGCACCAGTCTGCTGCATGAATGGGATTTCAAGTAATGTGGCCTTTTCAAACATTTTGCTTTGGAGAGAACATTCTGCATTGCTCTGAGGGCTGCAGGGAATGCCCCCACCAGTTTCCAGGGGACATAATGCATGCTGGCACTCCAGACAGACATTGGGAAGGAATACTTGTCCTTGGGCACAGTAACACTGTCTTTTTAAAATGAGCAGGGATAAAAAGACTTCTCAGAGATCCAGGCACACTCCTCACAGGAGAAGGCAGCTTCAGGGAAAAACCACTGAAGTTCAGATGAGCCCATTGTCTAGAGCTTACAAAAACTGCAGAGTTGTGGTGTGTTTAAGAAATGGATATATATGTACTGTTTCCCAACAAGACATAGCAGAACTTTATCACAAGTCCAGACATCATAAAAACAGAGAACTGCTATGGGAGAGCCAGTGCTGCTCCTGACTAGAAGCAGCAAGCTGCTGTTCCTGAGCAGGTACAGCATCCTGTTGTTTCAGCAGATGTAAAACATGCCGGGTAACTTGATTTCTACTATTGATTTTCTCTAAGAAATACAAAAATTCTAGCAATTAAAAATCAAAGGTATGTACTTTCTTCCAGATCCGCTAAATAAACGTAATGGGCTGAATTCCTGCAGATAGGTTTGCTCCCCAGAGGGAATAGCATGTGCACTTGCTGCTTCTGAATTTTAAGCTATTTGATGAGCACTACCAAACCAGTCAGTTATACAGATTCACAATATATTTTCCAATAAAGCATTAATCCAAGATGAAGGACGAAATTCAGCAAAACCCCTTTAAGAATGGTGCAGCATTCACCCACTCAAATAGGCACTGGATATGGGCAGGAACCTGGCAAATCTCCCAGGCTTTACATAAATCTCACAAACCAGTGACCCCCATGCAGATTTGCACACACTGCGCTGTGGCTCAGACAGGCAGTAGCCCTGGTCCCATATGTCAGCAAATCTGATCTTCTGACCACAAACACTCAAGGTTTTGAAAGGAGAAAGCAACTGTTTTTAAATACCTGAAAAATTGTGCCAGAAGGAGATGATATTCAAAATTTACCAATTTGTTTCCTTTTATCACAAGTCAAAACACTGCTATCAACTAGTATTATTTAAGAAAAAGCATTAATTTTGTTTTGTCTGGTTAGCTATTTCCGTTATTTAATTGTCCTCTTCAGTAATACATTGCTGAAGCTGTGAAGTCAGATGCACACTCATTAGCAAACGTGTTTAACTTAGCTCCTTATTTTCTCATGTTAGTAAAAAAAGGGAAAATACAGAAATAAAACCTTTTAATCCAGAAGTATTGCCCATTAAGGCATTATGAGATAGTTCTAGTTGCACAATTTACAGAATTAAGTAGAAATTCACTGCTTAGCATCTCCCAAGTAACTTTGGAGAATTAAGATACATAATCTTCTCAACATAACAGTTTTCTTCTGAGGTGCAAGATGTTTTGTGATTCACGGACTGGCAGCACAGCTGCTTTTTGTCCTGTTCTGTGACCTGTCTGGGATTTAAAGTAGCTGCTGGAGCAACAGGAACAGCTGCACAACGTCTCAATGCTCCCACCATGACCTCCAAAGCTATCTGACAGTTATGTAGTAGAAAAAACACAGAACATTGAAAATGTTTAACACAGGGCAAGTCAATCAGCCGACATGCCAGAGAGCAGGTTGGACGCCACTCCTGACAGTGTGTGAAAGCATCTACAAGCAGATATTCCAGAATCTCCAGTCGCTCCTGCAACAGCTCTTTGGAATTTTTGAACTAAACTTTTTGAGTCTGGCATTTGAAGAACAAAGGCAAACAGTTGATATTGTGGGGTCTGTATGAAGATTAGCTGGTGATCACATCCAGGAGTCACTCGATTTCAGCTGCCATTAGCAAGCCTCTACAGATCTACCTGCCCCTGTGAGGAGAGGAGAGGCTGAAGAGCTGCCCTGTCAAGTGGGGGAGTTACTATAATTTTCTTTCACATTTTACGTAACACAGTCCAAACCTTTTCCTTTGGTTTGGTGATAGAACACCAAAGACCTATCCCCATATACTGAGGAAAAATGTAGGAATATTCTCTATTTTACTCATGGACTTCTTTAGCTAGCAGAATTTTTTACTGGGCGAAAAACCCAACAAAGAAGCCTGAAGAACATTAATTTTTAAGGGTCAGATTTCTGAGTATTTACAGATAATTCCTGTGTTGTAATGCTGATGGTTCTTCCATGAGTTCAGTCAAAGGGCCACCAGCACACTTGCAGCAGGTGTGGGCAGAGCTCTTCCCAAACCATCGTTGGTGAAACCTGGCCATGATGATGGAGGGGCTGCACCACCCAGCAGTCAGGAGATCACAGTCTTGCTAGACAGCCAGACAAAACCCTCATGTTTTATAACTGAAGTGGTGATAATGTCCCAAGGGCACAAAACCAGGTTTTTGAGCTTAGTCTCCCTTTCGTGGATACTCTTATACCTTCACCCTCTGAAAGTCCCTCTATCATGGACAAATCCCAAAATATTTCCTGCTGAGTGCAGCAGCTGCTGGGCACAAGGACAGCATACTCTGTGGCTGCACAAACCAAGATAAAATCAACATCAAAATGTGCAGCTAGGAGAAAGGAATGAGAGGTCATTTTCTACTACTACTCTGGAAATAGGGTCCTAAGGCTGCCAGCGCTCCATCAATCACTGTGGGCTCATTTTTTATATAAAAAAATAAATCTTAAAGAACAAACCAACCCTGCTTCCCTTTGATTATTTACCCAGATGAACTAATACACAATAAAATATTAAATATGCTGTGGTAATGAGGACAGGATCACATACACAGGAAAAGATGATATGGTAATAAAAGAAAAACTCCAGCTCTTTCTTGCATCCTGAAGGAAAGAGGTTTTAATTATTAACTTGGATTAGCTATCACAGTACCTGAGAAACTGCCATATGGGACATATTCCAGTATAGTTTATATTCTTAATGGCCTTGAGTCTTCCAAGAAAAAAAATTCTGTTACATAAACTGATATCAAAGTCGCCTTGCTTTTCCTTTCCCTAGAGCTACAAATACATCAGCTATGCAAGAGCCATTAATGTGCAGTTAATGTGTCCCATAAAATTTATAGTGAAACATACTGTAGTTACTTGATATAAGCATTTGGATGGAATAAAATTATGGTAGTGGGAGACTTGAAATTCTGCTTATGTTACCCTCTTACTTTCATTTCTTCTCAACAAACTTCCTGCTGTGATTATGCCTGTGCTTCAGACCAGAGTGTGAAGGATGCAGGGCATGAAGAACTCTGCTATTTAGCTCTTTAATTACCCAACACAGCCATCCCTTAAAAAAAATCAAATAGTAATATCCATGAAAAGATGTCATAGACATTTCTATATTTTGCACACGTAGAAAAAGAAATAAAAATGAGAACCAATGAAAAGCAACATGAATATCAGTGGCATTACCCTACAGTCTCTATGTGCCAGCATCAAGTTTCTATCACTATTTTTCAGATTTGTATTTTGTACTGGAGGCACAATTTTTGGTGCTTGTAGACATACTATTTTTCCTCCTGCAGACATTTTTTAAGTAATGGTACATATTTATATGAAAGCACCAGGATTAAAATAACTTGAATTGATTTCCTATTTCTCAAAAAAGCATTGCATATGGGCAAACCAAGGCAGGGTTTCCAGAAATGCTTGTGAAAGCTTAAAGATCCTTGTCCTCTGACTATGACAGAGAAACAGCTTCAAGGAGAAGAGGAAGATGAGCACAAGCGAAGTGACTCTTCCCAATGTGGCCTGGCTTCGAGAGATCTGCTTTCAAATAATTTTCCATATTACTTCAGCAAAACAAACAAGGACCTATCCCAGGCACAGAAAGAGCAGGTATGCAGTCACACATGCAATTTTGAATAGTAGAAGTACATGGTGGATGAAGTAGACCCAAACTCCAGCTGCTGGGCTGAGCCATGGAATGTGCAGAGAGCCATAGGGAACAGTGTGGCTCTGTGCCTTTCAGTCATAGTGCTAACAAATGCAAAAGCTCATTATTTCTGCAACCTCTTTTTACTTACACAAGGACAACTTTCCTCACTATTTTTCTCTGCAAAGCAAGGACATTTCAGGAAAGAACAGCTGAAATGGATGTTGCAGAATATGCAAATGTCATAGTGAGGAAAGCATGTTGTATACCAAATGCAACTCCAGTGTGAGGCCAATGTTATCCTGTGAATAACGGGATACAGTAAATTCGTTGACACGCTCCCACATTTCTTTCTGAATAATCACAATCTCAGGAAAAGTTAGGATGCAGAACAGCAGCAATCTTCAAAGGTTCACACACAGACACGTGTACAGGAAGGCACAACTGCAAACAAATCTTGAACAGAATAACAGCAACCTGGCTTTTATCTTTTTCAGGGACCTCTTACCTCTTCATAAACTACGTGCTTCTCAGGGGTCTCCACCCCCTCTCCCTAAGAAAGCATCTGAATCATTTCAACCTAGAGTGGAAGGGGTAGAATAAATGTAAAAAAATCAAATGTCATTCTGGAGTTTGAATAAACATGAACTAAATATGATTTCTGCTACTTCATTTCTGTCAGATTTGGCTTTTCTATTGTTTGGGTGGTTTAAACAGCTGTTTACTTGCACATAATTGTGAAAGTTTTTTTGCAGCTTGTTAATTTAGACTTGAGCATGTGGTTCCCTTCAGACATAACTAACTTAAAACAACAAAGCCCAAAAACTCCTTCTTAAGAAGATCAAGGCCATTTGATTAAAGTTTGAAAAGGATCAGGATCCTGTAATTCCAGGCATTGAAATGAAACAGGTGAAAAGTTTCCTTTGTATTCCCTGGCTAGGTGCACTCTGCAGCTGTACCCCACTGCAGAACCACCACCAAGATCAGCTTGCTCTGTGTGTGCTGGTTGCAGAGAAGACTCTGGCTACAATCATGTTACAGCTGCATTTAGCACACTTTAGAGAAGGGGTGACTGCATGAAAAGTAGTAACTGAAACATGATGGCTAAAGAAAAAAAAAGACAAACCAATTACCAAACAAGTGAACAACAGGATATCTTTCATAGTTTCATAGCCCGGTGCTCTCACAGTTTACGGATGTGTCAAAACTAGAAGTAAATGCAATTTTACTTATCTTAAGCACAATAAAAAGAGGAATGCCATAAAGATGACAGTCATAAACAAAAAGTTTCCTCAGAATATCAAAATGTAGTCCCTGAAGAGCTTTGCTGTAGCTGAAGGTTGAGAACAACTGTATACATGATGCACAGGAGTCAGCAATGAACTGGAAGAGCCAAGTACCAGTCAAAGAAAGACAACAGACAGAAACGATGCAAGAATAGGAGATGCACGTTTTTGTTGTAAAACAAGACAAAATCATGCCATTAGCTGGTAGAACAGTATCAATCTTTGAGATGCTTTGATTCAGTAAACAGTTCTTTGCTAGGCAAGCTACATTTTTGGGTACTAAAGGCAAGCGTGGGCAGGCATTAAGAGAAAGAGGCACAGGGATGCATTAAGTACCCCTCCCTTGCTTGGGAGAATAACCCCAGCTTGAAGATAGTGAGTGGCAGGGTAAGAACAAGTACCTCTGAGAAGTCTCATAAGAACAGCATCAAAAGGCATTTGCTTCAACTTACTGTTTCCCTTTCATGGCTGTAGGCTGAATGTATGATTTCTATTCAATCTCTCATGCTATTTTTACCCCCATGTATGGACAAGACATCTCTTCAACCCAGGCCTTTGGAGTTTTTCCCAGCACTGTGAAGGAACAAAGCATATTACACTTTTTATATTTAGCTACTGTAGTTTCAAGTCAAATATGTCTGATTTTCAGTAATGGACACTTTGAACACACAGCAGGCTGCTTAAAAATTACTTTGGTTAAATGTAAAACTAGCAAACATCATTACTAATACGAAGGGCATATTTGTCTCCACCTGTTATGATTAACAGATTGTCAGAGGAAGAGAAAACATGAGAATTTAATTCTGTAGTTTACACAGAATATTTAAAAAGTGCTTTCTGAAGAGTGGACTTGTGGTTTGATAATGCAAGGAAGGGAGTTTCAATTGAGTTGTCCAGTAGTTGCTAATTGAAAGAAGATATACAGCATAGAGATGTTTGCAGGCACAAACTCATCACTCAGGAATGCCAAATTGCAATGTTTATCTCTGCAAAATGCCAAGAATGCTCTTCCATTTTATAGTGAATAACTACATTATCTTGCAAATCACATCTCCAGGGCCTACTGTATTACAGCCTTAACCTGTCTCTCAGTTTATTTGAGCATTAGGAAGACAGCCCCAGTTACATTCTGCTGAGGCGTGGAGGATGGTTGCTCCGCTTGATGGTACAGGTGGCGTTCAGCTATAGGAATGGAATTTGCAAGCCTGGACTGAGTGCTTACATCCTCTGTGCAGTGAAAGGCTTCAGCACCTGTGGTTTCCATGCACAACGTCCCCATGGAAAATGTCTGAAAAACTTCTCCAGATTTTAGCACCATCCAAATACCAAATTATAGACCAAGTCTGCTTTAGAGTGAAATGTTTACATCATTTTTCAGGGAAGAATAAGCTTGCCCTTGATACTGCAATGGCAACACAGCACACAAGACAGGGACTCTGAGTTTGCTTTGTACAGTACTAGGATGGACTTCTACTTTCCCAGCACCCAGCTAAAATGTAGAAGTGCCTTCTTGAGCAATGAGAAACAAAACCTTTATGTGCCCGCAGAGGAAATGTCTCTTATGGTGAGACCACAATGCCAGATTCTCTTGGCACTGTGCATACCTTCTTGGTATACATGGCATCGTGTTCACAGAGAAGGGTAAAGGGATTCCCTTTAGATGAAGGGCAACAGAGTTTAAAGTTTTCCTGTCTGGGAAAAACATAACCTGCAGTTCCTTTCATCTGCAAATTGTGCTGAGTTCATTTCTCACATCCCACTTCATCTCCAGGTTCTTCAATAATGGTGATCCCTTCTGCAACCTACTGTACTTTTCCATGACAGCGCAAATGCGAGTTCTGTGCTTTTTGCTGACTTCCTCTCAATCACTGAATCTTACTCATGCTCACAAGACATTTCACAAATCAAGCCCCACAGGCAGGCTCTGCGTGAGGGATCCCAGATGATAGAGGGGCTTATTTATAAATGCAGTGGTTCTGACCAGGCTAATTGCAACTCACAGAGCCTACATGGCTTGTCTGGCAAAAACATGGATACCTATGGATGTCCACATGTGTAAGTGCCAGAGCTCTTTGTGGCTGGTCTTAGATGCAGGTGAATAAGTTCTCCTTTAATTTGCACTTTAGCTCTCTAGGTTATTTGTTTCTTTGGGTTTTTTGGTTTTATTTTGGGGTTTTTTTTATATAGCATGACAGTCTGTAACTCAGACTGTTGTACTAATTCTCCATATCATTCTGGGTAAAGTTTGCTGAAAACCATCTTTTTCTAAGGGCAATTGCTACAGCTGACTGTACATCACAAAAAGAAATACTGTTCAGTCAGAAAGCCTAACCTCTCTGAAAGGCATGAAAGGACACAGAGAGGTAGAGGATGGCATGTTTTCCACTAGGCCAAGCAAAGATATTTTTAAAACCGATGGTAAACCTTTTCAAACCAAATGCTTTCAATGGAAACTTCTCTTGTCATCACTGCTGAAAATCCAGGTAGCAGCAGAACACAGCAGGTAAAGTGAGTCTCTCCTGCTCTCCAGGCAAGCAGTCCCAGGCGCACAAGCACTCACAAGGGCTGGTGGCTCCATCTTGGGCAGTGGCTGTAGGGTCTGTGCCACTGTACTGAGTGAGGGAGCAGGGCATTCCAGTGACAGCCCCCAGCCCAGGGCATTGGGCATCTCCATGGGAATGAGGCAGGTCTGGGCTGAGCAAGAAGAGAGGGGAAGAAGTTTCTTGCTCAGTACACACAAACCTCTCATTCCTTAGCACCAGCTAACACCAGGACTGTTGGGAGAGCAGAAGGTCCACATTAAGCTGAGAAATGAGCACCTTAAGAAGGTATGTCCCCCCTGTTCAGCCCTTGAGGCCATGGTACAGACTCTCAGAGCAGAGGTACCTTAAGCAGCAAGCTGCTACACTAGAAGTGGGAAAGCGAGAAGATTGAGATGGAACCTGGAGGCACGAATGACTGACAAAACTGATGACTGCAATTTAAGAATCACAAATACCTCCATTACAAAATGGAAAATAAAAAAGCACACCACGTCAGAAAAGGTTATCAAACAGCCATCATTCATTCAATTAAACATTCTTAACTCAAAGTTGATCATAATTCTTAGCATGTTAGTCTTATGAGTTAAAGATTGAAGATTTCCTGGCCCACATTCTTATGTCAGAAATAGGTCAACAACAATAGAGCAGGATCACTGGCATCAAGGAACAAACTCAAAGTATGACCACAGCACTCAGGCAACATGAGCTGAAAATTATCCACCGTACCTGACAGCCAGCTTGAAATAGATTTATTATTAGTCTGTTAAGCCTTTCTTTTTTAACAGCAATCTTCACTTAATTATATATCTTCTCTTCTTGTCATCATGAAAAATCTAATTCCCTTTCCCGAAGTTATAAAGACCTTGGCAGAACAAAAGTATTCTCTTTTGATGTTCAACATGTTTAAACATCAGCTGTTGCCTGTTGGTACTCTCCACCTATTAGTGGAGCTGAGCTCATTCTGCTGCTGTTGGGGTAACAGCTACCAGAACACGGACTTCCTAAACCCTGCAGGAGAACAGGGGGATGCTGAGGCTGTAAGAACAACACTGCATTCCCAAAGAAAATTGTCTGTTTCCTGGCAACCGGATAAACAACCTCAATTAACACAGTCTAGTCCACATCTGCTGTTAAAACATTAGAGGAAATATTTGAGCCCTTTCAAATTGTTGATAATGAAATTACACAGACAAGAGATTAGATTGTCTATTTGGAAACTGGTTTAATTAATAGCCTACACATTTTATTTGTACTTTTTTAAGCCCATGATTCATATTTCACTTCCTCTCCCTTCTGAAGAATCTTTTGCTGTGGAGTTAGTTATGAAAAAGAAAAAATACCTTTTTCCCCCCCCAATTAATTCAAGGCAGAGTATTAGAACTTCTGCTGAAACATATTTACTTGCTTATGCATTCAATAATAGTCACACGCAGCAATAAGGTTAGGAAGGCCACTTGACAGTGTTGTCTTCAAGGCTTATTCTGGCCAGAGCATTGTGTTTCATCTTTGGTGGCTATATAGTTTTATATATTTGTATTTTCTGGTTTTCACAGATCGGGAGTATTACTCCCTTCCTTGTGCTTTTTCTGCCTTTCCCCCATTCACATTTATGAAACACTTACTTTCACACTCCTGCCTTAAAGCTCACAGGCAGAGCTTTCATTTCACTTTAAGGTTTAAATCCCAAAGGTGCTGAGAGTTTTGCCTTTCAGGTGAAGTTCAATAGTTGACAAATGTTCCTAATGAGCTCATAAACACGTTTCTCCAACTAAAAGCAGCTTATTTCCAGAATCAAGAGGGATGCACTCTCCTCAGTCTACTTAATGGCTTTTTGATACTCTAGAGCTTCTTTGCCTGCTACAGTTTTCATACACTTATTCCATTTTTAAATTCTTACTGCACTAAGCAATCACTTCACTTGAGACAAAGTAAATATAATTCACAATAAAGTCATTACTTACCTAGAAAACAATATTAAGTAAATAGCATTTAAATAATATCTTAGGCACAGGAGTTCCAAATTTTCACTAGGAAAGAAATCTTCATCAAGAGTCTATTCTGGGCTCCTCACAGAACACCACAGACACTATTATGGACCTGGCCTATCCATGAGCCTCCTGATATTTTTATTATGCCATCAAGCAAAAAAGTATTTCCTACCTTAAGAATAACTATTGCTTCCTACACTGCCTCTTTTTGGAGTGAAAGCTAGAAAAAACTTTTATTACAAATGTATAGCTTTTTCTAGGATCCTGTTTTAATGAATCCACTTTCTTTTCCTATTGATCAAGCTTACAATACGTATATTTTGTTGAATGACAAACAATAGCCCAGGGGAAATTAAACACTGAAATTAGCAGACATTCTGGAACAATATTTGTTTAACAGCTGCCGAACTCTGGAAGTAACAGCAAAAGGTATTATGTAAGAAAAATCTGTAACCCAAACAGATAATATTCTGGTTAACATCACATTGAGGCTCTTCTTGCTTAAAACATCAGTTGTTATAAGAAAATGTTCAGCTGAGGATCCACAGTGTGGAACTATTTGTTCAGTCCAGAAACGTAACGACCTAGAAATGTTCAATCAATCAAATTCAGGTAAATATATAATTGCCATTTCTTTAAAAGGAAACAAATATATAATACAATAGATTACTTGGCCTTGCTTCATCTTTGGAAAAAATATTACTGCAGTGATAGATTGTACACTAGATTGTTCCAGCCTCCAGAGTTAAAATTGAAACCACAAAAATAAATCTGGAACCATCAAAAGCTGTAAAAGCAGACCTGGACAAAGAGTTGACAGAAATAAATTATCTAATTGGACCTATGTTTCTTAGCAGAATATACCAGATTTCATTCCATGATTGTTTTATGATAGTGAATGGAAAACAAACAATTATTGTTTAATCTTGGTAAATAAAAGATATTTTTATGAGCATTGACCCAGAAGAAAGTTGACAGTTTGCCAAATAGGTGTTTTTCCAGTGCTACCAGACATATTTAACTAAAATCTGAAGCTGACCAGTAGATTAACATTACTTTAAGTGACCTCATAATTTGTGTATTTGTTTGTCTGTTACCAGAGATACTTTAAAAGTAACAATGAAGAATTACTATTTCAAGAGAGACCATACAACCTTTATCAAATTAGTAATGCTATGTATTCATTCCAGATAGATGAGATTTCAAATAATTATCCAAACTACAAATAATTCAATTAAGTTAGTGCAGCACTTCAAACCTGGTTAAGTTCTGCACAAATTGTTTCAGAGGACTTGCCAGACACTCCTGTAGGAAATTGATTAGGTAGCAATACACTTGGTAAAAGTATACAATTTACTGAATAAAACAGTATAATGTTCATTTGCAACCGTTAAAATTTCCTGTAAAAAATGTTGAGGTAGCTTCTTCCTTTAGTTTTATGGAGTTTCACTTAAGTACAACCAATTGGAAAGTTTGAATTCAAAAGTCTTGATCATAAATGTGCAACTCATGAAGACAAATGCTGGAGAACTCCTTGTCTTCTGCTTAAGTAGAGCACAAAATAGTACCAGTGAGGAAAACACAGTTTATTCAATTAAATCAAGAATCACTTTTTCATCAGTCTTGTCAGAATTATTGCATATTACAATAACATATTTTTAGCTCATCCATTAGTTCATTTTACTGGGATTAAACATGGTTTTATGCTGTTCTAGGATGGCTGTTGTGAAAAAAAGTCAAAGATCTTTTTCCTGACTGTTAATATTCATCTGACTCTAGCTCCTTGAAACTTTTTGGCCATAGCAAATAAGACAACATTTCCCCTTTATGCTGTTCTCAGTGGATATCTTCCCTCAGGACAGGGGCTACATTCCCCATATCACACCATCTGCATGTAGCCACAGATACATATTGTGTAGCCAGACATGGGGCCAGAGAAACACAAGGTTCTGAGTCAGGCTTTGCAGGCAACAGATCACTGGCACAAGTGAACATTGAGCCAAAGGGAGAGTAAGATAGAACAGGAAGAGAGAAAGGAGGCCATTCTGCAGTTTCTCCTCCTGTTATACCTGAGCACTCTTACAGAAATACTACTGGGTTTTAGGTGTTTTCTTTTTATTTTTTTCTTATTTCTTTTTTTTTTCCTTCACACTTAGCAAAAGATAAGTTGCTTTTAACTACAGATATTAGTGCACAGGATGAGGACAGGATTTACAGAGTTAACCGCTCATGGAGGGTAAGGCCAGAGATGAAGATGATAAAATACATATAGTGCCAGCTGCCAATATTGAGGCTGAGTAAGTAGTAAAACACTCCTCTAAACAGAAGGACAAAGAATGCCTGTTTTACTAACCTTAAAAGTCCCCTGGGTTGTGTCTGCATTGTAGCACAGGAAATAAGATCAGGACTGGGACTGCTAATTTCCCATTTGCTTTTAAGCTTCAAGAATATGGCAATAATTCTGATGCTCAAAACACCAAAGCAGCAAGAAATAGTAGAGGACAGACAGGCAAAAGTACTAACCAAAAGCATCCTGCATTCCTTTTTTTTGTTTTTCAAACGAGTTAGTTCAGGTGGGTTTTAATACATTCTCCTCTGCTGACAGATTAGGTATTGTTATCTTCCCTGTTATGTCTCAGTAATGAAATTTGGCCAGCCAATGCTTAACTGTGCTGCACCATCTTTCCTTGATATTTAGCTTCTGCCATGTTCCCCTTTCAAAGACTGTTCTTCCTGTAGGACCCATAGGGTCACCTGGGAAGATCTGTCTATCCAGAAGTTCAGTAGCACAGGAGCCAATTTCTTGCAGCCACTTAGGGAGCATCCACAAATTTCACAGGAAGTCAAGTGTCCAGGCTCTATCTATGGCTCTGGCACTACTCCTCCCTCCCCAGACAGCACAGTGGATACCACATATTTGATGGTATTTTCTGACCTTTACTTCTCTGAGAGCTACAGTGCTCTGCTCACTCACCACTGCTGGGACCAGCTGCCACAGGAGAGCCCCAGCACATGGGTTCCAGCACCGTGCCCCTGGCAGGCAGCTCAGTTTGGAAGAGCTCTTGCTCTCTGCTTACCTCCGTGGTTTCCCTCCTTTGTGATTCACTGGTTAGACACAGCTGCAAAGGGCATTAGTGGGGGAGATCCAGATGCAGAACTTAGCTTTGTTTTTGTGACACTGGAGTTTCCAGTTAAGTTTATTTAGCATAATAACATGGCCTCTGATGAAGGCAATGTCTTAGTCACTGCCATGTCAGTGCTGCAGATGCAGTGAAAAGCTAACACTCACACTCAGTGTGTTATTAAAGGCAATTTGAATTTCTGGTGCATTTTGTCACAACCACTGTTTGTCAGCTAATGCTCTTACACAGACAACTCCAGACAAGGGGCTAATGTTACACTGTCTTCATAATTTGTGGGGGTGGCCTGTCGTGATCCATGGAATAAGTGGTGCAAACTGGCTCGCAATTGGAATTCTTGTGGGTCTTGGTTTCTGATGCACATTATCCTAACTGTCCACACTTGGAAGCAAAGCAGAAAAACCTGTTCCCTGCCCACATAGAGGTCTGGTTAATTTACTCCAGAGCATATCTTGGGTGTAAACCAATACATATGCAGTGCAAATAATACAAAGGGACTGCATGAGGGGGAAGATGCCAAGGTAATTAAACAAGTTTACCGTATTTTTTGTTAGAATCCTCTGCTTAATGTTGCAGCTTAAAGATACCAGTTTCACGGGTAGTCTAATAGGAACAACTTGGTCCAACACTTGATTACAATAAACTTTTTAACTCTAGTTAACTTCTTGATGAAACCAGATTTCCTTTCTGAACAGTGAAAATCCTGTTCTGCTCATACAGTGACAAAAGAAGCAGTAGCTCTGTGAGAAGGTAGCTATAGGTGCAGTTATATGGCTGTAACATTCTCCAAGTTAGGTAAACTGACTTAGTGCATCTTGCATGCTGTTATCCTACACCTCAATTACATTTCTCACACTGACCTAACATGCTCCCAACTCCACTGTAAGACTTGAATGAACCACATTCAGCTCCAGTTTATGAGAGCAGAGACCCCACCTATTTACACAGGAAGACTTTCCCCCCTTTTTTTCTAGCTCACCACACTGCACATGGCAAAGTCCATGCAAGGTTGCCCATGTTGCCAATGCAAATTCACCCCACACCTCCCCCCTCAGCCTATGCTGTGCAGTGTTCTCATCCCTTCCTTCTAAATATTTCTAGTAGTGTCAATTTAACTTCAGGTACTGAAGTGTTTGCTTTTCATATGTTCTTCTGTTTCTTCTACTTAAGATATAAAAGGAACCCTTAAAGGTCATCTAGTGGAACCCTTTTGCAAATGAGCAGAGCATCTCCAACTAAATCAGGTTACTCAGAACCCCATCCAGCCTGACCTTAATGTTTCCAGGGTTGGGTCATCTGCCACCTTTCTGGTCAGCCTGGGCCATTGGTTCATCACCCTCATTATAAAAAATGTCTTTCACATATCCAGTCTAATTCTACCCTCTTTTTGTTTAAAACCATTACCCCTAGTTCTATCTCAATTTGGATCACAATGGGAGAGAAAAGAACTAATTTGTTTATCTCACACTATATGTCTAAGATCTCAAGGTCACATTACACATAGCATTGCAAAGTAGCTATGCCAGCACAGCAATGGCCCTGCTGTTTCAGGCTCCTCTCCCAGAAACAGCACAAACAGCAGCTCCCTTGCAACAGCTCTCAGCTAACACAGCATTTCTATACAACATCAGTTTTCACTCTTGTATGCCCAAAAATTTCAGTAGCAACACAAAATAAATGCAGAACAGTAGCCAGTGCTTCAATATTTCAAATTTAGGGAGAGAGATTACCTTCCCTTTTAAGGGGAATGGATACATGAGTTCTGAGAGACCTGTGCTGAGGAGGGGTTTCAGCAGGAGCAGAGAGCATCCATTCAGACTGCTCTTCCCATGCGCCTGCAGGGAAGGGGAGAACTGAGGGCTTCCGTGTTACTTGGTTACTTGCATTGAAAGGAGCTGGGTTTTGTTCAATAACCATTGAGTACATTCCTCAGATTGTTTTCTCCTGTGCGTTGTAAATCAGGGTTGGAAGTCACTGCTGAAAGCACAGGAAGTTAAAAAGTCACCTTTTTCAGCCTCCTGTCACCTCAGGGTACTTTTGTGATGAAGTGACCCAGGCTTGAAGAATGAAGCGCCTCTTATAATTGCAATCATAAAACAATTTGCAAAATAATGAATTACTGACTTTACCATACTCTCAGCTGGCACTTTTAGGTCAGTGAGTATCCATGCCCATTACCAGAAGCACAAGTCGTACTCCTGGTTATGAGTCCAGCTGTCAAAGGGGCTAAGGGCTCCTCTGGTACCCACTGAAAATGGTGCTTTAAAAACCAGCATGGTACATCTTATCCACTGAAATTAAATAAAGGTTTTCCATTATTAAGAACTGCATTTTCAATGCTCATCTCCCTACTTAGAATAACATTCATTAAAGCTCCCAGGGGAATTTAAAATTGAAATCTGGGCAGCCAGGACAAACCTTTGCCCTGCATTGATACAGTGTGAAAATCCAGATGATTAAGGTATTTCATGATGTGATCCACACTGAAGTAATTGTAAATATTTACTCTATATTAAACATTTCACCACTCCAGAAATGAAAAATAGTTAAAGTATTTACTAGAATTTCCTCTCTCCCAGAATTTTCCATGTAGGGTCAGTACCACAATCTGTGGGGCAACATGCTGGTCACTGCTTGTGATTTGGTCCCTGCTGAATCACAGGTGGAGCTCAACCAGCACCTTGGGAACATCCAAAGTCATAGGAAAAAGCCACACTGCATTGCTTGTTGAAAGTCAGCTCCTGGCTGTACAGCTGCAAATTTCACATATACATGACAGAAGCTGCTGAGAGAGGAAGGAGGTCCTAAGGGCTAATTGTGAAAAGCCAACTATCAAAGAACTGGGCACCAACCTGCGTGTCAGAGGACGGTCCACAGGGCAGGATTGAGCTCCACAAGAAGTCAATGCTGAGTCCAGCCAGGAAGCAGAAGAAAGGATTTCTTCTCAAGTCAGATGTCATCCTCCCAGAGCTTTCCAAGCTGAGGTAACTGTTTCATTTTATGGCTTGCAACATATATTTTTTCCCCTCAAAGTTTGCTTCCAAGTGCATATTTTATAGAACTTTTCTTATTTAAATACAGGCTTTAATCAGCTCAGGGAAAGTTTGTCTCTGATTTTCTTGTAGCTCCTTAGAAAACCAAATCTATAAAGGCACAAACCCCCAGAAAATTTTATTTTTGTATTCATTTAAAGGTATTCAGTTCAAAAGGGGTAATGAAAAAGTGAGTTTTCTTCCAAGCAAGTTTTGGTCCAGAAAGCTACAATAAATTGTGAGAGGATTGCTAAAGGTCAACATGCTATAACCAAATTCCATCCTGTTAAATTACTGCTAGACTACACTTCCAAGAAAATCTGTATTCAACATCTGTTTTCTTTATAGGAGACTATTAGGAACAGGCAGGCCAAGTCGGTCTCATTCCACACTTACCTCAGGTTTTGAAAGGACAAATCTGTCCCTCTCTAGATGCAGGACAAGATTTAAACCTGGTCTTGTTGGACTTGTTCACTACTGTGATGTTTTCAAGTTGCTTTGGAGTCAGACATGACTCAAAAATCAGTATTAATGAGGAAAACAGGAAGGCAAACTGGAGACGAGCCAGCTCTGCTTTTCATCATTTACACTTGCTGCTGTTCAGACTCATTTTTTATCAAGTCACAGCAGATTTCTCTTTATGACATAGCTGATGAAAAACTTCCTGAAAAAAAATCAGTGACTGATAGTCAAATTAGGAATCAGGGTGGATCCCAACATCCTGCTACTTCTGGAGAGGTCAGTACTTTAAAAAAATCCAAACTTGAACACATGTACATATCAAAGGGCTCTGCAGTCACTTAAAATTATGGAAAACAACTGTTACTCTCTCTCATGTGCTAAAACAAGTATTTCCCAACACTGTTGATGTAAGACTAAGGAAATATGGAGGCATCTGGATATTTCAGGGTCAGTATGGTTATGGATACAAACACAGCAGCAAAACCATGTCATGCTCTGCACAAGGACAGGTCTCTCTGAGCACAGACTGAAACAACCAGCCCAGAAGCATTGTGCATTTCTCCCACCACTGCTGTCACCTCCACACTCCTCTCATCCCTTTGCCTCCATTCTGGTTTTTTTCCTAATTCTGACACAAAAGCAAAGCAAAGACTCAGAGTAAAACCGATACTTCTGGATGTGGTGAAAATTTTGAACATGTTCAATGTCTATCAAGATTGCCATTTTGCAAATATTTGATGACACAAGCAGAGAAGAGTTTTCACAAGCAGAAATCCCAGGATTTATACAGAGGAACAAAAAAAAGAAAAAAGAGCATGAGTATGCCTGGAACAACAGAATGCTTACACATTTGGGGCAGTGCCCTGACTGTGGCTTGCTGTACCTCCAGAAGCTTTTCCATCCCAGACCCAAGGAAGTAGCACACATCACAGGATCCTAGACACAGGGTGTGGGGACATGGACTCATATACCTTCAGTATCTGTTTTAAAGACTGGTCAAGTTGCACAATAAAGATGAAAATAGAAGAGAAATATCCAAAGAGTTTATCATGCCCATCCAAGGTGCAATACTGCTTTTTAATGTAACAGTTTTCCAAGGACCACATTTCTTCTTTCCCTTATTCATGAAAATCATGTTGCTACAATGCAAAAAAATTCAAAATGAGAATTATACCTGGGGTTAGTATGGGCAGAAGTTTAGCTTCCTATGGGATCTTTTTTTTTTGCTTGTATTGTCTTTGAATAATTTATGATCTTTAAAAAAATTTCTGTTCCTCCATTGACCCACATATAGGATACTTACTTACCGCCCTAAATGATTATGGAATTTATACCTAAGACTTTTTTTAAAAATCTTGAGCTGTGCAGAACTAGTGGTGTTTGGAAATCACATCACGGATCCTGAAGTGTTTTCAGGAAAAAAAATGTTAAAGAAGAATTGAGATGGTGTAGATTAAGGGGGAACAGGTGGACTGTTAAAAAAAACTGATGGGGTTTCATTTGACATATGGAGAGGATACAGAGCAGAACTCAGGAAAGAGCAGTGAGGAGAAGAGAAGAAGAAAGTTTTTTGCTATGGTGCTCCAAAGACTAGTGTTGTAATGGGCTACCCACAACTGCCTGTGCCCATCAGGATGGGGCTTGATATATTTTACAGTGACAAGGATTGTGCAAACTTAGTAGAGCAGAGATTCTACTGCTACTCAGTAGTAGTTCAGCTACAACTGCTCTATTTCATTAAGTAGCTGCTGAATTAGAGATTGTACTACCCAAGGATGAGCATGTATTCCACACTGCACACACTACACTGGATGTAAAGCAGCTTTCCCAAGGGCCTCACACTCCCTCTGAAATTTGCATTGTTTTGTATGCTTCTTTGCTTTGTTTCTCCCTACAATGGAAAAGAGTTAAAGAAGCCCCTCCTTTATAAAACTATTTTTTATAAGCTGAATACAAAAAAAAAAAGGATGACATTAAATACAAGTAGCATGGTGGTTTCCCTACTGTAACTGGTCTTTATCTAAATGGTGGGGTTGTTTGCAGTAACACAAACAGAGCATTAAGGCAAACTAAATACATTAGCTTCAGATTTTAAAAGGCAGAGTGGCACAGCAGTATACAGAAACAAGGACTTTCAGAAGCAAAGAAGCATGAGGGCCTCAGGGACAGGACAGTCACACCTCACAGCCTCTGGCGGGTCCCCTGTTCAAATGCTGAGTCAGCATTAAGAGTGTTTGACACTGCACTGACCACTCCTTCTCAAAGGAGTATGGTTGTTTTTATGTAGTTTGCTAACCCAAGTGTTTGTGCTATCAATAGCACACCCTGGATGAGCAGAAAGCTTGGCTCATCCTTCAGCCCCTTTAAGGCAGAGCTGGAACAGGTTGGGAAGGCAGAATGCAGAAGCACAGTGTTAGACTTGCTGGTTGAGGAAAAGCAAGTAAAATGCCACTGAAAGGACCTTACTTCTTTCATGTTATGGTAGAGAAGCTCAAATTCATGACCTTTGAAAAGAGATCCATCTGGAGACTTGTTATTTTCACACAGATGAAACAATTACAGGGAATAACCTTTTCCTTTATCCCTCAAGGAAGTTTCAAGCTTAGTTAGCAACATCAGTTATTTCTATGGTAACAGACAGATATAAACACAGGATTATAACCTTCAACAAAGGATCAAGAAAAGGAAGAAATCAGACTTGAAGAAAGAACTTTCTGGAACAGCTGTAAAAAAAAGTAGATATTTACTAATTTTCTTAATACATATATTTCTTCTTGCTCCCAACGGGACTCCTATCAATATTATATCTTTTTGTTAAAAATTTGAATTCAAAGAAGGGGTAAAAGACACAGGACATTAGTTTCTGCTCCAGGCATAAAAGAGTCAAACAGCTGGGATGGCTGATTATAGAGCATACCTGTCCCAAGCATGAAGTGCATTGCCTGGGGCTCCTTACAGCTCACAAAATTAACTTCATGCTAGAAAGCACATCCTTCTATTCTTCAAATTCTGCCAGAGACAGAATCTCAAACATACAAGTAAATTTAGAATTCTCACATACATTTATACCCACTAAGTGAAGATGAGCTGATAATTCTAGTGTTGTCAAACCAAAACTGATGCTTAAGGGAAAGCACAGATGATAATTTTTATAGTTTACTTTGCTGGGAGCCGAGTCACCATTCACTTTCACCTGTGAAGCCATTTACACCACTCCCAAATATGCTCACTATTAACAAAACAGCAGTAAATCCTTTGCTGCTCGTCTCAGCATAAACAACTGCACAAAGCATCACACAGTGCTGAATGAGTCCTGTATACAAAGCAGGCATTTCCTCTCCATTTTTTCTCATCCATTTTCACCAGCAGAGTCAGCAAGACCTCTTGGAAGGGGTAGCCAAGGGAGCAGCTGCCCCAAAGGTTGCCTAAGGGCCCATTTCAATCACAGCCTGGCTGGGGAACAAACCAGGGGCTGTTGCAGTGGAGCTGGCCTCCAACAGCACAGTCAGTGGGGCAGCCTGGGCGAAACACACAGGACTAGAGCTCAGCTGCTGCTCAGGTAAATTAATTTTGAGCTGGTTTGGGTGTGCCTACATAAGCTGCAGTTGCTTCTTTGGATTGCCCTACAGCAGACATTTCATAGGAACATCCGTCTCCTTGGGTCCCAGCCAAGGGAAGAAAGGTTACTTTGGTGATTGTTTTTCTAATCACCATCCTCTCTTATCCCAGACATATAGTTCTATGTGAGATAGAGAAAGAAAGGGAGAGCCTGGCCTGCATAGAGGCTGAGGCTTGCACAGAGGCTAGCAATGGGCCTCAGGCACAGCCCGACTAGCTAAAGGATCTGGGAAGAGACAGGTGCATGGGAAGCTCCAAGCAAGCAAAACACAAGTGAGGCCATAAACACAACTTTGGGCACTCACAGCTATTCCGGTGCATGCCAGAGAGTGAGGGTCATTCATCCTGAGCTATAAGTAATGAGGTCAGAAAGCCCCTTCATTTGTACTGGTAGGAGGAAGGAGATGTCCAGCCCACTAAAGAGGGATGTAGGAACATGTGCTGCAGGCAGAGGGCTGACCAGGTGCTGGCCAGTTTGTCAGGAAGCCAATAACAGTGATAGCACTGAAATAATTGGATGATGTTGCCTAGCACTGGAAGTGAAAGGAAAAACCATTAAGCATCTTCTGAAGCTTAAAGTAACTTTATTTTCAAAGCCAGGGAAGATTGAAAAAAGTACATGGTGCAGACAGGCCTAAAGGCAGGAAATTCTCTGCATCCTTCAGCACCTTTGCCAAGAGAGATGCTGTGCCTCACTATTCACTGGTAATATCCCAGGCCCCGGAGCAGCTTTTTCCTTTTAAAAAGCCTCAGTGAAAGTTCTAATTTTGCTATCCAGGCACCAAAGTAGCCTTTTGGAAGTCAGGTGCAAAAGCCCTGCACAATTTCACCAAGTCAACTCTGGGCTGGCAGGAAGATGCAGTGACAGCAAATAGAGCCAGGCAGAGCAGACTGACAGAGCCCAGTCATCACTAACTTAGCAACAACAATTCCATGTGTGCCTGGAGTTACTCTCATCACCTCCAAAACTTCAAGAATTAGTGTGTTTCTTTGCACATAAATAATTCACCCAGGGACTGATTTACTGTACAACTCTCAGTGAATCTACACTGCTCACATGCTTTCCCTATCAAAACAATTCCAGTTACTGCTAAGGAAGGGCATAAGAAAAGATGACTGTTTTCAAATTGCTTTCCAAAGAAGTGGAAGCTGTCATAATATTTAACCTTTCCTCTACTCTCCCACCGATACACACCCCTCCCTACCCCACCCCTCTGCTGGTTCCCACACCCCAGATATGAAAGCAGATAAGAAGGTCCCACTTTCTGCTTCCTGATGGTGAGTCACAGCTCTGAGTCAGCCTTTGTGTTCCAGGGAACCTGGAAGACTTTGAAACCTGCTGTTGATTTTGGCAAAACCACCTCTTCTTGCTTTAAGGGTGCACACATCATTTTTGGTATGAAAATAGCTGCTGAGATGCAAACAGCAAAAAAATGGCCGAATGTTTTCTTGTCCTTGCACAGAAGTAGAAACTCCCTGTCCTGGGGCACAGCTGCATGAGAGTGACAAAATACTGGCTTAAACCCTGAGGATTTGAAGAGGACATACTCACAGCTATTTCATGCACAGGAGGTACCATTCGTCATGACTTTGGATACAACCAACTCTAGAGCAGTTGGTCACTTTTCATTGGTGACAGAAACGTGTTGTCAGCTGCTGGGTCACTGCTTGCCATAGTCAGGTGAGCTGAAGTCAAATGGTACCAGTTCCAGTCCTGACATTAGTAAGCCATGTTCCCTCCTCCATTTTTCCTGATGCATTCCTTCTAGCAGAGTCAGCAGCTCCTAGTAAGGAGCTCTGCACCAAGAGATTCAGACAGGAGAGCTGTCCTTTCATCAGCAAGGGTTTGCCCCATCTCAGTTGAGACACGTTAGTAGTGAGGGAAACTCTGGCAAATGCACCTCTCAAGAATCCCTGTGTCTCTGTGCAGTCCCTCTCTGTCTCCACAGATCAGCACTTTGTAGTTATACAGAAAAAAACCCTCATTCTTGGCAGAAAACCACTGCCATATTTTTAACATGTTTGAACATTACATCATCTGCTCATCTCATTCATCTCCATCATCCATTTCTGTGCCTACTGTTGTATCTGTTTTACAAAACCTTTAATTAAATTAATTACACTTTAACATATACATATTTTAATTTCCTTTTGCAATCATATTTCAGACATCTTTTGATCTCTTAATGCAATTCTGAACTACATTCCTTCCCTTCATGTCTGTTTGGTAAACACCTTTGCTTAGGCCAGATTCATTAGCATTTTAATTATTTTCTCACTCCAGGACATCTCTGCTATCCCTTCTTCCCACGGTATGGAAAATTAGGCCATTTCTAGATTAGGCCTTAAATTCACTGAAAAGTCTTAAAGCATACGTATGACAGCATAAAGAAAACAGAAAAAAAAGCTGTAAAAAGTATAATTAGTTGCTACACTTCCTCTCAGAGTGTAGCTATTGTTAAAGAAATTATTTCAAGCAAATTAGATTTAATATTCTTTAACAGGGATTTTGCATGATAAAGCAAAGAAACTTGAAACATGCCGAAGCACATGAAAGCAATTAAAATATCAGTTGTAACAGTAATTTAGGTTTACTTGAATCAATGTTGAGAAAGGGAAATCCTGACATGCTAAAACTCAGCAAAGATTTTTTTAATTTGACTTTGAGAGTGGAAAACAGTTTCAGTACTGTTCCCTACACATTTCTGTCAAGTCATTTCCTTAAAAATAATCTTCCAACCTGCCCCCCCACCCCTATCATCCTGTAGAGCACTTTTAACCACTTTTTCAATTCTACATTTTATTTTAAAATTTGGCTACTTTTTTTTTTAATGGCTGCAGACTTTAAAAATCAAAGTGAAGAGTTTCAGCTACCCAGAGGCATCCTTTCCCCTCCCCATATCTGGTCAGCCAACCCAAGTGAAAAACAAGCAAACAAAACACTTGGTTTGCTCAGCTCTGCACATAAACAACTCCAACAATTTGCCAGGTGTCAGATTCTAAAAATTCAGATATATGTTTCTTAGTCTGCTTTTGTCAAGAAAAATATTACTTTTTTTATTTATGTTTGTACCTCACTGTTCTGTAACTGAGGTAGTGAGAGCATACACACAATTGGCTATGTAGGTCAGCTATTAAGGGATTATCCTTTCCTTATCTCACTACATACATATACCTTTCTCACCTTTGCTGAGAAATACTTTAGAAGTCAACTAACATCAATGCTAGTCCAACAAAAAAAATAAATCACACACATCCTTAGCATAGTCAGTCGCATTCAATAATTTAGCACTCAATACTTATTCAGGGTAATGCTTATGATGGGGCACTCAGATAAAAGTACATTTGCAATATTTTTAGGCTTTATTTTCATTGACAAAAGACATATTTGCCACGGGGAGAAAAAAAACTGTTAAACTTCTAGCTCTTCTCTAAGAGAGGAGAGAAAGTCCTTAGTTTTCACATCTATTAAAGGCCACAGAAGGGATAAGGGTTAGACCTACTGATGGCAGGCTAACAGTTTCCAATGCTTTTATTTATCTTTGGATTTAATAAAGTCTATATGCAATATTCTCTTCATGGAGGGTAGAAGTAACAGCAGTTCACACTTTGAGCTGGTTAGAAATGGTTCCATTGAAACACTTCACTGCCTCTGCAGACAAATTCACTTAGAACGTATGTTGCTATTTGAGCTGAATTCACTTCCAAACCAAAGACAGGCCATTTACATTAATCAAAATTGGCTTCTGATGGTCACTATATAAACATTAAAGCACACTCATTGTACAACTGGCTTTCCCAGGCAGAAAAGTTTTTATCTTGCTAACTGGTTTCTTATCCAGGAGGACAATTTTCTTAGCATGTAGCTCTCCTACATGCCTTCAAAATGCATCTGCTTTCCTCACTGCCAGTATTGTGTGAGCAGTGAACATTGCACCACGCTTGTACCATCTCGTGACATCAGCAGGTATCTCAGACTGGTCTATCTGAACCCCTTAAGGATAAACAAACAGAGCAGGATCTGCTATTACAGGTCTGGGACTGCAATCACTCCCAAACATGATTGCAAGCAGAAATCCTGCTCTTCTGGGAGTACTTTTCCAATTCACATCTACAATACTTCAATAACTCCCCACAGAAAACTGAAGCAGGGCAGCAAACAGCACATAAGACAATCCCTTGAGGTCTTCATGGCTATTTCATGACTTAAATAGAATGTAAAAGCAACACAGGAGCTACCAGAAGAAATACATTACTTCCCACAACTAACAATATCTTTCCAAATGGCCTACTACATCCAATCCTGCTTTCCTAATCTTCTATGTAAATTGCAAAAGTGTTCTCAAGAACCAGCATATCTGATTTCACACAAGCACCTGTAAATGTAGGGCACTGATATCGGGTATCTGCCCTACTTCATGTTTGTTTCAATTAATTCCAAAAAACTTGTTTGGAGCCTAACCTTTCATTATCCAAACAGGACAAAAACAAACTCAACAAGATATTGGTGCTTCTATTTATTAAAATAACCCACCATGAACTAGTATCTGGTACAACATATTAGCATCATATAAATCCAGATTTACTCTTAAAGCAAGGACATACAGTTAACCTAATTGAGCTAGCAAACCCTAACTACAATGTTTCCAATGTTAACTTTTGATGTTGGGAGTTGGGAAAAGAATAGAAAAAATAACTAAAAGACTATTCAAGAATAGGGAAAAGAACCAAAAACAGTGAAGAAAAAAATTACAGTATGTTGGAATTTTATATGGTATTTCACCTAAAAAGCAAGCCATATGCTGAACTGCCTATGTAAATTAGTGCTGTAGCCTTAAGAACTAATTAATGAAATCAGAAATGGCTGTTGCCGACCTTCTCAGCAGATGTGCATGGTCAGCCAATTATGAGGGGCTTCGTAATATAAACAACATTGTTAGCCAATAATCATCACCCTGCAGAAGGTTACAGTCTTAAAGATGTATATTAGTGTGTGCGTATGAATAAAGGGGCCTGTTGCTGCTGACTCCTGTGAAGTCGTCTCTCAGGTCCAAAAACCCGTCTCCCACGGTTACAACAGTGGAAGGGGGAAATGCCAAAACTGAAGGCTATCACAAAAGGGAATTTCCCTAAAGATAATGAATGCAAGAATGAGTTCGTAAGAAACATCAACAAAAATCAAGGTGACTTCTTGTGAGTTTGAGATTCTCACACTTCTGTGCAGTGAAGAATTCTGGTCCTCAGAGCCCCAAGGCCACTTCAGAGGCTTGTAAACTTTTGAGATCAAAACTCCTGTTTTCGCACTTGCACCTCACTACTGGGCATACCCCAAATCTGAGTGTCTTCTCAACTGCCCCTGGGAGACCTGCCTCACACCTACCCCTCATCCATGTACCGTACATTTTATGCAACATGTATCTAGTGTGAAGTTCTTAGATGGAAATAATTAAATCACTTGGAAAAGATGGGAGAATTCCCTACACTGCAGACAGAGAACGGAGTTGCTTATGCAAGAGGTTACCTTATGCCAGAATATCTATGACCTCTCAGCCTGGCTGTTGGGATCCCTTCAGCACAGAGGGAAGACAACTCCTGGATGACCAAAAGAGATATATTATCCAAGTCAGACATGGTTTTCCCAGCTCTTTTTCACTTCCTCCGCAGGAAAACATACAAGTGGTATGGCAAATACCTTAGTTTATACTTCTGCATACTCGAAATTATTTTTCAGACTGTGGCTAGCATTGTCTGAAGATGGAGTTTCCTGGTTTTACTTCAGAAATTTCAAAGGATTGTCATGCTGCTGAGGATCTCTTCCAAGCTGATAAAGCATCTTTGTCAAGAGACTTCCCCAGTGCCAATGAGTAAAACTCAATATCAGGCTTACTACAGATTTGCAACTGGCATCCATAAACTGTGGGTGCCATTAAACCATAGAATTATCACCAATAGGATCTGGCACAGAGTCTTAATTTTCTGTGGGAAACCCTAACAAAAAAACTTTCTTCTGCTGTGATATGCAAGTTCTGTATGTTAAAAAAAAACAAAAACACAATTTGAGCAGAAATAAGACCTATACCCTTCACACTTGTTTATAATTTTTCCTCCATTATTTGCTGTATTCTATTGTTCATAAACAATAGAGATGCTTACAAATATATTTTTATGCAAGCCTTTTGTGATAAAAATAACTCCTTTCACAATTCACATTGAAATGCAACAAGATTCTTGCTTCTCCTTCCTAACAACCATGCATGTATTTGAGCAGGTCTTGCTGTCCCTCTCTTTTCCTCCCTGTAGACACTGACACAGAGGGAGATAACAGTGCTCAAGGAATGAGCTTTCTGATTTATATACACACACAGCAAAAACTGAAAGTAGGTTGTCTGATGTTGAGGGTGAGTTGAATTGATCCAGGCATTCCTTTCCAACCCCATTATTTATGACAAGCAGTGCATATTATTGACTAGTGAAAACACAATAATAACATAATTAGCTTTCACTTAAACAATTACCTCCTTGTCATTTCCGATCCAAGTTCAGGAAGTGGCACAGACTCAGGAGGGCAAAGGGTTGCAGTTGACAGGCACAGCTCACTGCTAGGACTGCATTAACCCTCAACAGGTACATTTTCAGATGGAGCAAGCAGTCAAATGCAGCCCACAGCAGTACCCAAAAGAAGATTTAATTCCTACATTCATTAACATTTGGGAAGTTACTCATTAAGTCCTGACTGAGTCCAGTGGTGTGAACTAGTCTCATGCTTCAGCACACAGATCACAGACTATTCTGAGTTGGAAAGGACCCACAAGGATCATCGAGTCCAACTCTTAAGTCAATGGCCCACACAGGGGATTGAACCCCTGACCTTGGCATTATTGCAACCAAGTTTTAACCGAGATGATCTAGCAGCTCCTGTTTACTGGCATCATAACACCACACTGAAAGCAAGACACATGTTTTATGTGCAATAAATAATCTCCTTCCTCATCTTGCTAACTCCAGCTTTGCGGTGGAGAAAGAGCCATCATTGCATTCCTCTCATGCAAATACAGCAGCACAACCTAGGACTTGCGTGCAACCATCTCCAGTAACTGGCATTGTGGAAGCCATTTCAGTTCCAAGACCAACAAATCCTGCTAAGACTCCTACTAGCAATTTCACTGGCATCTTCTTAGTATTCTTCTCAGGGAAATATTTTATCAGAAAGCTATTCTGCCTTGATATAGCTGGTGGGGAGAAGCCACATCCTTAATTGGTATAACTGTATCAAGCACATCTCACCATATTCAGTGTAGATACAATTATACTACCTTTGTATAACCTATTTTGAACAGAGGACAGATTCAAATTGTTATGAGAAAATAATTTCTTGGAACTGACCCAGGAGAAGCAATAGTAACAAGTAAATGAAAAGAAAAACCCAACATCCTAGGCCATGGCATATTTTTTATTTACAGGCTTTGTGTCAGGAGGCTGAGAGGGCTGGGAACTAATGAGTTTGGCACAAGAGTGATTTTACACCTTAACCACAGAAGAGACAGAATGGAAAAGTCTTCTTGTTCAGTAGCAAGAGCACTTAGTCACCACATGGGGAAGTTCAGAGTCCAGAAAAATTCTTCAAGATTTGGAAAGGTCACTTCATACAATCGGAGAATACACTGCAAAAACGTACCAGAAAGAGCATTCCCTCAGTGCTCCCCTATGGATCCTTTCATCCATCAGCCAGGCACCCACGTTCCTGGGCAGGTTGCACACAAAGGTGGTTTCTAATCCCATGTGAATCAAATCTCCACAACCTTGCCAATTCTTTTCATTTTTTGAAGAAACAGACCTTTTCTAAATACCTGTTTCCCCATCTATAATCATTTATTCAGAGGAGTAAGCTAGTGACAGCTCTTTGGAAACTCAGAGAATGAAATTATGATTGAATTGAAGAATTACAGTTTCTAACTTCCCCCCTTTCTACTGTGGAGCCACTCCTCATTGTTTTAATTTAGAGGAAATATTAGTACCAACTGTATTTTACCTCTTATCTTTGCTCAACAAAAAAGTTATATAATGTTTCAGGAAATGAGTTCAAGTGAAAACAATCATCTTTTTCACAGCACTAAATGCTTAAAAGATTCTGGTTTGCCCATTCTTACATTAGCTTACATTAATTCAGGATGGACACAGCACAAGGGGTAAAAAGCAAAAAAACCCCTGAGCTGTAATACCCAAAGACCAGCCTAGGGTTAAAAACTATTTTCATGTCTAAAATTCCTACAGCTCTCTAAAACTGCCAAAGCAGATGCCACTTAAGATAGCAGCAATTTTTCAGATGGTGCTGGTCTATCATCTCTGTGGAGCTGTTCAAAATTAATCTTTTAGAAACAGAAGTATTTGTTTCACAAGCTTATTAAGTACAATGTTAAGAAAACAACTAATCTGAAAAGACTACTGATATACATGACACAAATAGATCCTACTGCAGGGAAGATCCCTGGGTGTTTCAGGATGTATGACTAAGAGGCAAGATACAAGAAAAGGCAGCTAAAGGAAGCACAATGGGAGCGTTCCATGCCATTGTTTCTGAAATTAACATTTATCAGTTTTCCTTTAATCACCAACTGCACTTTAAATACCACTGCCTGTACTCTTCAAGACACTATAAATACATCCAGTTTATTTGACTGTTCCAGAGAAAGTTGTGAAAAGAATGACTTCTGTTCTTAATATATAGCAATGGTGATGAGTTGTCACAGGACTGCCACAACACATTTTTCTTTTTCAAGATGCGAATGACAAAATAGTGCCACACAGTCACATCCCTTTCTGATGGACAAGGGCCTTACCAGTCTGTTTGATAACAACACTCCTGAAGTTCCTTTGAGTAGAGTTTTTACTCTGGCCTACAATACATCCCTCATGATTATACTGGTTTGTGCTTAATAACTCTTGGTTACCTACCAAGCTCTCTATGATCACCAGATGAATATTGTCAGAAGTTTAAATATGCATAAATCCATTTGGGTTATTGGAGCCCTTTTACTGGTTTTTAAGAAATATCAGTTGTCTTGTACTTAGAGCTGCACTCAGATTTTTTCCTCAAGTGAGAAAAATAAGAAAGAATCAAATTACTTGGGCACTATTACACAGCAGGACCAAGCAAGTGATCAATCCTTTCCTCCACACTTTCTTCCAGGGAAGATGTGGAAGGTCCAACTACTGAGCAGCATAAATGCACAGAGGAGCTGCTGGAGAGCAGAATTCTGTCTCAATCATCAGGACCACTCATTTCCTTCCAGACTTCAAAGAAAATATGAAAAAATTAAGCTTTGATCTTCACTAAGATACCTTTCCCTTGCAGTGTAATGAATCTGAAATCCACACATCAACCCCCTTTTATTCAAAGTTATCCAAGACCTGATTTGGACTAGCATTTTTATCAAATACTTTGAGAAGGAAACGAATTATTCTGTGCACAAAAGATCACAGTTAAAGAGCCTGTGCATTCCAGTCCTGATAACAGCAAAATTAAGAGCAGAAAAAAATGGATATGAGGCTACATTTCTGGTGCTATCCAAGGTCTGCTGATAAATTTATCTGTTTTCTAAGCACTGTAAAATGGCCCTTAAAATGTTTCCCTAGTCCTCCTGACATATCATAGAGCAAATCAATATTGCCACTGCACTACAATTGTTTGTTTCAGGTCAGATCTTCAAAAACCTGAAGGATACTTTGAACAGTGATGAAAGAACACTGTGCTGGTCTGTCCTCAATGTGCTTTGTAGGAGACAGGCACTGGAATCTAGGTGGAAATGAATAAGGAATTACAAGAAAACCCTACTGAATTGTATTTGTTTTCCTTCCATGGATCAATACAACTTCCAAGAAATCAAATGTTCTGAAGAAATAGCGACGTACTGTGTGCACACCTCTGAAAAGAGTCAGGTTGTAGTTGTATCATACAAATACCTAAAAGGCTCAAACGACAAAACTTCAAAGGAAATATTTGTACATTTCCTTTTAGATTACTCTATGGGAAAAAAATAAGTATTTTAGAGTTGTGCTCTGTACCAAACTCTCTCTTCAGAGTTTCATTAAGTCTGAAGTTTTCTGAAGAGGGAATGTATTTGTAATAAGAATGGTAACTTGACAGTTCAACTACTTTTCACATAGGCAGCCTTTGTGGATTAAGGTGGACTTCCTGAGCACAGACCAAAAGCCAAAACTGTCAGGCTGCAGCTATCACTGTTCCAAGAGACAAAGCACATGGATATCTTTCCTTCCCGCTGTGACTGTTGGAAAGTTGTGGGGTTTCTGCATTAGTCAGCACAAGTGGAACTTGTTTTTCTCATTAATTGCACCAGCAGGGTATATAATAAACAGCTGCCTCAGAGGGAAGAGGAGTGAGAAGGGATAATACAAAAAGAGAGTCCAGTGTAATGAATAAAGTGGTTCTGTTTTAGCCTGTTCATTTTCTTGCTGGCACTTGTGAACAGAAACAACAGTCTTAGCATGCATAGAGTCACTAACAGACTGGTGGGCTCCAATATTTCCAAAGCATGTTATTTAGCCCCAAATGTGTATTTCTGTCCCAGAACTCTGCAGTCTTAGTATAAAATCTGAGGCTATTACTCAGAACAGTCTTTGAGGTGGAGTTTCCAAACTTAAGACAAGGACACAGATTCTGTCCATAGTGCTGTTTGAATAGGGGCGTGCAGTCACGGTCACTAAAGATAAACATCCAAATATGGACTAAAAGAAAAGGGAAACATCTTTCAGAGCACCCTGATTTGTCAGGAATATAGCTTTCCCATTTCAGAAAAAAGAACATTGAGTGCCCCTAACAGTTTAGAGATTAAATGAACTGAAATGCCCTCCTACCTTTGTTGTTTCTTTTCTTCCCCTTCCTTCAGCTGCTCTACTACAAGAGAAAGCTACTGAAAGTGGCAGGTTCTGCATATATGCATACTTTTATAAACAGCAATATAAAATCCAGGCCTATCACTCTACATGCAAGGAATTTTTCCTTTCTTTGAAATGAAATCTTTTGAAAGAAATCTCAATGGAAAATAAACACAGAACTTTCTCCTGGGAACAACAGAGACTACTTACACTTGAGAGCCAACCACCAAATCCATATTGTTGATTAAAGTGAAGGCTTCAAAGAGAGGTCACCAAATTAATTAATGTGTATTAAACATCCAAATTCTAATACAATCCAAGTGTGCTTTAGCTGTTTCAAAAAACACAGCATAAGTATAAAAATCAAGACCTAAAGTGCAAGCTTCATACCCATGAAGAAAGAGGATTCACTTAGGAAACCAAATTGTGAAGCTGTTTTCTACCTTACATTTTCTTTAGAAGACATTGAAGAGCTTTAACATTTCTTCTGGGGAAGGGTCTTGGTCAGTGCAAAGGCAGAAACCACCAGGCCTAAAACCCAGCACTCTACAGCATTAGCTAAGGAAGGAGCAATGCTCCCTGTCTGTGCTTAAATAGGGTCCCAGGGAGGGGGGCGGGGGGGGGGGGGGGGGAGGAGGTGTCACAGATGGGGCTGATCAAGGTTGTTAAGGTGGAGCAACGGCTCTGACAGATACGCATAGTTTGCCCTTGGAAAATTATATTTCCAGGCTTCATCCTTCGTTTTTCAGGACATTTTGCTTGCTCATGTAAATGAGAGTTACTGCTTTCTGTACTATGGCAATAAAAGTCACTAAGAGGGAAAATTTCAAATAGGCCAGAATGTTTTAGAAATATGAATCTCAGTACTTGTCAGTGAAAGCTGTGCTCTTAAATATATCCCTTAGATGCATCTGTAAATCTTATCCAGAGCATAAAAGATTTCTAGAAAGGGGGATGAGAGGAAGGGGTCAGGATTATTCCTTTTCCCAGTAAAACTGCTCTGTCCACTCTTGAGAACCCCCAAATCCCATAGCAGTTAAATGGCTTAGAGTAAGCTGAGTGCATACCAATGGGCTACATATCAATATGGCAGCCAGGAAGAATGACAATGAAATGGCAGAAGGATTGTGAGGCAGTAATTTAAAGCAAGGAGGAAGAAACCTTGTCCCATGGAAAGTGTTTGTCTGTGCACTATGGAATAGCCTCATGCTCTGCTTGCTGTTGGCTTTTGTCCTGCAGTTGGGCCATCTTGGCCACTGGCTTTGCTCCACAGTGTGGAGCTTGTGTGACCAGTGTAGTGCTTGGGCTGCTCATGCAATGTGTGGCATTTCCTGGCCTTAATGTCCTTTGTACTGCTAAAATAAGCTATGCTGTCTCTTTTTAAAACTGTCCCTCTGTCATGGTGCTATTAAAATAACATCAATGTCTCTTCAATCTATGGGTCAGTGGTTAAATCTGCTGTCAATTACCAATCAAAATGTGAATGAAATGAAGAACAATTTGTCTAACTTCATCAGTGCTGTTTTTGTCTTCTTCCCCCAGATAATAATGCCTTAAAATAGAATGTCTTATTAACCACAGACCTGAAGGTTAATAAGTACATCAACAAAACAAATGTAGTAAATTAAAACAATGCATTAACATTCATTAGTATTTCACTGTTGATTCCCAAACACGCTGCTATTGCTATTGTGCTATTATCAGGCAATAATTGTTATGTCAAAAGATAGGACCCATATGGTTCAACGAGTTCCTCTGGGAGCTTCTGCTGTATGAAAGTCAATCAAAAATATGATTCTAGAAGGAAAGATGCAGACACGGGAGAGCTCCTGTCAGTATATGCAACCCATGCGAGAGGCTCTAGTGACTGTTTTAAATAAAAGTTTTTAAATCTAGGAGAAAAAAAGTGAGAGTTAGGAAACCAGCAGTAAAATCAAGGTATGTTCACAGTACGTAAATCTTAAATGCCAGTCTTTGCCAGACTGAATCCTGTTATTCCAGCAATAGAAAATACCCTCTAGCATTTCAGACTTCAATCTAACAAATTCAAACTTTGTATATCTTTTCCTACCCATAATAACTGAGGATATTTATCCAGGTGAGCTAAACCAGGCTGTTTTGAACAGCATTTACCCAAAATCTTTAGGTGAGACCCGAATAAATAGGTGGTAGCTAATGTAATGCACTGAACCCCCTCAGCTGAAGTTGTCTGCCATCCAATGCTAAATCCTGCCTTACAACTCAGGTCCTCGTGGTAGACATTTAATCCACATGATTAACTTCTAACATGTTATAACATACAAGATTAACAAATCTCTTGGCTGCCTCTTCTCCTTCAGCTGTCCTCACCCCCACATATTTCCTGACCATCCTGGTTGCAGGAGTCAGGACCAGGTGCAGTGTCTGTGCCCTGGCCTTGGGTTTCACTGCCATCTGATGTCCACATGGGACCAGCATGTTCCAAAAATGCTTTTCTGAATTGTTCCCTGCACAGCACTGTGGCACGTGGCTCTGGGCAACCCCATCTTCACACTGCTTATTTGCCTTGTGCTCTCTGCAACCTAACTGTCTTCTTCTTTGCCCCATAGCTTTGCCTCCTCATCTTTTCTCCTACAGCTTTTCCCTCCACTGAGGAGCAGAACCAAGTTGTGGCTGGCTTGCTCTGACTTTCTGTGCCTTCAGCTGAACCTCAGCCTGTGCAGATTCCAGCTGCTGCCGCACTGGTACCTCTGGTGTACTGGTGTTTCCACACACAGCTTGTTCATATCACTGGTGGTGATTTGTAGGGTTTGGTGGGCCATACAAATGAGCAAAACCATGACTTTATGGTTTTGAATCAGCCCTTGGATTAAATCACCTTGTTCCTACTTTCATGTATGCTTTGCAAGTTCATTATAAATTACTGTCTGCACCTTGGGTCACTGTTCTAAGAGCACAAGCGGTTGTGCCCAGCTCTATCTCACTGTTTTATCTGGCAGTTTGTATTTACCAGGCACACATGGGCTGGGAAGAGTTGCGTAAGCTGGTTTCTATGGCAGGTTTCTATTCACCATCTGCTTGACTGAAAAAAATATCTTTTTCAGTTAGCACACTGGGTATAGTGTTTGCATCTTTTGTTTCCTTCCAGATGCAGTCTCAGAAACACAGGAGGGGTTGTGAGGCTTTGGAGAGGAGGAAAGGCCTTTTGAAACAGCCCTGTTACCCAGCTAAAAACCACATTGTCCCTGCTTGCAAACTGCAGGAAACTTAACGTCCTGAAAAGCCACTTTCCCTGTACCCAGCTACGTTCCATGGCACTGCTTTATCATAAAGGAGATAAAACTGTAAGCGTCCTTCTATATATACCTTTATCCTGATTCTGGGCTGGTTTCCTAAGGAAACCAGGATCTGTGCTCACCATCACCTTGTTCCCCTCCTTCCTGAGCTGGTTTTGTGCCTCTGACTTATTTCTGCCACATTCAGAAAAGAGGGCAGAAAATTAAGTTTCCACACAGGAAAGAGGAGAGGCCTATTAATGACCTCAACAAGAGATGTGGTGGAGCGAGAGCCCACCCCTTGCTTGACACTCAAGAAGCCGCTCTGGAGAGGGGTGTTCTGAATTCCCTTTTCATGGAAAATTGTTTTAAATGGAGCTTGCAGCTCAGCAGACACAAGTGCACACAAAAAAGTCTAAGAAACTGCTCACAGACCTTCTCTTTTCCAGCAAGTCTGTCCAGTTAAGATCAAGCAGCAGCAGGGACTGGGCAAGCAGAGCCTCTCTAGAAGGGCTGAGATGAGCAACGGTAACAGTGGCACAAGTGATGTGTGGTGAGATGAGTATTTTTGAATGACAGAAGATCACAGTCCTCAGGAGGAAAGCCTTCTATTTTCCATAGCTGCATGAAGAAGTGGAAGGGACAGACTGTAAGATCACAGGTAAACAGCCAGAGGAGCTGAGGTCAGGCACACGGCATATAAGCCACCAAAGCAGTCCGAGACCTAGGATCATCCAACACCCATCACTATGGCTATTGTCACACAGAGGGGATCAGCAAAAGCAAGGGCTGCCCATTCACTTCGGTGAGAGTTTCTGAGAGCAGCCTCTCAGTCCCCAAGCTGCATGAAATGGGGTGTGCACACTACCACCCCCGCTCTGTGTCGGCAGCACTGGGTGTTTCCCACACACCACCTCTTCCTTCCATTCAGCATTGGGAGGGCAATGCCATGCATTGGTGTCTGGCAGCCTGCCGCTGTCACAAAGGATCTGGCAGCTTCATCAGCCCAGCTCTTGGAGGAGAAAGCTAAACTATGCCCCAGACATTCTGGGAGGGAATGGAACAGCTGTGGTGAGGAGAGGTATAATGGGCCAGCACCAGTAGCAATTCCTCCATGGTGGCCCAGATGTTGGCCCAATAGATATGTCACCTGGAAAGTGACTCCAAGGTGGTGCATAAAAGTTCTTCTGGGACCCAAGTAATTCTCTACACAAACTAGCCTGGGTACCCCTATACCCTTTGGCCATTCACAGGATGAAAGGCAGCCTCAGCTGTTCCTGAGCACATGCACTGGCAGCTGCAATTCACTGCCGAAAGTATGTAAGGAAGCTTTGATCAAAATGTGTTTTCTTCTCATGTGTTGTTTCCTCAGTCTTGGCTCACTGTTGTCTCATTTTGCTTTGGGAAATACTATATGCTTCAAGCACAGCACAGACAAAAGGCTGAACATTTTCTTTTTAAGCTATAATAAACCAAATTTTTAGAGGAGATTGTAATGGGCAGTGGGCATCCAGTACAAGCTGAGGGATCAGGTACCCTTACATCGGAACAACAGGCCCGCACCAGCCCAACCATCATTGTACAGAAAGGTTCACACCCTAAAAGGTTTGGAGCAAACTGAAATTTACTTTGAGGGTTATAACTTGTTTACAAGGTTCAGCCAGAGCACAGAGCACAAAGAAAGTATTTGGCCACAGTCCCTTTGTAAACTTCAGCAGTCTGGAAGTGAGAACTAAAGCTAAAATAATCAGAACTGTTTTCCAAAGAAAGTTTTCTGTTGAAAACTCCTGACTGTTCAGCAGCAGCACCCAGACTATGTTCTGTGTCTTTCAGGCTGCCACTCACTGAAACTGTAGTATCACCTCCCTCAGGAAGTCAGTTTTTAGGTTGTTGGTATACAGATAAGGCAACAGCAGAATGTTTTTAAAAAAATGGGAAATGGGAAAATAATAGTGCTGCAGTTAATAGACTAATCCACTGCAGAGATTCCCATCTGCCTTGGCACAGTCTGGAGGAGGCAAACATCATAATCTGAGCCATATATGCTTTAGTCAACCCCTTTATTTCCAGCCCTGCTTAGGAGCATTGTATTCTGTTTGAATCAATAAAAGTAATGTCTTGGGGACCAAAACCTTTTAACACCATATTTACATGTATTTATATGGAATAATTTATTAAAATCAATGTACTGATGTGAACTGAGGTTGTCAAGCACCATTTGTATGAATCATGGGCCTAGGCTAGAAATTACCTTTAAGGGAAAAAAACCCAACAAACCCCACCACCAGCAAGATTGAAAAGCCCACCTTGTATCCCACAGCTATTCCTTTAGCAGGATTAAGAGGCTAGGCTTGCAATCACAGCAAGGGTCAGCGTGGGAACCCCTGGCACTGCTCCTGCTGCAGTCAGCAGCTGCCAGAGCTGCTCCAGCAGCAGAAGGTATTTCTTACATGTCCACCCAGACATGATGCCTCCTACAGCCTTGTTTTACATTTTTCATGGAAAGCTTGGAATGAAGTGGAGACATAAATGTTGTACTTGGGCAGAGGATCACAACCTAGAGAGATGTAGGTGTTCAGGCATGCAGGAGCTCTGGAAAGGATGGCTTGAATATTGCTGTTCTTCCTGAGAGGATCATGACACTATGTCCATCATCTGTCAGTCAGCAAAGCTTCCTCAGGGAGTGTTCATTTTGGCTCTGGATGGGATTATCAAATCCACACCATCTCTAATATAGAGTCTGTCCTGAGAGAAGATTTAGTTCTTCACTGTTGGTTTCTGCTTTTTGAGTTACCAATGAACACCAATTTTCTTGTAATTCTGAAGAAAGACTTGCATCATAATAATACTAAAATTATTTGTATATAGAATATTACAGTAAGGTTCAGTCCAAGGTCCTTCCCACACTCTTTCTTGTTCATCTTTATTTAAATCTGAGTGCATATACTCTATATTCAGTAATTACTAAGTGGCAGTTTAAGGAAAGCTTTTCTTTATTCGTGATGAATCATATCTTTTGATATACAGGTCTCATTCAGAACAGCTTGAATGATTTTGGTTTTGCTATCTATTTTTTTTTCTAATAAACTTTGATTTTTAATATACTTTTCACCTTCTCAAGTCTAAAAGCATGCATTCTTATTTTCTTCCCAAATATTAGTAATGATTAATTCAGTGATATGACTAGTAATGTATACAAAACAAGAAAAACACACAATCTGTCTGCACCCAAACCCAGGTGGAGCTGCAAGCTCTCTCCAGAACAACAACACCAGGAAAATGCAGAAGCACCTTGGCCATCTCAGGCCGCTTGATGAGCGAGATCCGGGCAACATCCGCTTTTATTGTCTGCTGAGTTGCTTGATTTGGGATAAGATAGGTATGGACAGGGTATGTAGTGTACAAAGAACTATTGCTTGCTTTTCTTAATGAGATTTGTGGCTTTGGTTTCCTTTGCAAGGTCCAGCTTGCATCCAGCTCTGGGAGACAATATCCACCCTGAGACCAAGGAGTGTCTATGTCAAATTTTCTGACAAGACTAAATGAGACACTCCTGAAAACAAAAAAGTGCTTATGTGCCTGTGCTTAACAGGTATATATCTCTCTGTGAATAAAAGTAAAAAGTACTCTTCTTTAAAAAAAAATATATATACTTCTTCCTGAGAAAAATATTGGAATTAATTCTGGAAACATGTTGTTAGAGAAAAGAGGTCAAATCCTCCTAGTTTTCCCATAACACAGTAAGGGAGTTTCATCAAGAGTAACAGGATTTACAAGTGCATCTGTAAATTAATAACTCCCAACTTACTAGGTACATTGTGGACTGGAATAAAAGAACTCAAGCAATGTTTGATGTTGGCTTTAAAGGTGATTTAAAATAAAATAGAACATAATTCTGAAGAAGAGTTTAGCAAAACCATTTCAATATGTCAGCTAGACTGGGTTTTACTCTCTCACTTCCCCGAAGAGGCAGGGTTGCTCTATAATTTCCAGAGGAAAATCATATGTAATATAATCCTTTGGTAAAAAAGGACAGATCTCAGGGTGCAAAAGAAAACAAACTTTATTCCTCAGGCAAAGGTTAAACAAAAATTCTTCTCTTAGAAAATGTATCCAATCTTGAGACATTAACAGAAAGAGGGAATCACAGCTACAATAAGTATAAAGCAAGAAAATAAACAAGAGAACAAACATGATTTTCTTCAGGGGAAAAAAAAGTAATATTCTGTTCAAATAATCAAGGGAACATCCAGCCTTTTTTTTTTTGTTAGCTTTTTTGGCTTGGTTGGCTTTTTTTGTTGTTGTTGTTTTGATTTTTTAAGAGCTGGAGTAAGTGGCATATGTTCTAGTTTCTCCCCTTCACAATCTGACATTGGGCATCTCTTTTTATCCTTCTGGCACATGATTCCCTCCGTCTGCCCCAATTCCAAAGTCCACACATATAAAATCAGCCTCTGTGAAGCAGCAGAATGTGACAAGCAGATCACTTTTATGTATCAAGACCAATGAAATATGAAGCTTGTGTGTTAAAAAGCATTAAAACATGGGTCCAAAACCAAAATTGATCTTACCATATGTTTTGAGTCTTTCACCACACAGTACCACCAAGTAAGAACATATTTTCCTGCCTAAGGAGACAATTTTTCCACATCAGCTTAGTGCCTCCGTTGTTCCTTCTCAGCAGGAGCACATTCATTGTGCATTTTAACCTTGCTGCTTCCATGCATTGCATTCCATGTTCACTGCATTTTATCAGCTGGAGCACTACTTTTTGGAGCCTGTAACCTGACTGCTTCCCAGGAAGCCCTCATAGCAGTCATGCTCTGGGTCAGGCTTATACTGGGTGAACTACCATTTCTTTGGGTCTTTAATACTAATTAACCAACTAAATACTAAAGTAGATTTAAAGTGAAATCTTTGGGGAGAAAAGAACAGATATGATTTAATTACAACAACATGTCTTGATTATTTCTTGTTTTAAGACTAAGATTCTGCACTTAAACGAGTAATCTTTGTGCTAATAATTAAGATCATTTGTCCCTACAGGTTACTGCCTGCCTGAAACAGAGGCTGGGGCTGTGTGAAGGTGGAGGGCTGAGCCAGCAGGAGTGGGAACAGAGAGACAGCTTCTCATCACAGCACTGCCCACCTCCCACACAGGAATGCATCTCCTTCCCACAGCAAAACACTGCTCGGTGATGATCATGCAAGGATCACCTGCAGTGTCTTCCTTAATGCCATGGACATCTCTAAGCACTCTTGCAGGGGGAAAGCCAGAGGGCATGTCAGGCTTCTGGGGTCTTGTGAGGAAAACCTGGGGAGTCAGAAAAAAGCAATGAAGCAGGACATCCATGTAGCTCCTCTTGCCTCCTACAGTTCCTCTGGCATCTGTGAACTTACAGATGAGCACCACAGAAATGCTGGAGCAAGTCAAAAACTCTGTTCTGCTGTCCACTGGCACATACAGCTATTTCTGGCCTGTCAGATTGAAACACCCAAACACCATGTGCCTCACCTATGTCTTTACTTAGGCAAGGATCCATGTGGGAGAGGTGCATGTAAAACACATACATTTGAGGTATTCCCATAAAACCTACACTAGTATTCAAGAAAAGGTTGGGCAGACCTCCAGCTATCTTTGTTCCTGCATGAAGATGATGGACTCCATGGTCTTTCCAGATCCTTTTTTGGAGCCGCCCCTTTGTGTTGGCATTCATAATTACTGGACCTTGCCTGTTTTTGCACTTTTTCACTAGAACAATGCTTATGCATTTAGAGAGGAAACTGCACCATAAAGGCAGTTGTGTTGCTGTTGTTGTTATTCCAGTTATGCGTATTAAATTTAGAACTGCTGAAAGATGGATTGTTTAGTTCCTCAAGAATGTGAATGTTTCTTCTCAGGGACTGCAGCGACCCAAGCAGTATCTGCAAAGTGATGGGGAAGAGAGAACCGGGCACAGCAGAGAAACTAGAGCAGAAAAATATGAACCTATTAACTGCAGCACCACCAAGTGTCAGCATTGATAACACCACGTACCAGGAAAATGTTCATTTCTGCAGGAATTATAAGAGCAAACATTTAAAAAATCAAAACAAACAAAAAACCAAACCAACAAACAAACAAAAAAACAAAACAAAACAAACTCAAAACAAAAAGCCCAAACGTGTTGGCATCTAAATAAAAATAGATTAATTATTGAAAAAAATTAATTTTTGAATATCTATGTCAATGTCTGAAACATGTAAGCCTTCTTCCAAGTGTCCAGATACATTATGTTGTGTCAAGAGAACATTAGTATTTCCAGAAAACAAAATATATTTCAAATTAACAAGAGAATAATTTTTAAAAGGAATTTGTATTTACAACTTCTTTGCATTTTGAATGGGTTCATATTCATTAACTATGTATGCACAAGCACACCCCCAGCTACTCAGCCACTTGTACTCTGCAATGTGTGCAGGAGTCACTGCTTCAGCACCAGTGGGGATTTGCTTCATGGAACAAGAACAGGCATAGCACACAGCAACCACCAATGAATGCTGCTTCAGTGAAAACCTTTTGCTTGTTTAAGGGTGTTATGTTATTGTAGTGTGTCAGGACCTTGTAGATATAGCTCCCTTCTTGTATGAGAGAACTCAATTGCACCTGCATCTCAAGAATCACATCCTCTGGCCACATGCTGACAATGTCAGGATGTCCCCTCAGGGCTCTGGATCAGAGGACACAGAGTGTGGCCAGTGGCTCCAGTGAAGCCAGGTACTTGCTTCTGCTTTGTCAACAACTGTCAGGCTCTACATATCTATGATACCAACACCTTTATTTTTCAGGGTATAGTAAGCAAAAAATATGATTGATGGCTCTTTTGGTTTCCAAGTAATCTGAAATTCTCAGTCTGTTACTGCTAGAATTTATCTAAAGTGCCTTTACATGCTACCCAGACAAACCAAAGAAGTATTCTACTTTTTGAGCTGGCCTTTCTGATTGATCCGAAATGAAAAACTTCAGCAGGAATGGAGAGACACTGCACTTCAAGATAGAACAAAGAAACTCTCATAACCCATCTATTTCCATTGCACATTTTGACAGTAAAACACTATCTATTTTCCTGTGATTTTCATTTCCTAATTTGTCTTGCCTGACTGCAGCCACACTCTGCTGTTCATGCCAGTGCCAGTACTGTGCACTCCCCTGCTGAGCATCCTCTTTCTTGGCAGAGCTGGTAGAAGAGGGAGTGCCATGTTACCATGGCTTCCCAGTCCATACTGGGCTGGGGGCTGCTCTGGCTGCCACAGAAGCACATCCTTGTCCTTCTGGTTAATTATGTCACCTTAGGAAATGAGAGGCAGGCTCCCAAGTCACTTGCACAAGTCTGAAAATATTATCGTAGCAGAGCTCATGGCCCTGGGTAGGAGAGCACTGAGAACAAAACTCCATCTCAGAATGCTGTGGCCAGGCAAGATAAGCTGGAAACTGCTTATTTTCCTTGGGGTGTCCATCCAATGGATGTCTACAGGAGCCTGGAAAACGGCGGCACCTGCAGATTTTTGTTTGTGTGCTTTCTGGATGTGGATTCCCTTTCCCATTTTTCAGGTATTGATTCAGGTGTGAATGTGTCAGCCAGCTTCCTAGTTGTGTGAGGCAGGGGGAAGAATCCTCTCTCCTTTTATTTCTGATATTCTTGATAATAGTCATCCTGATTATGATTTGCTTAAAATGCAACCACATACGCATTCCCTCCTCCAACAAATTCCCGTTTCCTGGTGATTCGCACAAATAATTATGCCATAGCAAACACATGTAATCACATCACTTGTCCTGCTGAAAGCCCTCAGTGAAAAATGAGTAGCGTGTAGCACCCACTACCAAATGCTATGTCATAACAAGCCGTTCAAGGGCTAATGGCCCTTGGTGATCATGTAGACCAAGCACCACCTGCTGCCCAAAAAATTAAGCTCTTTAAATCCCCAGTTACAGATTTTAAACCAGCTGCAACAGGCTTCATCTAATACCTGCTGGAAGTCTGAAGTAAACTGTAAATCTTAATCTGTTTCTGCAGATTTTCAAACCTTAAGACTAGTCTTTACCAAAGCCCAGAAATTAATGAAGCATAAGGCATTCACATCTATCAGTACTAACCCTACATGGACTTTGAAATGCGTAGCACAGCTTTCTACTCTGCAACTGAACCTGAGCCTTCAAAGAGATAAGATAAATTGTAGTTTAAGCTACCCCAATGTTATGGGTTCACCTAGGTGGGCCTAGATTTGGGCTCTGAAGTGTGGACTAGGCCGAAGCTGTCAGCTGACTTGAGCTGGGCTGAGCTAACAGCTGACCTCTTCTAGCCAGTAAGTTTGTATTCCATACCACATTATGACATCATCTCCAGGGAAGTCGGAACCAGTGTGGGAGTGGTTAAGGCAGTCGCTTCTCAGCCCTCCTCTTGGGAGGACACACGATGCTGTCCCAGGGGGGATGGAGAGGACCAGGCCCACCACTGGCTCACAGGGTACCTCAGGAAAGTAAAATGTGTTGTTCTGGGTCTCTCCTTTCTGCTTGGGTTTGTCTCCCTGGGAAATAAGCTTCTTCTTAAGTAATGTGTAGTTAGGACAGTAGAATTTGTGTGTTCGTTAAGAAGTTGAGGTGGGGAACTTGTTGTTGTAGACTTGTGTGAGTGTATATTTGTACTCTCTTCTAATTGTCTCTTTTTTTTTTCCTTTTCTCCAGCGCTCCAGCCATCCCCACAGAGCATTGGCCACCATCCACGAGTCAGTGTAAAGGTAGAGTCTTGGCCACTTCTCTCGTTCGGCGATATCCAAAGCCAGCTGAACAGCTTTCAGCTCTGCGACCTGACTTGATCCACCTTGTCCTTCAATGCTCTGTGGGGATGGCTGGAGCGCTGGAGAAAGGCCGGCTGGCAGCGCAAAGGGAAACCCATCTGGGCGGCTGAGATGTGGCAGGACATCGCTGCCCGGGTAGAGAAGCTGAGTGTGAAGGTCCGTCACGTAGATGCTCATGTACCCAAGAGCCGGGCTAATGAGGAGCATCGTAACAACGAGCAGGTGGATCGAGCTGCCAGGATTGAAGTCTCTCAGGTAGATCTGGATTGGCAGCATAAAGGTGAATTGTTTCTAGCCCGATGGGCCCATGATGCTTCTGGTCATCAAGGCAGAGATGCAACATACAGATGGGCTCGTGACCGAGGGGTGGATCTAACCATGGACAGTGTCTCACAGGTTATCCATGACTGTGACACATGTGCTGCCATCAAGCAGGCCAAGCGGGTGAAGCCTCTATGGTATGGTGGACGGTGGTCGAAATACAGGTATGGGGAAGCCTGGCAAGTTGACTACATCACACTTCCCCAAACACGCCAAGGCAAGCGCTACGTGCTGACCATGGTAGAGGCAACCACTGGATGGCTGGAGACATACCCCGTATCTCACGCCACTGCCCGGAATACCATCCTGGGCCTTGAGAAACAAGTCCTGTGGAGACACGGCACACCAGAAAGAATAGAGTCTGACAACGGCACCCACTTCAAGAACAGCCTTATAGACACCTGGGCCAGAGAGCACGGCATTGAGTGGGTGTATCATATCCCCTACCATGCTCCAGCTGCCGGGAAAGTTGAGCGATGTAATGGACTGCTGAAAACAACCTTGAAGGCGTTGGGTGGGGGAACTTTCAAACACTGGGAGCTGCATTTGGCAAAGGCCACCTGGTTGGTCAACACCCGGGGCTCCATCAATCGAGCTGGCCCTGCCCAATCAGAACTCTTGAATACTGTAGATGGAGATAAAGTCCCTGTGGTCCATATGAGAGGTATGTTAGGAAAGACTGTTTGGGTTAGTTCCACCTCAAACAAAGGCAAACCCATCCGAGGGATTGTCTTTGCTCAAGGACCTGGTTGCACTTGGTGGGTAATGCAAAAAGATGGAGAAACACGTTGTGTACCACAAGGGGACCTAATTTTGAGCGAGAAGAGTTTGTAATGTTTCATTGTATACATGTGTATATATATGTATAGGTAAAAAGGGGGTTAATTTGGGAATGACTAGATGGAGTGGAATAAGGGGTGGATAATGTCCTAGTTCAGCTGGAGGGACCAGCTAACCCTGTGTGGTGGTGATCAAACCTGTGTATTCCACCCCCTCTATTCATTCCCCAAGGACAATGGGCCATTAGCAGCAGCTGCCCAGGGAGCCATTATCACTTCACACCCAGCCTGAGGGGGGCGGAGCTGCTAATGGGCCATCAACAGCTCAACAACCCCTGGCTCCCAGAGTTAATCACCCATTGTGTGAGTCCCCGCCCAGGGGGAGGGACTGAGTGCTCCCTGAGGGTACATAAGTGGTGTGTAAGAAGACCTCAGGACCTTCTCGTCGGATCCAGAGCAGCAGCAGGACCTCGACAGCAGGAGATCACCGCTCTCGCCCAGACCACAGCCCTTGCCTGCACCAACAGGTTTTTCTTTTCCTTTTGCTCTGGACTTGGGGGAGCCACAGGGGTCTCAGCACAAGGGCAAACAAACCCCCTTGGGTTTGTGCCCCAGGACACTGGGTTATACTGCTGGGGTATTGTGAGTTGAAAGCAATTTCCCTTGTGTATCAGTGTTGTTATTGTAATATTATTATTAAATTTTAGGTCTGACTTATAATCTCTCTCGTGGTGAGTTCATTTCCCCTGCTGGTTCACCTTCTAACCAGCACAATTTAGTATAAATGCAGTTTGAAGTGTTTTTTTTCTTTCCCCTCTCTTTTCCTCCCTTTCCCTGGTGTTAGGAGGGAGGCTTTTCTCTCTATGCTTGGGGGGGTTGGCAGTTGCTTATCTCAAACCAAGACACCCAAATTTAAGAATATCACATTAGGTTCCCCTCTCTTTAGTGTGGTATTTACTTGTATAGCTACCAGAAAACAAACCTTGATTCTAATTTTCAGGAGAGAGGTATCCAGAACTTCAGATGAAAGCTTCACTTTGTACCAGCTCTTTCCCATCTTTTAGGAGATCTTGCAAGAATACAGCATAAACCAGATCCTGTAGTCCTTGTTGTCTCATACTCCGCTATAGCCTTCACAAAAGCATGGCAACACTACTCTTACCTCATAATTAAGAATAAGGCACTCAGATTCATGAAGCCAATCCCCATATGATCTCATGCAACTTTGCCAAATATTGCAGGAAATAAACAGTAAACCCTACTGTCCTAACTCCTTGTGCTATGCTTACTCTTAGACTTTAAGAAAGCTCAAGATGACCCACAATTCCTGCAAAGTATGAGGATGACATTCAAATTCAGCCTTGACCTTGACTCAGAGTATCCTACAGATGGGATACAGAAATATGCTTGTCATTATTTCACGTCCCCTTAATTCTGTCTGTACTGTAAGCCCACAAGAGGGAACACAAGACTTAGCTGGAAATAAAGGACAAAGGTATTCAAATTTTTTCCTGTGTGACTGTCTTGGAGGACATCTCAAGACAGGGAACTGCTGCAGATATCTGATTTCCCAAAACTTAAGCCGAACTACCTGGTAGCTCAGGTACTTTGACTAAGACCACTAAATATCTCCAGACCTTCTTTGCCCTTACCTCAGGCAGCCTTAGCTTGCATATAAATGGTAAGATGCCTCCAAAATATCTTTTCCAAACCTTCAACTGAGTGGTAACTCTCAGCCTACAAGAGCCTGAATATCTATGACTGCTCCAAGTTTAACAAGGCATTGACATATGGCCGTACCAATCCCAAGGCTCTGCAAATCCAGCAGAAAACCTGCTTCTGCAACACTTGTTTCCCCGGATCCTAAACTTAACCTTAACCTCAATCCCTCCTTTTGATTTGCGAAACCTCAAATAAAGTTCTTAGGGCCAGTTTCCTGCTTAATTCCTAGAAAGTTGCTAAATAAGGGAAGAAGAGAAGCGTCTGCCCAAACCTGACTTTCACGATGCTCTCTGTGCTCAGATTTCCAGGTTAAAAGCCGTTCCAAACCCAGTTATTGGGATTTTCTGCAATGTTGTCCAGCCGCGATACAGTGAGCTGGTTGACGAAAAGGTGGGATACTCGAGGGCACAGGGGATGTTTCCCCCCCGCCCCGGTCCCCGCCTGCCCAGGAGATGGAGCTGCGCGCCCGCCCATGCCCCAGCTCCGTGCCTGCCAGCCGGGATCGCTCCTGGGGGGCGGCAGCAACAGCCAGGAGCCCCAGTCTGAACGCACTGCAATTATCTAAATCCTAATCGGACTGCTTTATGTCAGGTTATGACTTTTTAGTAACTAGCCGCGGTGCACGAAGCGCTACGGGCTGATAGCTATAGATGGCAATCTGTCCCTGCCTCTGCCGTATCAGCCAGTGGAGGAGCTGAGCTCCGACAAGAAGTAAAGCAGCAGAGGCATAATACTGAAAATAACATTTTCAGTTTATTTTTACCTGAAAATGAAGGGGAAATTTAACACGGGAGACAGAAACAAATACTATTTGCACGTGTGCACGTGACGATAGCAAAGACAAAACTGATATTCAAATGTGAGGAACACAGCCCAAATTCATCCAAAAGTATATTGAGATCAACTATTTTCAAGAAGCACACTATATGAAATACAAGATGCTGAAGTCGTTTACTAAGCTAAACACTCAGGTGCAGCACCATAACTAAACACTTAAACCATAAGAGAAAATAATCTTAAAAAAACCTCTTGAAAGTGAAAGCTAAATTAAAAATGTTTAAAAGTATTTCAATGAGGCATACATAAATTAGCATCTTTTAAATAAAACCAGAAGAAAACTGGAAGATCTCTTCCTGGAGAGCAGAGAAACCCTGAACAATAATAGGTAGTGTATAAAAAATGAGTAACAGATGGACCAACTGGAGGATTTTGCTTAATGTAATTAACATTAGCACTTACTGGTAGCGGTTAATGGTCCTATACCATAACACCTCCCAAAACAAAGCCTGATCAGGGACGCATCAAAAGACATGAAGTGAACCCTGAGGCATAAATGCCATTTAGATCATGTTGAAGACATTTTCATCAATCTTCATTGAAGCTACAGCTATTGTACAGAAAGAGATATGAACAAGTTTCCATCTTATAATCCCTACATTTTCTTAAGTAACTAGCCTTCTATAACAAAATATTATATATGCTAAATTTCTTTTCATATGTCTCTGCTACTGACTCTAGAGGACTTGCACACCTTCAGCTGTCATTCAATAGTAGGAATGTATCTGAAATCACTATTCTGCATTTTAAAACAGGATTGTGCTTTTACTGAAATCCTGCAAGAAGTCAAAGAGATCTTTACTGTTTATCAGTTAAGTCTTCAAGAGGTGAACACGTTCATGTGCCCAGTTTGATAAAAGGACTTATTTGAGAAAACAGTAACGTGCTAGACCAGGCAGACTCAGACAGCATTCAATAGGTATAGGGGTTGGTTGACTTTTAGCCTCTTCTTCATCGTACTTGAGAACAAAATGAAAAAAAAGTCTGAAGTATTTCCTAAAAGCAAATACTACCCAGGAAAGATACCTTTTGAATTACTTTTATTCACGAACTCAGAGCCAGTTTTGAATCTGAGTTTTCTTCTTTCTAAGGTATATCTGTAGGACAGGTTCTTCAGTGCCATCTTCTGATAGGCACGATCACCAGGAAGATCATGACAGTGAAGCTTATGTAGGGTTGAGATGAAATGTCAATATAGGTGTTTATTTCTGGCAACTTATAAAATGGAATGACACAATCCAGTGGCAGATTTTTTTTTCTGCATATGACTTGTATAAATTGTACCATGTCTTGTTATGGTTCAATACATACACACATACACACACACATATATATGAATTTACTTATATACAAATACATGGAGCACATAGAGCATTGCTACTTCATGTCTAGAATATGTGAGAAAGATTTTTTTCAAAGAAATGCAAATGTGAAAATATATTTTTTGAGCGGATTTAGCTTTCTTATTTTCACCACTTAATAAATATTTGCTCTATTGAGTATACATCATCATTTTATTGCTGACTTTACAGCAACCCCTCTGTGTAATCTTCAATTGCATCTGTGCTGAGCTGAACTGAGGACAAAGGTGGAGAGAAAAAGAAACTTGTGCTCAAACATTACTGCAGTTCTGGAGCAGAACTGAGCTTCCATAGACCCAATCCTGCTCCTGTGTATGGGTAGCACAGTCCTGGATGACAAACAGAGGAGACTGTTGAGGAGACACCAATGACTGCTGTGAGCGTCCATGGCCACTGCAGGTTGTGGAGCACAGTGGTACCTCTGCACATTTTAATTGTGCAAGGCAACTGGCAGCTGGTATAAGCTGGAGACATTCTTCATCTTATCTAATTTAATTTGAAAGTTGATTGGGAATGCAGGAGGCAAATGAGCACAGAAATGGCTTTAAGTTACCTTGTTTCATTGCCTCCCCCACTCCTCCCACTCATCTGCACAGCACTGCCTGCATTGCCATCCATCTTTCCACCAAGGCAGTAACACGACCAAGTGAACTTCTGTGCAGGTGCTTCATTTCTTTTCTATTGCCTGTATGAAACAAAATATTTGATCAATTTTTTTTGCTTCATTTTATATTCTAAGGCCTACATTTCACTAAAGGCTTATTTTCAGTCCGTTGTAAATCATCTCGCATGACAGTCAAGAATATTATCCCTGAGTCTTAGTGCAATGAAATGAAGATGAGTTCTCTTGCACTTCACTAGAAAAAAAACAAAACAAGACAAAACAAAACAAAAGCCTTGATTAAGTTCATTGTCTTAACGTAGGGTTCACTTAACAATTCCAGGCATTTAAAGATATTTTCTTCTGTTTGTAGAAAGGATTAATAGAAAATACTATACTTCATTTTGTCATCAAATAAATGTTAGCATTAAGGTTGTTAAAAGCAAACTTTTGATGGTAGATGAATGAAGCCCTATGTCACTAGCAGTAGATTCTGAATGCCATCTACTCTGAGTCTGATATAGACTCTCACATGTTTCTTCCCAAATTACACTGTGAATCGTTTTACAAAACCCCCTCCAACCTGGGCTTAAAGACCATCAGTATCTCACTGGATATTTTCTTTCCATGGAGTTTCTTGTTTGGTTTCTGACTAAAACAATTATATTGGCCAGATAAATGAAAGTTGTCATCTCTTCAAACTGAAAATCTAAATCTAAGAGTCTGTTCTTCAGACTGAACAAGCACAGATGACACATGAGGGTGAACTGGAGTGAGAAGAAACATTGCAGATGGGTAGTGCAGTGGGTAGGATGACACAGGTTTAAGCCATCCAGAGAGACTTCAGCCTCACTGAAAACATCTCAGAGATCAGTTGTTCAGGTATCCAAACTAGGATAGGCAGGACTTCTCATTTACCATTCCTACTAATCTAAAAATGAGGAGGACAAAATTATGTAAACATAATAACAGTGATCCCATAGCAGATCAGCCTGGTAATTATATTTTCAGCAGGTCCATCCTGGATGATTCAGCAAGGAGGAGAAAATTATGCAGTTCCACCAGTCATGATGGGTTGATGCAGAACCACATGGCAGCATAAAAACTGGGAGTCTTCTCCCATTCCCTTTTCCCCCTCTCCCTGTCTTTATTCTGATCCTGGCTATAATTTCTGCCCCTTACCCTGCATGTGTGAATGCCAGGTCTTCTATGAGTCAGTGTAACCAGTTCAGTGACAAGGAGTTTTCTAAACTGAGTCTCACAGACACTAGATTTGGTTCACGGGATGGAGCAGATTACACTGACAAGAGTAAAGGGAACAGAGAAATAGGAAAGTAGGCAAAGGGAGTGAGCCCCTCCACCCTGAACAGCAGCAAGTTGTTAGATTTATCTGACTGAACATGCTTGTAGCTCTGTAGACTTGTGAACTAGATGATGTGCAAGTAATCGTGCCAGTTTTACTGAGCCCTCAAGTGCTTGACCTACCAATGAAGTGTGAGCCCACATTGTCACACTCGGGCTCTTTTTCTCAGAATCATGTCCTTAAGCAAAGGGTGGAAAGACAACAGTGCTGCCACCTGGCGGGCAGGCTGACTCTGCACCACTGCTGCTTCCAGTTCACAGCTCTTACAACATTTGTTCTCTTCAGGTATTGAATGACCTGCTCAAAAATTTCAACAGAAGATTTGCAATTAAGGTGATCCAAGAAACAACTACTTGTGGATCTATAGTAGAAGAAATGGACAATAAATTACCCTTGAGATATCAACTGACATTGCCAAGGGTCTATAATTATCTCTGGATTTTATCTTTTTCAGCAATAAATTATTATAGAAATACAAATGTATCAGAGGTAGAGATGCTCGCTATTGTGAAGTTTGACCCTGTAGTTAAAAAAACATAAAAAAACTAAACAACCAGCTGACAGTTGCTTTTGAATTCTTGACAACTATAATCTTTAAATTAATTTTGGAAAATGTATGTAGTCATTCCATTTATTGATAGTTTTACAGAACATCAGTCTTCCTAGAGATTGCATTGATACAGAAGAAGTAGAGATGATGGTTTGAAATGGATCTTTAAAAAATACCTCTTAACATTGTACTCCATATTTCTGTTTCCACCAGTACTTACAGTCAATTTTAAAAGATTCTAGGTCTCATTCTCTATTGCCCTGTCTTTGGTTTTGAGGTTTTCTGTGTAGCCAAAATACTCTCACAAATATCACAGCATGAAGTGTCAGGATGAATACACAAAAATGCAAAAATTATAGATTTTTTTCTCCACTGCTTCATATTCCATATTTTACAGTACAGCTCTGCAAGCCAACTGAAGAGTGATCAGATGAGAATTCCCCACTCCCATTGGGAGGAAAGGTTTAACACCTCCTTTCAACAGTGACCACTGCACTCTGCCAAGCAGAGGAGAGGAGGGTTATTTATGTGTTCTTGCACAAGTGAACATAAACAAGTGGATGCTCTAGCAAGCTGACAATGGACTACTAACAAAGGGCCAGATGCTGTTATCCACTTACAAAGGTGAAGAGGGACAAAATGAGTAAATATTTATATTATTATAGTGGCATGTAACTGGAGCTCAGTAGTAGAGAAAACAGTGATTTACAAGCATGTTCCTCCTCTCTTGGGAATCTGCATAAACCAAGCATAGGTTCAGCAATGAGAAAAAAAAAAGTCTGACAGAAGGACTAAGCCAATGAGAGAGCTACAGGTTTTCAAGATATATTTCGGGCTCAGACAATGACTAACAAAGAGCAATGTTTTCCTGGGCAAGAGTCATCACAAATCAAGATGAGAGGTCCACGTGTGTATGTGAGAGAGGTGTGTCTGTGTCATGGCACATTCAGCCCCAGCACCTCAGAAATATTCTCTCTTGCTTTGGGCTAAAGCTCAGCATTTGAGATGTCCACCTGCAATATTACTCCAGCCAGAACATCCTTAGCTTTGCATCACTGGCTGCTCATGCCCTAACTCCACTAAAGCCAGCCTTTTTCCAAGGGGCACCTGACAGGCTACATTGTGTAGAGCATTCCTCATCTACTTAATTTTTCCAACTTGTCCACCCTTCTCCCACAATTACTTAGTTTATGGCCATCAGTACTACTACACTGAGCACCTCAACAAGGCTTGCAAACATCAAGTGCATGGATCCTTGCATATTCCCTACTGAAAAACCACACAAAATTATTTTTGCACAAGAGCTTACAATAAAATATTTTGGGTTTCAGACATAATTTTTATCCTAATGCACACTTGCCATTGGGTGTCCTTGGAATATGATTGCAGGCTTTTTATATCTCTGTTCTGTGTCTGATCCTAGTCCTAGGGTCTTGATATATTCATAACTCATTTAGTTGAATGTTAAGACTGCCCCCCTTTGATAGAGGGCAATCAAATAATTTACAGGAATTGATATAAGAACAAGTACACCTTTTGGATTACAGTATGTCCTCTCTTCTGTGCATCTTTGCATTGACAGAGGGCAAATGAAGTGTGTTATCTGATGCTCATCCAAAGCTTTGTGGATTAGAGGTTGAGACACCTCCTTGAGACACGGAGGAAGAGTACACCATGTCAGTAGGGTGTTGGGATAAGCACTTTCATAGCTGGGGTAGTTAACATTCCTGGAGCACCTCTGAAAAGTAGCCACATGTGACAGCACATACTCTTGGGCATTTGACACAATGTTGTGAAATACCAGTGGCAATCATGTGGGTAAGCTGGGAGATGTGACAGGAATGGCAGAGGAAGGCAATCGCTTAAAATGTGGTGATGTGCATAATTAAGAATATGCCCATATACACTTTAAATGCTTAGCAAGAGTTTCAGCTGACTAATTCTATTCTACAGCTGTAAAGGTTATGCTGTACTGTGACAGGAAAATGTTTTTCTGTCATGCACAGCTAACTGTAGAACACTTAAAGCACAAGCCAGGTGTGAACTCACTCCAAGAGGTAAAAACAAAGCCGTGTTATATAATAAGATTTAATGATTATTTGAATCTGTTTTTCCATCCCTGTGGATCATTGATTTAACCTTTCTTGTTTTGTTCTTGGGACATTGCTAAAACAAGTAACCATGTTCTGAAATTAATAGGATCATTTTTTTGTATAACCCTGTTAAAAGTGTTTTGACTTTTATTTTCTTCAATAAAGAATCACTAACAGAAGCAATATTTTTTCTAGGAACTGCAAAATATTAGCCAAATGTTCAGATTGGATGGCCGTAGAGAACAAATGTGTAAGCTGTTAGGTGCATAGCCTGGGGTTGAACCTTTATTTTCTCTAAGAGAAAAACAAAACCGGACCTTTTAAAGCCACCACTAAGGAGATTTCTATTTAGAGAATATGCAATAACTCATATTGAGACAAGATTTTAATCTCAGCAAAGCTTTGGATAATCTGCTGGCACCTGTATTTGCTGCTCTTCCACCCCATTGCACTGCTTACACTGAGGCCAAAGGCCAGATCCTGCTAGTGTGTTTGTGGCAACTGTCCTGCTTATGTGAGGGAGAGTCTTAGCAGAATTTGGGCAAAGGTTTGTCAGAATCTGCTCTTGAAAGTGTTACCAAGGAGGAAATTATACCACTGTATCATCTTTTATATTCCTCTGGAGCCTCTTGTTATTTTTTACATGTAGTGTGCTGGTTGGCATTATTTGTTGTGGCACAAGTCATACCGATGCATTATGCTGCCTGACGTGGGGAAATAAGGTGAAGTATAGACACCTCTGTCCCTGGGAAACCGGGAGAAAAATAATATCTAGGATGATTTTGCAAAGACTTGGTAAAGACTTTTCAGATGTAGATCTCGGCTACTGGAGGCTCTCCATCAGCCTATGTGAGTTCTGGGGAGGTTTTTATAGTGGTTTCATGATACAAGCAAGCAGAGATGTTTTTGGTACTATGTAGATACCGTTGCAGGTGCTATGGAGTCTTGTGGCTGCTGAGGCCTCTGTATCTTACTAAGACATGAACTCCAGTTAACAAGTGTCATATTTGTAAGAATTCAGCTCTGCAGATCAAGGAAAAAGAAAGAAATGTACAAAAAAAAAAAAGGTTTTGTGTGGGATAATTTGAGCATGCAGTAAGTATTGCTGTAAAAGGAGATAATGTGGCTGGGCATTGCAAAGAAAAGAAAAATATCTACATTGATGTATCTTACACAGATATATGTATCTTTCACCCCCTTAAAAATCATCATTATTAATTTTAAAGGGTTAAAAATAATGTCAGATTTCTTTCCTTCTTTGATTCTGTGATTCATGTGTCCCATTTTAAAGTCTACACCCTGTGAAGAGGAGTGCATTATCAAGGAAAGAGGCTTGCCAGGGACAGAAGGTAATTTCCCGTAGCAGGTGCATACAGCAGGTGGTACACAGTGTACCTGCAACGAAAAGGTAGATTTAGGCTAAGATTTTATTTAATATGGAAAACTTATTGCATCCTGAGCCACTACTGGGGATGTGCCAAAATTCGTGTCTGCAGCATGATTTATTACGTGAAAATACCACCGAACTAATCAGTGGAGTTACTAATTAATACAAATCTGCATTTTTGCATAAGCAATTAGTGCAAAGAGGGTGCAATGAAAGAGGAAGTTTGACTCATTTAATCTCAGTGTCTATTCAAGCGGAAAGACCCACTAGGGCAAGGCACTAGGATCTACATTCGGAATTTTTTTCCTTTTGATTAGTTAAAGGAACTAAAAGGTCAAATTATCAATATTTAATTCAAATGGAAATGCATTTGTTCAAGAGGAAAGAAAACACTTTATTTAAACAAGGTGGGACTCTGGGGGTAAATGCCTGGATCAAAAATAATTAGATTTTGCAGTTATAACAGCATCTAAATCCCTTCTGATAAGAATCCTTTTTCCTAATAAGAGAGGTGGTTTCACACTGTTAGCAAAGTCTGCTGACGCTATTTAAACTGTAGCTCAGGCAGTAGCCGGCCTACCAATACAATTTAGACATTTGCTTTAATGGTATGTACTTCTCTGATTTGGATTTTTTAATCAATTTGAATTATATTTTAAATCTATTGCGATTTCATAATTGTGTGCACTTGACTAAAAGAGTAATTTTAAAGGTTGATAATTAAACCTTGGTGGTGATGTATTTTCCATTAACTAAATAGAAGTTTACATTTATAGAATTAAAACAACAGCATTTACCTAACGGGGAAAGGCTCAATGAAATTAATACACTGAGTTTTAAGGGGGAAAAGAGCAGAAAATGCACCTTAATCAGTCGTACAATTTTCGAGCCCAGCTGTACACTGTATCCTAGAGAGACACTACGAAATGTAATACAGATGCACCCCGCACCGAACCGGTACCGAAGCGGCACTTCAAAGCGTTATTTTCCCCCGGTGATTCCTGAGCCACGGCAGCTAGAGCAGGCTGTTCACAGCTCCGAGTGATCCGAGCAGTGGGACTGCCCTCTCCTTCCGTCCTCTCCTCTCGCTGCAGCATTTGGAAGTGGGAGAGCAGGGGAAAACCGCGGGCAAACCCAAGCCGGTCCCTCCCTAGCCCGAACTCCGCGCCGGTGCGATATGGTGGCGTGGGACGGAGGGACACAGACACCGAATAGGGACGTTTTCCCTTCTCTTTTTTTCAGGATAACCTGCGGGGTGTGTGTGGGTGTCTCTCCGGAGAGAAGGGGAGCAGGAAACGTGATAGCGAAAGGAGAAAGCCCGAACAGCCCAGACTACCCTAGCAGTAAATCACTCGCTCAATTATAAGCGCGGCTTCCTCTCTCCAATAGCTCTAAGCTATTTGGGAAGGCATCCTTTCGCCGCACTCTCGCAGGTGCAATATGAATCAATTATCTTAATTAAGATAATGCCGCAAACCCAAGGGATTTCATCGGGAGCAGATTTCGCGTCCCGGACAACCGCAAGGCGTTTCCACAGCGTTGCTCCCCCTCGCAACAAGCCTCCCTCCTGCCAGGCCGGGACAGGGTTCAGCCCCGGTGGCGACCCGCGGAGGGGCCGCTCTCGCTGGCACCGCCCGCCCCACTGGGCCCCAACCGACCCCGAGGATCTCCTCCTGCCGGGGCCGGGAGGCAGCAGCTGAGACGGGAGCAGGGGGGGCTGGAGCTTTGTTGGGACGCGTGCGGTTCGCGTGCCGCGCCGTGGGAGGAGGGGGAAAGGGGGGAAAGAGAGCGGAGGGAGGCAGGGAGAGAGGGAAGAAAGGAAAAAGATAAGGAAAAGGAAAATAAAAAGGAAAAGCAAAAGTAAAAATTAAAAAAAAAAGAAAGGAAAAGAAAATCAAAACATTCGGGAGGAAAAACAACCAGAAGCTGAATTAGAAGCCAGATGGAGAAGGAGGAGTCTGTAGGTCAGGGAGTAAAAAAAAAAAAAAAAAGGTACGCTTGGAGCGATAAAATCAAGCGGTTGGAAGAAGAGAGACAGGGAAGGTGGGAAACTGGAGCCACTGAGCCAGGCAAGGGATGGCCCGAGCAGGGAAGGCAAAGCCGACTGCGTGGGAGAAGCAGTGGCGAAGCGACGGAGCAACAGAGAGCCCCAGCGCATCTGGAGCGCAGCGTCCATTCTGGGCCCCGACGGGCGCCACGGCGCAGTGCTTCGTACCTGTCGACCCGGGTCCTCCACGGCCACGTGTGTCCACGAGGAGGAACGAGCCCCTGCGCCGAGCTCGGCGAATTTAAGCCCCCCTGTCCGACTGTCTGCCTCTTTATTTATCTCTCATCTGTCTATCGACAAAGTGTTGATTTTATTTTGCTCCCAGGGAAGATGACTGTGTTGATCAATCCCAGAAGCACACAAGCATCCCAAAGTTCTCACCGCTCCCCGAGCTAAAGCTTTCTGCCAGTGCCCTCCTCCCAGTATTTTTGCCTGGTGTTCCCCAGCGCCCCACGCTCCCGGGTGAATTCCCAGACTGAACCAATTATAAATGGGTGACATTTTCCAGCAGCCGAGACAGTGCTGGACCAAACCCATCTCTCTCCTGCGCCCTCCAAACCTGTTCGAAACTCACAGCTACGAAAACGCGTCCTCGCCGGGACCGCTGCCGCCCCAGCCGCTCTCCGTTAACGGGTCACGCTCCCGAGGGGGCGGTCGGCCTGGTGGAAGGCCCAGCTCAGTCGTCCGGGGCACGGGCATCCTCCCGGCTCCCGGCCCGGGGGCGACTCTATGGTTAGAGAGGGCTCGGCATGGACAGGAGTCGCCCTTCGGTGGGACGGAGCCGGCGCTTCCCTCCCTGCCGTGCCCTCAGGGAAGGGCCGCAGCCTCCTGTGACCCGGGGTTGCCCACCCCAGCCCCGCTCTCCTGACTCGGCGGCACACGCCGCGCTGTTAGACCTCTCTTCCCACGGAGAACCGGCCAGCTTGGAAATAAAAAACCGCAGCCGGTTGCCCTCGGTATTTGATTACTGGGAAGGTGAGTATCTCCCGGAGTCCCTTACTGCCGCCCCGCCGGCCCCGGGCTATGTAGGTCACCAAGAGGAGAAACATCTTAAAAATAACCCGATCTGGAAAAATATCTTCCGAAACCATCTCCTCAGCGCGGAATTATTTGTTCTACATTTGAAGACTCAAGAGGCGAAAATAATTTTATTTTATTTTTATTGATTAAATATTTGGATAACGCTAGCCTGTAGCACAGGTATCATGCGAGAGGGCTATTTCCCCGCTTGAAGTGCATCCCTAAGATTTGGTCAGCGATTGCAAACTCCGCCGAGGCGTTTAAAGACTTTAAAGCCACCACCACTCTTGCCATCTTTCTTCCAAACTTCCCGTTAACCGGCGGTATTTCCATCGAAAACTCGGGAAAAGCGAACCGATGTTTGCTCCACGCGTCAGGGACAGATCGGGGGCGGGTGGTGGGGGCAGGAGCCCCGGGACGTTCATTTTCCCCAGCACCCGGGAAATTCGGGGACGGGACGGGAGGGTGGTCTGTGGCGGCGAGGGAGCGGGTAAGACTGGGACGGCGAGTTTCCGGGAATCGGAGGCGCCCGTTAGGAGATGCGAAAGGCGGGCGGTGGGTATCCAGAACAATAGGAACAATGCTGTTCCGCGGGCCGGCGGCCCCTGGGTGGCGGGTGCGTGTGGTGCCGAGCGGTGCGGTGCTACCGCGTTGCGCCCCGCGCCCGCCGGCGTGTCCCGCGCGGTGACAGATGGCGCGGCCCGGCGGGTCACGGCGGGCGTGGCGGCTCCGCGGGCGGGCACGCGGACGCATACAAATAAGGGGCGTCACGTGGGGGGGGCGCCGCCGCCGCCGCCTGACGTGGGCGGCCATATGGCGCGTGCCACCGGGCGGGGCGGGGCGCGGGGCGGGGCGCGGGCGCGCGGGGCGGCGGCGGCCGCCGCGGTACCCTGGTCCCGGTGCCGGCCCCCTGCCGCGCATCCTCGGCCCCGCTATATAACGGGGGGAGCCCGGCGCTGCGCAACCTCGGGAAAAAAACCCAACACACACACACGCACACGCGCGGTGCCCTCGCACGGAGAGCTGTGCCGGGGTTATGAGACCGTCACCGCGCAGGAGAGGCTGAGCAACGAAGGTAACGGGAACCCGGGTTTTCTCCCCACGCGGGAAAAGGGTTGGCGGCGACTACCAGGGTGGGAGAGGATCCTGCGAGGTCGCAGCGGACGGGATCTTCCTCTGCCGCAACGGTTTCGGTTTTTATTGTCACTTGCGGTCGTTCCTGCCGGTGTGTGAGGGCACACCTGTATCCGTCCGTACAGGCACACGTGCAGAAGTGTATACATATATATATATGTAAATGTGTATGTGCATCCATACACACATATGTATATGTGCGTCCATTTATACAGACGCATATCACTTGTGTTGATGTGCTTCCACCTATGCCACCTCCGAACTTCCAGCTCCCTTTCCTCCTCGTAGTGCGGTCGCCACGGTCCCATCGCAGGCTGCTCCTCTGCGAGAGGGCAGGCGGCATTGTTTCTTCACGGTGTGCCCGATGCTGCCAGGGGACGGTCGCAACCCCATACGAAAGGTCCCCGTGGAAAGGGGGGGATGATGCTCCTTTACAACGGAGTGAATGACGGAGACGTGAAGCTTGGGCCAGTACTGCACCTGTTACCACGGGCGGGGGCCGGCACAGCACCGCCGCGGGAACCCAGCGACAGTTCTGTGGCCGAAGGCGGACCGAGGGGAGCAGGTGCTCGGCTCTCGCTGGGGCAGCACAAGCCTCGCTCAAGGAGGCGGCGAGGGCGAGCCACGGAGAGCGACGGGGACAGGCGCCACGGACGGCCATCCGTCCCTGCGGGTGCCTTGTGTGTTTCTCTCCACCCGCTCTGCTCAGTAAAAGTGTTTGAGGGTTTTTTTCCAAACCAAACCAAACCAATCTACTCTTGGTCCGCTCGCGTCGTGCCGCCCGGGCTGCCTCCCTCACGCATAATCTGTTTATATTCCTCGCTAATATCGCCGAGTTATATAATGGCATTTGAACATATGTGAACTTGATTATAAGAGAGGACCTCGAAAACAATTAAAAGTTTGCCCTGGCACGGTGGGGAATCCAGGGCTTCACCCAGGAGGGGACGGGGGGAACGGGGCGGAGTGAGGGGCCGGCGGCTTCTCCCCGTGGGCGACCGCGCGGGGACACGGGCGCTGCTCTAGGTGCTGACACGTCTCTTTTCTGTCTCCGCGATGCAGAGGCTCACCATGACCAAGTCGTACAGCGAGAGTGGGCTAATGGGCGAGCCCCAGCCGCAGGGCCCTCCGAGCTGGACGGACGAGTGCCTCAGCTCCCAGGACGAGGAGCACGAGGTGGACAAGAAGGAGGAGGACCTGGAGGGTCTGCATGCTGAGGCCGAGGAGGACTCGCTGCGGAACGGTGAGGAAGAGGATGAGGAGGACGACTTGGATGAAGAGGAGGAGGAAGAAGAGGAGGAGGAAGACGACGACCAGAAGCCCAAGAGGCGGGGCCCCAAGAAGAAGAAGATGACCAAGGCGCGCATGGAGCGGTTCAAGCTGCGGCGCATGAAGGCCAACGCCCGGGAGCGCAACCGCATGCACGGGCTGAACGCGGCCCTGGACAACCTGCGCAAGGTGGTGCCCTGCTACTCCAAGACGCAGAAGCTCTCAAAGATCGAGACCCTGCGCCTGGCCAAGAACTACATCTGGGCGCTCTCCGAGATCCTGCGCTCGGGTAAGAGCCCGGACCTGGTCTCCTTTGTTCAGACCCTCTGCAAGGGTCTGTCACAGCCCACCACCAACCTGGTGGCCGGCTGCCTGCAGCTCAACCCGCGGACTTTCCTTCCCGAGCAGAGCCAGGAGGTGCCGCCGCACGTGGCGGCGGCGGCGGCGGGCGCGCCCTTCCCGGCGCATCCCTACCCGTACCAGTCTCCGGGCCTGCCCAGCCCTCCCTACGGCACCATGGACAGCTCCCACCTCTTCCACCTCAAGCCGCCGCACGCCTACGGCGCCGCGCTGGAGCCCTTCTTCGAGAGCGGGCTGGCGGAGGGCGCCAGCCCCGCCTTCGACGGGCCGCTCAGCCCGCCCCTCAGCGTGAACGGCAACTTCTCCTTCAAGCACGAGCCGGCCGCCGACTTCGACAAGAGCTACGCCTTCTCCATGCACTACCCCGCCGCCGCCGCCGCCGCCGCCGCGCTCGCCGGCGCGCCCGCCCACGCCGCCATCTTCCCGCCCGCCGCCTCCCGCTGCGAGATCCCCGTGGACGGGCTGGCGCCCTACGAGGGCCACCCGCACCACGAGCGCGTCCTCAGCGCGCAGCTCAACGCCATCTTCCACGACTGAGCCTCCCCGCGCCGAGCGAGGGCAGGGGTAGCGCCGCACCCCGCCGCCCGCCACCGCCTTGTTTACAGGGGGCAGCCCGGCGGGTCCCGCCGCGTCCCCCCCCGCTCACCCGCTGTCTTTGCTGCCGCTCCTCCGAGCGACGCTGTAAATTGGGGTAGGGGCATTGGGATCGCGTCAATTACCTGATCGGGATAACAAAATCACAAGCAATAATTAGGATCTATGCAATTTTTAAACTAGCGATGGGCCAACTACAAAATATATATGAAATCTATATTTTTCAACCAACGTTTTACTACTTGTTACCTTTCCCATGCTGAATTATTTTGTTGTGATTTTGTACAGAATTTTTAATGACTTTTTATAACGTGAATTTCCTATTTTAAACCATGCAGCTTCATCAATTTTTATACATATTGGAAAGGTAGAATTATATCTAATTTATACAAAATGATTTAACTAATTTAAACCAGCAGAAAAGTGCTTAGAGAAGTTATGTTGCCTTAGCACTTCTTTCCTTTTCAAATAGATGAAGAAATAAAAAAATGCACAATCCGGGCAATTTCTTTCCCATGCAAGTCTCTTCTTTTTTTTTTCTTCTTTTTCCTTTCCCCCGTACAAGAACCATATCCCCTAGGTCTTGAGAAGATATAAGAACGATAGACTTAATTTCTATCAGAACACATTAATTCAACACATTACTTGCACAAACTTGTATATAAAGATTATAAGCAAATGCCAACACCCTTTTTAAATCGAAAGCTGCTTGACTATCACATACAATTTGCACTGTTTCTTTTTAGTCTTTGAATCCCTTGGCATTCCGTGGTTTTGGTTTTTTCCGGTTTTTTGGTTGTTGGGGTTTTTTCCTTTTTTTTTTTTTTTTTTAAGATAACTTGAAGATGTTGATGTTTCCAGGCGATATAAATGCATGATTTTATACATGTTCACAAAATCCATGGTTGTCATATGCTCATTTTATAAATCGGAACCGAAATCTAATCAGGTTGTTAAAGTCGGGCTATATACCTATAGTAGTCGATTAGTAGGGTAGCTTGAAACAAATTCAAACCATTTAACCCGTAATTAGAACAATAGCTATTGCATGTACAATGCAGTCCAGAATAAGTGCTGTTTGAAATGTAACGCTGGTTCAACTGGAATCAATCTGTACTGAATTTTGTTTGTAATCCTGTATATTATGGTGTAATGCACACTGGGATTTTAGAAAATTATCCATCCTTTGGCAACAACATAGTATTGAACATTTGGTCGAATGTTGCATTTCTCCTTAAATGTGATTTATTTTTTTCTTAGTGTAAGTAATTCCTATGGGATTATTGTTTTATTCGGATAGCTCATGAAAGGTGCAACATTTACTATTTGTAGAATAAAATTGGACTCAAAAAAGGACACGGATTCTTTACTTAACTTGAGGAGCACCAGGGGGAGGCGGCGGGGGTACTGGTTTGTTTACAGCGAACTCTACTATTTGCAATGCTGATTCGTTGAATTAGGGGAACGGGGGCAGAAACGCAGTTCGCTCGGGAGCCGCGGCTGCCGGTGCCGGGCGCTCCTCACCCACCCGCGCCGCCTCACGGGCAGCTCAGCCCAGCGGCTGCCGCTCCCAGGGCTCCCCTCCGGGCCGCGGGGGCGACTCCCAACCCGTCCCGTCCCGCGGGGGTCCCGCGCCCGGCCGGGATCGGCACACCAGGAATGCGCGCCGCGGCCCCGGCTCGGCTCGGCTCGGCGGCAGCAGGTGCGCCTTTCCCTGCAACACCTACCTAGACCCAGCGACATCGATTCACCGTCCCCTCCTCTTCCCAGAAGGGAAACATGTGTTTCTTTAATCTTCACTGATTATTCCGAGGCTTAAGAAACCCGGAGACACAATCTGCGGGAGAGCAATTCCCCTAATGACCAGGAACAATTATCAACAGGTCTTTGCCTCCGACCATAAGAAACAGATTTATGAAGTTACCTGAAACACTTTATATGAAGCCTGCCACAAAGAGGAGGTATTTCATAAATATTTCACTTAAACCCAGCAGGAAGTGAACAGGCTTTCCTATGGATAAGGGCTTTTTTTCCTGGAGAAACCAAGCCATTGACATCTATTTTGAAGGTGTTAATAGCTACGGAAATCCAACGCGTAAGGATGGCAAACCTGTCCTAGTAGTGCACTACACCGGTCTGCCAGGCTTCCCTGCTTAAAGTACTCTAAAAATTAATGACAACACCAAATGATGCATTTTGCAGCATCTCCCTGTGTTTCGCCCGAGCCCGCAGCTTGAAAAACTGTTGCTGAATATGAAAAGAAAGCAAAAGGTAATTTTAAGCACCTGATTAACCTTTCTCAGTCAGTGGCAACACAGCTAAATGTACCCTAGATAACCCGAGATGGGGGTAAATAAATGACAGTTTTTCAGATAAAATTGAGAAAGCTGACCCAGGCCTGGTTGCCTTTTGGTTATGTGCTTTCTTCTTACACATAAGGATTCTTCTAGTCAGTCAAGGGGCAACTCGCATGCCACCATCTTTTATTCAAAGGCAGGCACAGATGTTCCTTCTGCAGGGGAGGTTTTAATTTATGAAAATGATATTGTTTATGCATGAATGCACTCTGCATAACACACAGTACTTCCATCTGATGGGAGAAATACCACAGAACCAGTGCCAATGTCAGGAACATATTCTGCAAATTTAGTCGTTTAAATGTTTAATGAGTATTTGGAAGGCATTTCCAAACCACAAGAAACCTTTTCAATTACTTTTTCCACTCTTAATAACAAAATTTAACTCCTCTAGCCACTGCAACTTACTTAAAAGATCTACCTAGGCTCTCTGAATGTTTGCTGCTGTGATATTTCAGAGAAAGTAGTATTTTAATGTTATAAACAACATAGTAAGGAAAATTAATTAGGTATTTTGGTAACTAGAGGCTCTATTTTAGAAATCATTTGTGAATCTTATTATTTCAATTAGTTTTGGGTGGGTTTTTTCCTCCCACCACTCATAAAATGTTGTAGGTCTTTCCCCCTCCCCCATTTTGCTGATGCTTCTGATATCTCCGTATTTCTTTCATACTAATAACATCAAGACAAATCTTGAAATTTCTGCTCATGACTCCCACAGAAAGGTCTATCAAGGTCTCTTTTAATGGAACGAATTACTCACACTGTTCCTCTCCTATAAACATATTGCTAAATAACTAAGGCTATAGTGGGATTATCCAACTTCCGCATGCAGAGAAAACTCTGGGGTTGAGTTGTACCCACACACACATAATGGGTCATCTGGCACAGGCCTAAAATTATATTTTTGATGAGACCAATAGTCTTTCCCTTCTTTCTGACATACATCTGAGTAGAAATTGCTCAGGCATCAGTGCATGCTTGAGGAGACCTCAGTGAAATCTCTGCAGGTACAGTACATAAGTGACAGTCATGACTTGCAGCTTTTCCCTTCTTGGTATTCTGAAGCAACAAAAGAGGGCCTGTGGACCAACTGGTGCCTGTGATGCAGCTGAGGCCCTGTCTATGGCAGAGGAATCTCAAAAGGTGAAATTCCAGGTTACATCCACGAGACACCTGAGAAACAGAAGCCTCAGGTTTTACCTAGCCCATATAAAACATGTGCCTGAACAACATTGTATTTTGGCCCACTGCCTTCCAAAGGACTTTCCAAGTGAAGGGAAGTAGATTCAAGGAGAACCAAGATTCCTGAATTCACTGGAAGAAATCAGCGAGCTGCTTTATCCGGAAGGTACTGTTGCAGATTTTTATTAAAATATTAAAAAGCATCATGCAGTTCCAGAAGTAATATGAATTAATAGAAATAATTCTAAATGAAATCTTGAGAGCAGGTAAAACAAATCTTTTCTATCTTCTGTAACAGTAAAAATTCTTCAATTATTTCAATGCTGCAACTGACCAAAACTAGATCCACTATGATCTTAACAATTGCTTTTGACATATTGAAAATATGAGTCTTTCTTTAAAAAGAATACAATACTTCCACTCAAAGAAACAGCTTGTCAAATAGCTTTAAAAACTATGGAGTTAAATTCAATTCTCTTTTTTATATTTAAAGTATCCAAAGAGAAAAACAACCAAACAAAACCCACTCATTCCTATTGAGGAAGAACTCACAGAAATGAAACTTGGAGTTCTACCTGGTGGTGTATCAGGGAAAATAAGCAGAAATTTGTATTGGTTTTTATTAACTAGGATGTATGGTAATTATTTCAGAAATTATACATGGTCTACACTCCTTCCTTATCTGAAAATCCCATAATCCAAAAATCTTGAAAAACATAGTACATAAATACGTGTTGAAACAGCAAGCTGAAGATGTACAAATAGACTGTTATTTAAATATGTACATAAGTGTTTTTTAAATAATTCATTTACGTATTTAACAAACTGTCAGAAGCTATGCAATACAAAATTAAAAGTGACATTGCTCTCAAAGCACTCTCTTAAGCATTTAGGTTGCCTACAGGGTATGTAAAACATAGAATATCAGTCCTAGTTTTCAGTTTCCTAGCTTGTAGTGGTTTGCAGCATAGAATTAAGTGAATTTTGAATGAAATAAAACCATCTAAGATTTACATATTTACACTCATTTTTGTGACAGAGGAATAGAAAATAGAGGACAAAAAATTATTACCTTAAAGAGATAGCATATCAACCCTAATGCAAAGAAAAGACAATGTCCTCTGACCAACACATTCTTATTTAATATTCTTCCCATTGACACATTTTCTTTTGATTTAGATCAATTTCAGTTCATGGGGGGATCTCAGGGGTGACTCCAACTTCAGACTGCATTTCTGCAACTTTTTATGCCTGCATAATAATTTCACTTGCTGCTCTCCCTGTAAAGGTTTGTCCATTTCCTTACCTGCCTTGCTTTCTCTTGTTTTAAGTACTTTTCTTCTTTGGAGAACAGAAAAGATGTATAGTAATAGTAATGCTCTCTTCTACAGACCATTGATGACATTTTCTTTCAGGATAGTTTATGACTTTGCTTTATGTCAAAATAGTTTGGTGTTCTGCCTAATGTCTCTTTTTCAGTCACAGTAAACCAACAAAACAGAGCTAATATGGGGAGTTACGAAAGAATCTTTTTCAAAGCAGACATATAAGAAGGGAGAATACTTAGGAGAGCTAATATCTGGGAATGAACAGTTGAAATAGAACTGAGCATACACTAAGGTTTCATTGTATAAACATACACTGTAGCCAGAAAAACATCCAAGCCAAGGGTATGCTGCCAACTTCAAAATTCAGGTTTCTCCAGAAGCAAATCTCCATTAGCTACTGAAAACAAACCAGCTACCAAAAATATTCAGCTGAAACCTCCAGAATGGGCATACAGTATTTTCCCCACAACATTTCTTCATTTCTTCTTGTCTAAATTCCTGTTCCTTAGCTACAACATCACATTATCCATGAATTAAAAACTAGCTTTTCCATTTCTTGTCTATTTACCTCATTGCATTTTGATACATATTTTTCTTGATGTGGGAGAAGCTATTTTCCAATGGCATGCTTTACCTGCTTGCTCTCCTTCAGTAAACACTAGCTGTATTTCCTTCATGTGCTGTTTCTGCAACAGGCTGTCCTACCTCTTTCTTTGCCTCACAAGGTTCTTCTGGAAAACAGTTCTGAGACTCTTACTACTTCTTAGCATCTAGGCAGCAAGAGATGATTTCCAAAGAGAAACACTGTTAGTTAAGTAGAGGTTAACTGCGCTTCTTGTTTCCTACTATTTCTTAACTGACAACAATGGATGCTTCCTCCTTCTAGATCGTCTGCCTGTGCTCCAGGCAAGCATCCTGATATAGAGCAAAACTCCTCTGGATTCAGACTGCTGACAACAAGCTCTAAGAAACCACAAGTGAGATTTCCCCTCCCTTGTGCAAGAATTGTGTTTTATAAGAGACTCCTATACCTGGTGTCTGCCTTCATGGTATTGCAGCCATACCCAGGTCCTGGCTCGCAAACTTGATATCCTTGCTTGACTTTGGACCTACCTTGGTAACACAGGCTTCCCCAGTGACTGCTGGGTCAGCACTGACACTGTTACAAGATCTGACCTAATGACTGCTTTTCAAGCTTGGTGCTGGGCCTACCTTATTGGCAGGGTTTTGTCTAGCTATCTAGACTCCCAGCTGAACTAATCTAGTCTACGTACAGTTCTGTTTACCTTGGCCAGGTATATGGGACCCTTACCTGACTACTAATCATTCTCAATTCCACTTTCTTTATAAAGCAGCCTGTTCCTACTGTGCCTTAGAATTCCTCCTCTTGGTCTTCTAGCTGCTAGGTCCCTGAGTGCACTACTGAGCCTTAAAAACCTGGAGCAACTCCACCTGCAACCCACTCACCAACCCCACCCAAGGGCCTGGACTCTATTTGAACTCACCCTGGGGCTACTACACTTATAAATGCTGTAGGATGCTGGTTTACAACTCAGCTACAACCCTGATTTGGCTATGAATCCTTCTGATCCAAGCCTGCCTCATCATTGTGAACTTGCCTGATCTAGATTCTTGGAGGATTCTAGGAACCTTTCTAGATTTCCTTGCTCAATTACTGCCAGGTGGGTTTGGGCCAGAAAGGTCCCTGCCTTGCAAGTGGTGGGATCTTCCTTGTCTCCCTGGTTCTTAGGGAGAAGCTGGCCCTTGCTGTACTTCACAGTGGCTTTGCTTCCCTTTCTGGTGTGCCTCCTAGACCTCTCTTTCCTCCCACCCTCACCTCTTTTTTCTTTTGTTCTGACTTGGCTCGAGGTATTTGCCTAAAACAAGTTAATCAAACAAAAATGCTAAGACAATTTCTAAGGTAGATCCACAACCTCTCTGGAAACTACCTCAAAAGCTGCATTATTATAAGCGTTATAAATGCATAAATGTTGCTGGACTATTCCATGCTTTTCCAAAATCAACGTGCAAATGCAAAAGTTGTGATAATTAAAAAAATCTGTTAGACTTGCTTAGAATCCATCCCCCACCCCAGGAAAAAAGTGTCTATCTTAAATTTACAAAGAATTGTGGGAATTGAGGATTTTTGAACAGTAGCAAACCACAGTGAACAGACTTGTATGTTCTTGCTATGGTTTTTGTTGCCATATACAGGTCTCTTACTTTATATTTTTATCTAATACACATTAGTATCTTAACTGTTACTTTCAAGTAATGTCAATAAAAGAGTGTTAGAAGTTTTAATTACATCATTTTAAGGATATTACAAGTCTCTTAGGAACTGCAATTGTCTTCCACTGATGGTACCAAAAATAGTATTATTTTATGGTTCTAAGCCATTAACAGCTTACCCTTTGCTGTATTTTATAAGAAATTATCTAGTGACAATATACATAAGTGGTACGGGCTAATAAACAGTCCCAGAAAACAATACAAATGACTGAAGGGGATTATAAAGGGCATACAGCCTCAAAAGTGATTCAACTATTTTCACAGAATCACAGACTATTCTGAGTTGGAAGGGACCCACAAGGATCATTGAGTCCAACCCTGAAGTCAATGGCCCATACAGGGGATTGAACCATATCTAGTTCCATGTTGTACTTTATTGTTTAGTTATGATTTAGCTTTCCTTTGGAATGACATCAATGTAAACACATTAAAGATTACTGATACCAAATAACAGACACGAGTTTAATTGGCTCATCTACTGTTGTACCAGAATGATAAATTGTTAAGCCAGCCTTGTTTGTTTGGCTCAGTTTTCCTACCCGTCACTCAGTTATCTTTAAGCACACACAAACAAACAAACAAAAGTATATTGAACAACAATCCCACAGCTGACACATCATTTAACTTATTTATACTTTATTCTATCTGATTATTCAGTAGTGGAGATATATATATCCCAAAAAAGAAGATCTAAGCGACAAATAATATTGAGGCAATTGAAGACAGAATAAAACAATTCATGCTAACAGCTTTAAGCAAGCAGAAACTTTGTGGATATGTTATGATTCAGAAAGGCAAATCAGAGAGGCTACATTTTCGTGACAGCTATATTAGTGGCCTGATGCAAATTGAAAAGCACTCACAGGTTGAATAGTTAACAAATATTCAGAATGTACTTATTTTTGCCTTTTACTTTGCCATATTTAATGTATAAAGAAGTTTTACCATATGACTTTTGAAATGTGTCTTAAAACTGTCTTCTTAGGTACTTAATCAATAGCATGGTACTTTTTTATGGATCTATGAAGGAAGGCAGCTTAGTAGTCTTGAGATCATAGATCATACCGTGAACTCTTAGCTGGCTTGATTGCAACATGATTTCCTTACTTGTAACACTGTTTCCCTTAGAGTGAAAACGTCACAGGAAGAGCCTTGGATATTCTGACAGGTGTTTGAACAGTAACTTATATCAGCAAAAGACAGTATTTTCAATTTATTGCTATATTTCTCAGAATACATTTACGTTTGTCTTGTAACAAACAATAAAGATTAAAATTACTGAACTACACATTAAAAATATCCTTTTTATGCACTAATAAGCCATGACAACATTATAAAACTAGTGTATATGTAGAGTTTACAGGGTCAGAAGCACCTTATAAATTGGGACTTGCTGCAGCTCTGATGTAATTGTCATCAGTGAATTGTACAGGACTTCTGAGTAAATCTGTCATATCTTCAAACAGTAAACTCTATCGTTTACAGAGTGAGAATAAAGTAGTCTCCCTCTTCTGCATTTAAAGTTTGAAAGCGAGGGATGATTTTGCAACCCTTCTGGGTACGCTTTCTGTATTGACCCACCTGATACAGGAGCTGTTGTATGAGTTGGTATCAGATTCTGAGTCACTGTGTTCCTCAGCCCTTATGAATGAAGGATATAATTGTGATACCTCCACCCAGGTTTACGGCAACACTTTGTTTTGCAGCACGAATGCCAAAATAGTATTTCTGTTAAATCTTTGTCAAAGTCTCAACCTGTGAAAGAGTGAACCTTTTTAGTGTGAAAGGGCTGTTAGAACTTCACATCGTGGCTTTCTAAAGCTAAATAACATCAATATTGTTAATATCAGAAAAGTGGAAGACGTGGGACTCTGACAAGGGAAATTAATTTCTGTAGCTGCAGCGTTGGTTCGCTGCTCTCCTTGAGGAACTAGCTGAGGAGCACAGAGCGCTGCGATGCCAGAGTGCCTTCTGCCGCTCTAGCAGTTACTCCGCAGGGTCCCGGCCATGTGCGGGGACGGCAGCGCCGGTGCTGCCCCGCACCGGGAGAGGCGGTCGCGTCGGAGGACACTGTCGGGCCCGCGAGTGCCCTCCCGCCGGCCCCGGGAGGCCGCGGCTCCGCCCGCGGGGCGGGACGGGCGCTGCCTTGGCAGCCGCCGGGACGCGGCGGGCGGTGCCGGTGAGGAGGTGCCGCCGCCATGCCGGGAGCCGCGGCCTCGTTCCCGGAGCGGCGCGCCCGGGCGGCGCCCCAGGAGCGGCGGCGGAGGGTAGCCCCGCTGGCGGCGACTCGGGCGGGGGATGAGCCGCTTCTCAGGGGCATCTTCGAGATCGGCAAGAGGAGCTGCGATGTGGTGCTGAGCGCCCGGCGGCTCCGCTGGAGCCCCATCCTGCCCGAGAGCCCCACAGGTGGGACGGGACGGGACGGGACGGGACGGGACGGGGCGGGGCGGGGCGGGGCGGGGCAAGACAAGTCAGGGCAGGGTAGGGCAGGGGTGCCGGTCCGGGCGTAGCGGAGGTCCCCGCGCTGGCGGGGCACAGGTGGCCGGGGGCTCTCCGGGCAGGGCGGGCCAGAGTCACCTTTAAACGGGATTACAGTAAAGTGGTTAAAGGCAGTGGTGTCAGGCACGTCTCTTCCCTTCGAGGTTACTCTGGTGACTAAAATGAAAAAGAAATTGCTCGCAATGCGATGAGCCTCTTGTACCTGACCAGCTCATTCTGGCCAGAGCCTTTCCTTCTTGATGGGTCATAGGTAAAGGACAGAATGCAGAGAGGTTGTTTTTATGGCCTCTTAGCCCCAGGCAGAGCAGTAAGAGGATTTGATTATGTTTCTTCTGCATCAACTTTTCCCTGCTTACTCTCTCTGGCAGGTACATAAATTAGACCACAGAGAGGAGGGAATGGTTTTGTGTGATGCACCTGTGTCTTGGGATGAGGCTTCTGTGGCAGGTCATCGCTGTGCTGTGCTGTTCACACACACTTGAAAAAGGGCAGTTAAAGGATTTGATCAAGTAAAATAAATGATATGTCGAAGTTTTAGAAGGAAAAGAATGCTCCTTGAACTTATCCATATAGTAATTTTTCTCCTAGAAATTGTGGAAACATAAACTTACTTTAAAAACTGCACACCCTCTCTTAAGTGTGCTTATTTAATTTGTTGACCTCCAGTGCTTGTGTGAAGGAGAAATTAAAGTTGTATTCCGAAATGCAGTTTACAGACAGTGTATTTGCCTTGTGGTATGGCATGATTAGTTTATCCAGGCAAAAATACCAGGTTTATCTTAGTAGTATTTTGGACAGAACTTAAGACATCATATAGATAAGGTCCATTAGCCATAAAGGCAGCATAGAGAGAAACAAAGTTTTGTTCACATATGAGTTTTCCCATGTTATGATAATCTTTTCAAGTCTGTATGCTGCAGAGGCTTGAGAAGGATGTGAAAACATTTTCAATGCTGCTGCAAAGAAACACTGACATGCTCACAGCTGAAGTCATTATGCTTCATTTCATGTAACCGTGTGGGGATAGCAGAGCTACTGAAACTAAACACTTATAGTGCCATGCACTGTGCCTGACTCCTACCCTCTGAAAAGCATAACCATGTTAATATAGTCTTGTGCTCAGACTTAAATACCTGCTTTTCAGCAGGACCACTGAGTTCTGATGACCCCTGCACTGGTGCATGTGTACAGTCCTTCCTCATGTGCAGCCAGTCTGGATGCCTTAGTAATGCTGTAGGCTCTCTTCCTTCCCCTTTGGGACTAACTACAGGCCTCTGTGTATGTGATCTGTAGTATGAGTTATTAATTATTTAGGTCTTTGTGTAGACCTCTAATATGATTGCCACTTTATGTTCTGGCTCCTTGTATGTAGATTGAATTTCCATATATTAGGAACTAGGGTACATGATTGTCTTTTAATTGTCACTAGTGAAGGATTTTAAGGTACAGACAGGAAGAATAAATTTTGGTATCTATTGCTTCATGCCTTTAGAGATGGGGAATATATTCTGCAGTTTGGGGTTTTTTTTTTGTATGTGTGTTCGTTTGGGATTTCTTTTGCTTGGTTTGTTTTATGTTTGTTTCTATTTCCTAGGAAAAATTCGGCCCCCTAAGTTGCTACTCTGTGTAACATCTTTTCATCCTTAAATTACTCATGCAGACATTGGAAACTTTTTTAGGTGCTTCAAGGTAATGAAGTAAGCAGGGCTTAAAGTCAGATATAGCAGATGGCTGAACTTCCGGAGTCTTACAGAAAGCAGCATTGATGAGTTGTTGTCAAGTGCATCAGGATTTGGGCTTTTACTGAACATGTATTAAATATATGCTGCTATGTCTTTCTCTGACAATATGGTTCTGTACTATGTAATATTGAGGTGCTGAATATTTTGGATTTTGAAAGGCTCTTAGTGTCCTACTTCTTGACTAGCTGCAGTGGAAAAGGCAGTGGTGTCTTTTACCTGAAGGCTATGGTAGGTGATGAGGGTTTTACTGTAGGATTTTCAAATTCTTAAATGTTGAATACTGATATTGAAGATAAATGGTTTTCCAGTTTTTCTGTTGCTACAGATGCCACAGTTATGTAATCTGCTGCTGTTCTAGGATCTCTTGGAGAATGAAATAATTTTAAAAGGAAAATTATTAGTCTGTTTCTGAGGCTCTTTTGTGCTTCTGTCCACTTGGTGATGGGAACACAATGATTTACCTGAGCAGCATTCTAAAGAATACTTGTGACTCCTTGCTTTGGGCCAGCATGGCTCTGTGTGTGCCCGCCTGTGACTGCAGGGGAGCTGAATAAGACCTGGAAATATCACTGTGTGAGGCTTGTTCCTCTCAGAGGAAATGAATTCAACAGAAATCTTGTCTGTTTTTCCTTCCATCTGGGATATGGTAGGTCAAGGCGGTTTTATGTCTGCAGTTGCAGCAGTCAAATATGGATTTTGGAGCTTGAATGTCTTTTTTCTCCCTCATTCTTGGATCCCAGTAGCAATTAACCTGTGTAAGTGTAGGATCTGTACTAGTGCTGAGAGGAGCCATGTGCGTTATGGTCTCGTTCTTAAGTACAGCAGTGCAGCGTTCAGAGGTGGTTAACAGCTGTGTGGGCAGTTCTTTCCACTGGGATTTGGCTTATGCATGCTTTCTCCAAAACAAAATCTTCATAATGTAGTTTGCCTTAGGCTCAAAGAGGTCAAGTCAGGTCTTTGCACTTTGCCAGTAATGCTATATGTCTTCTTCTTGGACTTGTATGTCGTAATTCTCCCTATTTTAGGAAAAGACCTTTCTTGTATGGCAATTGGTGCAGTCTGTCAAAAATCAGACAACCGGCTAGTCACTTTATTCCCTTTTCCCTAACCTCCCATCCCCAGTAGTTCCCCAAATGTATTTCCATCTTGCTGAAGTTGTTGTCGTTCCCAGTCCTGCAGTTTCAATTGTATATTTTTGCTTTTGTATGTTTGTGGAGCCCTGGATCCCTCAGCTTCTAAACAGAATGTAAATCTCCAGCTCGAAGTTCCCAAGCATGCAACATCTGCTGTGCCTGGGCCTGGTCATGTCCCAATGATACATGCACAGTTCTGCCCCACCGGACTGTTCCTGTGAGGCCTTAAGCACTGTAATTAACAGGAGGACTTCCTTCTTTACTCTCTGCAGCTTCTGTCTCCTACAAGTTTTTGACTACCCACGCTTGCTGATGATTTTTGATGGCTTCCTCTACAACAAAATCTTCTCCCCTCTCTAATAAGCATGGCACCCGTTATGAATTCTTTGTGTTCTTTACTATAAAAAAAGCTTTGGGCAGAAGTAAGGCCTGTGCAGGCAACTGGATGTGAAGCCTGGGGGAGAGTAAACAGGTCAAGTGGGAATTTGTTCAGAGTGAGGCACGGCTCAGCTGCCCCCTCTGAAATGCTGCAACTGCAGCCTGGGCGCGCAGCTCAGCTGAGCTTTTTCTCACCAGTGCCAGATACCCTCTGACTCGTAGCTGGTTGCTTTTACCAGTGTGGTGGTTGGTGCAATGAGAGAGAAGTAGAGCTCACAGTCAGTAGTTGCTGTTTTTTTCTCTAGCTTCCTTCTGTGTGGCACTCCTCTGCAATAAATATCATCATGGAAATTAAGGAAAAGGCTAGATAGACTTCTCTGTCTATTAATAATCCAGCACTGACCTGTAGAGCTTCTCATTTTGAATGCTGTTTCAAAACTATAGCAGAGCAAGTTATCCTAAGTACAGACTTGAATTTTACATAGGATTTTTAGAAGATCACAGAAGGTCAGAAGAATGATTGAATGATGGGGAAAAAATATTTACATCTAAGAACAAACAGGGTGGATTTTTTGTGTGTGACTAAAGTTTAAAAACTAATGAAATGTTTGGAGGATTAGCAGCAGTGGATGTGGGAATCATTTGTATTTTAGAACAGTTCCAGTACAAATAGTCAAATCCTCTTTATGTATATGGCTTGTATTTTGCTGTTGATTGAGAACTTTAATCCTGATATTTTTTAAAGCCTTCAGCATGTTTTTAAAGATTGCCATGGAGTTTTCTGATGAACAGTAATTGCAGTTTTCCAGCAGATTTCTGCCAGATAGAATTGGTGACAAGACTGATATTTGTTCAGTCATTCACAATTATATCACGTCTGGAGGCTTTTGATCATTATGAAAAACTTAATAAGTATAATTTGTTGTGTGTGTAATGTACTAGACTGAAAGGTTTATGAAGTTATTGTCTCAGACTGGCAGCTTAAGTCTGGACTATTTGTATAATAATAGCAATAATTTGGATAAAACTTGATTTTTAAATATAAGTAATTGAACATACTTTCTAAGTTAATTGAACAATAAGAAAATAAGATCTGTGGAGCATTCCAGAGGTTAATTTAATATTGAATATGTATTTTGTAATGAACTAAAAAAGATCATAAATATATATTTTCATAATGAAGCAAAACAAATCAATGTGTTGTTTAGGTACAGTATTGTTATCTTTAGTAAACTATAGTTCTTGTTGATATTCATCTAAGGTATAGATTTATAAATATTCTATATAAATGCAGCAGTAAGGAAAAAAATCACTGATGTATTTCAACAGTGAAAGAGTCAGCAATAAAGGACTTAAAATTAATTCCGAATGCATAGTGGCCTGTTGCCAAGGCTATTTAGGAACAGATGTGGCTGAAATAGATACCAATAGTCTGTTTGAGATCTCTAAAGTAAGACATCTGTCAGTCTATCGGTCAGTCAGGAATAATGGAAATGGAAACAGGCTGTTACAAAATGTGAATCACTGAAGTTTTACATTGACCAAATTCAAAGCTTATGATTCTACTTTTGATTTTCTACTTATGATTCTACTTTTAATTTCTCTAAGTGGCTTATCTATTGTCCAAACAGGAAAACTATTTTTAAGGAAGAGACATAAAAATAAATTATATGAAGTGTAACAGAGTGAGATGTTCAGGTGTCACATTAGAATATGACTTTCAGGAGGAAAGCACACAGTTTTAAACAATCCCATGGTGTCTGAACTTATAAATAATTAAATATAAATAACTTTAATATTTTTCCAGGAAGTCCATAAAATTAATGTCTTTTAGATAAATGCTACATGAAAATTACAACCTATTGTGGAAAATGAAAAAAGTTTATGGAAATGGGATATAGTAATTAAAGGGGTCTTAAAATTAGTTCTTTATTTCAGGACACTTTTAAACATTATGCCTTGATTTTCTCTGTGTCTTTTACCTTTTATCAGAAGAGCTGTTTGTGGCTATGTGTTTGTGGAACATCTTATAGTGTTACATGCTTTCTGTTTTTTCTTGTTTTTCAACTGTGATGGGGGTGAGCTGATTTATTGAGGAAGTGTAAGGGTTTTGGTGCAGTGCCATGTGGATGTAGGAGGGATTAGTGGGTACTGTGGAGAGGGATAGGAGTGAATGAAGGGAACCCTCAAGCTGTTGCTGGGCTGGTAGTAAGACGTGTAGGGTGATGCTGTAGTATGAGGTGTGTGTGATACAAGGTAGAGAAATCACTGGAGAGTCAGACGAGTCAGGTGATGAAGTAAGGAGAGGTAGGATGCAAATTCATTTAAAAAAATGTTATCAAAGTTCAGTCATTTTCTTGTTCATAGAAGAATTGACAGCTCTTGACTATGTTCTTTGATGGCCTTGCTTATGTAGCATGATGGAGAATCCAAAAGTGTATATTAAAGAAAAAAAAAGTTGATATGCTAATGAATCTTTGTCCATGCTAGTGATATTTTCATGTCCACAATAGTGCTGTAGGACTACAAGTTCATTTGTCAGTGTAAATTTATGTTCTTTTTAGATCATTAGAAAAATTATACAATAAAATCCCTTATCTAAGGATAAATCTCATATCTCAGTATTTTAATTGTCCTGTTCTTTGGCCCTTGAGAAACACTAATATTTTAAACTCCTCTTACAGATTCAAATGCTGTTGTAGTTTTTCCCTGGTTGTCATTTAATGATATCGTCCCTGAATTTGTATCCCTCTATTATGCACCTTTATGTCTTTTCTTTTGCATCAAATGTTGCCAACTTACCTTGAGTTTTAAGTGCAATTTATTGGAAAATACCTGATTTTTTTTTGCAAGCATAATTCCTGAAATCCTTTCTGGTTTTGGTAATGTCTACAGGAAACTATTACAAAATCTGATGACTAGCTTGACCACTTGAAGTCTGAGACTGCTGCCTGCTTTCTTTGACTATGTCTGTTTCCCTCCTTGTACTGTGTGTAGGATGGAATTCTGTTGCACCTTGTGTGGGATATTTGTGGGGATCATGGTGCCTAATGGGGTCTTGTGCTATGGAAAATCTGTCTAAATTTGCTTCCATAGTTATAGCTGTTCATGCTAATAAATGTCTTGCAAGAGTATCATATTCTGATTTCTGTTTTCTTTATTTGTTGTCTTGGCAAAAGACAAGCTAGATTAAGGCAATTCTATCTTTATTTTACAGCAGCAAAATAGAAATAAAATTAAAACAGGAACGTCTGTCATCTGCTCTTGTTGGAGTCATAAACAAAACTTAGAAAAACAATTTTCCTTTCCTTGTAAATATCTTGTTCACTATGTATGTTACAAAAGCATCAGGTAAATAATAGATGCTGTTGCAATTATGCAAAACCCCAAAAAACAGGCATTGGATAGAAGAAATCCCTTTTTGTTTGCTGTTCCATTTAGGTATATCCAACTGTATTATGCACTGCCTTTAGAAGCAATTGTTTACTTCAGTACTGCAGTACTTGAAAAATATTTTTATCTTAGTATTTATGAAAAAGCTTAAATGGCTGAAAACCTGAGAACATAACCTGAAGAACTGAGTAGTCGTTGTACCTTAACATTAGTAGGTTGTGAAATTAGTGTTTTCAAGGAAAGCAGTGGTCCTGGGTTTTATGACTATGTTGTAACAGTATGTGCAGACAAAAAACCATAATGTGTTGAGTATCTGATACATGTATTACCATATTGCCATAAGGAACTGCTATTATGTTAGACACCAACTGATTGCGTGATAGTGTTGGATTTCTCTCACATATGCTTATGTTTTTGCACAGATGATCCTTTAGGAACATCTGCTAGTTTTGTGGTGGTATCTGCTGTTTTCTTTCAAAATTTGACCTTTTTGGCATTTAGTACTGTGACTGCTATAGAACTGTGTTTGACTAGTATCCTTCTCTAAATTGATTCCTGTCTCAGACATTCACTGTCAATTTTTTGAGCTAATTGTGTTTCACCATTTTCTAATGTACTGCAGAGTTGATAAGCATATTTTTTTAACTACTGACTTAAAATAGGTGATTAGAATGCCCTCCTTCCAGCTATTTAGGGGGTTTCAAAAATACTTGTGTTTGCAGGCTAACAACGTGAATGGTATTTCTCAAACTATTTCACTGGGGAAGAAGTTTTGAAACTCTTATCTTGGTATTTAGGAACTTCATATTTAGAGCAGATAACCCTTTGAACAGTGAAACAAAGTGTTATAAAAAAAATAGAAATTGTAGGCCTGAATTTTCATGTGAGCCTTGATGCCTTGTAGCCTACCTGTAAGGGATTCGATGAAAGACAATTGTATTTCTTATGTTTAAAAGCTGGAGCAACCTCCTGCTTCCCCAACTTTTTACTTAATTGTCACTGTAGGAATATATTAAATCACTGACAAAAATTGTTCAGTAACTGCGTTGAACTCAGTTCTCTAGTCTAGTGTGTGACTATTTCTTGCCTGTGTTTTGCAAGTTTAAACAAACGACTCATTGCAGAATTCAGTGCTGAACTCTGAATTTCCTGGCTTTTCCCTATGTAAGTGATGTCAGATGGTAGGTAGTTAGATGCTTTTCAGTGCAGAATAGTTGCTGAGGCTGTCGGCTTATTTGAACTGTGGCAATATATCTATTCTGTCAGTCCATACACTCAAGTGAATATAGGAAAGTATGCTTTGTGAGGCTCTGAAAATGCAAAGCAACAGATGTTATGTACTGCACAATTATGTGTGTCCTGGAAACAGAGCTTTGCACAGTGCAGACTGTCTTGGGAAAACAAAATTTGACATATGAATGATCAAGTTAAGGGCAACAGCAATAAATACTTAAGACTAAATATAATGCTGTTTTGCAGATACTGTCCTGAGTTTGAGTAATTAAATGCTCATTGCTATATTACCAGCCCACATTGGAACAGAAGTTTAAAAATTATCTTCTATTTATATTTTTCAGTGTTGCTTGAGTAGAGTGTAGTAGAAATAGAATAAGTATTCTCACTTAAAAATAATGTTTTATAAAAATGACAATAAAAAAAAGCCTACATAATTCTGATGAGTGAAAATTCATGTAAATAAAAGGCTAACAGTAAACAGAAAAAAATTCAAGATAACTTGCTGGCTTTCTGTGTGAAAATAGCACATCTTTGCCTGGCTGATCTGTTGACTGTTCTGAAGATGATTCAAAATGAGATTGCTCCTGTCCAAGTCCTCTCCCTGCTATACTGTTTGTTGCATGGCCTTTTGGAGACTTGTCAAGCAGCTCTGTCAAGAAGGGTACTGAAAGATTTCACACTTGGATGGGTTTGGGTTTCCCAAAGGCTACCTTGTCACATCTACATAATTTAACTTGTAGTGAGGTGATTAGCTGGGATCAAAATATCGTAGCACCAGTGAATAATACAGTAACAGTTAGATGTCTATAGATGGTGGTAACACTTATCCACATCAAGCTTTGAACAGATTTCTGGTTTCATTCAGTAAATTCTGCAGCTGACATATTCCAGGATAAGATGAAGTATATTATTATATTACCATGATGGGAGAAGCTTGTATATAGATGTCTATTTTTGACTTTGTATTGCTTATATTAAAGGAAAAAGAATGCTTCATGTGAAGTGTAATGTTTCTTCGTCACTTGATTGTAACACACTCATTAAACAAGACTAGTAGTAACTAGAGATGTTTTGGAAAACAATGTTTAGCAGAAAGAAAGAGTCTCTTTACCTATGGGTTTCTTTTTTTAACTGTAGTACAAACAAAAATAAGTAAGAAAGCTTTTTTTATTTTGCTCTTACTTTTGTTGAGGAGTTAATTATTTAAAATATGATGGAAACAAGCAGGTGGTGTTTTTGAAATGTTGTCCCTAGGTCTCACTTGTTTTATGGAAACCATTTGAGGAAGGTACACACAAAATCAGTACTGAACTTACAATGTTATTTTATATATATACACACATATATATATATGTGTGTGTGTGTGTGTGTGTGTGTGTGTGTGTGTGTTCGCCTTGCTAATGAAAAAACCAGTATCTGCTTTGAGCAAATTTAACAGTTTGGCAATATTAGTTTTATGCAGGAGCAGAGTAATAAAATAAGGTTACAGTGGAAAGAAGACTCTTCTTAAATATATTTCCCTTTGTTTAACGTCTGTAATGTTCGGGTGTTTTGTCTAATTCATGGAGTGCAGGCTGCCTCAGGAGTTCACAGTGCTTTTGGTATATTAACAATATGGTCTGAAGGGAGTAAGGAAGAGAAAAAATGGTGTTGAATTAACATGATAAAGCAGAAATGCCAGGTTTGTTTGAGGACTGTTAAAATAGGAGGGAAAAAACATTTTTAGTTTGTAGTTCTGTCCTACAGCACAGCTTCAGAGACGTGTTAGTTTTACAGATTTGACTAGGCAATGGGACAGTGAGTCAAAGAGTTGGAACAGTTAAGCCTGGTGTAATGTATTGATCTCTAATTTGAATGCTATCAGCTTGCAATAAAGGTCAGGAGCTGTAGCTGTACCATTCCTAATGTGTATGATCATAGGTTTATCATGTGGAAAATGTCATCTGTCACTTAAACAGTTGTTTGGACTATTATGTTAAGGATAATTAGAAAATAAATAGAGACTAAACCAGATGTTTTTATGCTCTATAAAGCAGCAGTTATTTAACCACATCTTGAATACTCTGTGTAGTTCTGGTGTTCTCAGCAAAGGTGATGTGAGACTGGGGAAAATTCAGGGGCTGACAATGATTAAAGGTATCGAATGGCTCCTGGCTGACAGTGATGAACGAGACTGGCACTTTTTGGTCTAAAAGGAAGGTAGCTGAAGGCCTGGACAAAGTAGATGGCAACGGCTTTCTGTTTTCCAGCATAAGAAATATGGTGCATCTAATCAGGCTGAGAAGAACCAGGCTCAAATCAAAATGAATAGGTATGAGAACTGCAGAACTTACTGCCAAAGGGTATTGTTAATGCTAGAAGATTTTGTGGATTCAGGTGGAGAAGGGAGGCCTCATTTGAGTGCTGTTGAATTGGTAGAAACCACAGTTAGTTCAGTGTCCGGAATGGAAAAGTACTAGTGGAAATCAGAATAAATGCTTTCTTTATTCCTTCTCCTCTCTTAACATCTGCTTATGGCTATGGTTTGATATAAGATACTGAGACAGATGGATGTTTGCTCAGTCCTGATTTTGTTGGTCTCACATACCAGAAACCGGTTAAATTATATTTAAATGATACTTTGAGTAAAAGTACATACAACACTAGTCTGTAATTCCACCTGTGTTTGAAATATAAAGCAAGATTTCTTGATAGAATTTGAACTTCAGTTTGCCTAGACTTCCATTTGCAAAGTACTTCTTTTTATTGGTGGAACAATACCGTTTAAAGAATGTACCTTCTTTGCCTGACAAAATATTAAGAGGTTAATTTTATTAAATGTTGTTAGGAATTATAATACATTAGCAGTCTGTATGGGACCCCAAAATTTCTTAGCCCTAATTCCCTTGAAAATATTGTTCATATAATGTTTATGATGTTTATAATTGCTATAGTCTTGGGTTGTTTTTTTATTGTTGATGTGGAGAAGGGAAGTTAAATTCCAGACATAGTGAAACTTGTATAGGATCAGAGTATGAAACCATTGCAAACCATTTAGTTTGATCAACATCAAGATGAGTGAAAAACGTAGCTTCAATATGCTTGGCTGGTATTTTTCCATAAATATCTTTGAGAACATTTCTGATGTTCACGGAAGGCAACCCTCAGTGTAAAACATCCATTTCCATTTGTTATGTCAGCAGCTTAAGGATGTGTGCCAAGGTATGGATACTAATTATATCTTGAACACAGGTGGTGATAATTTGCTTGCACTGATTCACTTTAAGGCTAAGTCAAAAATTATTGTGTGATTTTTGCATCTGAATATGCATAGAAACTAGTATTTGCTAAATTTACTTTTACATGAGCAAAGTAGGTTTAATGTTGTGATAGAGGAAAATTTACACAGAATAGTAACAGTAACACACTCTGCAAATGCATTTTGGAGAGTTTAAGATGCATCTCTGTTCATTGCTGTACAAGTGCTTTGAATATGAATTGCCCTCTGATTCTGCAACCATATGCAGGGTCTCTATGCTATGAGCAGAATTCTTACAATTTGCAGATAAGATATTTTCTTCAACCTCATAGTGGTTACCCCTGTACATATGTGTTCATATGGTGTAAATGCTAGCATTTAAAAGTTTGAGGGAGTGAAAAATTGTATGTATTATGGGAGATTTGAAGTGCATCTTTGTATTTATGCAACAGCTAAAACTCATCAGAAACTGTTGTGGTTTCAGTTTTGGGGTTTTTTTGATATGTTGATCAGTAGTCTTTCTGTTTGATTTTAGCACTAGGATTAGGAATAGATATGTAAATGTGATGCGTAGGTGCCCTTACCATACTGGAGTTAAGAGAATTTGATGGAGGATGCCAAAGAACTTGCTTAAAATAGATAGGAGATTGCTTGTTTCAAGTGATTGGTGCATGCCAGGACACAAAGCACACATCACGGAACGTTTTGGGGTGGGTTCTTTGTTGTCTTGTTTTATTTTGTTTTGTTTTTTTAATGAGTGCCTCTGTTTTAAAGCAGTTTATATGCCTTACACAAAATTATTAGATTTCTCTATAAAACTTAATATACTAATGTAGATGTAAAAGTGAAAATTGCTTCTATGACAATGGTTAATTTTGAATTTCATGGTACTTAATGTTCACATTTTATTCATAAAGCGTTTTATGAATTCTGCATGTTCTCTAAAATGCATAAACTTATTCTACTTTATGCACCAGTTATTTAACAAATGCAAATGAAACACTTTCAATTTTTGAGAATCTCATGAAAATTTCAAATAATGTTTTAAATGACTCATAACCATTTACTCATATAATTTCTGAACTGTATGACAACATAAAATATTTTAAAACTCAAAATAATAGCTTTCCCTTATAATTTTGAGTGTATTTTGTCTTTTAAAATAGCATTGTATATAATTTTCTTACAGACTAATCAGATATTAAAAAAATATTTTTTTTGGCTGCAAAACATATTATTGACCTGTTGATACGCTTTATCAGTGTCTGATGTACATGGACTGAAATTTAAATTAGCTTAAAGATATTTATCGTATACGCTTTTAGTCTGGTGCAAGTGTGTCGCAGTGTGTATTCAACAGTTCTGCTCTAAATGAAGTCAGTGTGTCCTTAGCTTGCTGCACAGATCCGTGGGCACAGGTGGACGTCTTGGTAGTGTGCACCATGCAGTGAAACACATGGCACCACACAACATGGGGCAAAGAGCACACAGTTTGAATTAGAAATCATTTTATGGATACCTTGTAAATTTGTGCTTGTTCATATAGGGTTTGTAATTTCCAAGAAGGGTGCACATGCTTTATATTGAACATTTGTGATAGAGACAGCACTCTAATGTAGTTGTCCTTACTTTGGGGAAAGAGGCCATACTGTATGAGCTTGTTTATGTCAATATTTTAATAATTTATCTTTATAACTGCTTTTGTCTATATTTATAGCAACATTGGCACCCTGTGTACAGATGATACAATCAGTGCTGAAAGGAAACTTGCATCCATCTGGAAGCAATAAACTTTTCTAAAAGACTGCACAGTGTTACTTAATCCTGTGATTTCTTACTGTGAGTGAAATTAAGGTTTGGTTCAGTTGTGTCACATCATATTGGTGTCAAATCTTTTGTGAGAGGTTTGTCATACTGTCAAGGTACAAACAAAATTTTTAAATTGATGGAAGTCTGAGAATTTTATTTCCTCAGTCACTGGTTTATGTATTACTACAAATGGAGTCAATGCTATATAATAAAATAATTGTAATACCAGAAAGCTTCCAGAGTGTTGCATTTTGTAAGCTTTCTCTTTATATGAAGGGCTAATTTGCATACTGCACAACTGGCTAAGAGTACATTAAATTTGGCTTTGTGTTCTAAGTATATTTTGTATTGTATGCATATCATATACTATAAATTATATTTTTAATATGAAAAAATATTTGGCAAAGTTAGAGAAATATGAACAGTTTCTCTAAGAAGAAGGGGGGAAATTAAATTATAAAGACAATCTCACAAAATTCTGGGATTTCTTTTTGTTGCTTTTCCTTTACATTTGTTGCAAGTGTGGGGTACATGAACAACACAGTATTCATTCATCCCTGCAGGCAAAGTGGTGCAGCCTACATTTTTCCTGTTCCTATGTGGCAACTGAGCTGAAGAGTATTGGGGTGAGGAAAGGGTTTTATGCTTGTCAGAGGATTCTGGTGGTGCTACTGCCATCTCTTGCCTTTGGGCTAGTGAAGAAGGTGCAGATATAATGATACAAAGAATGGCTGAGTTTTCTTCATAAAACTGAAAAAAACAAGTAGACCAGACATCAATGAGAATAAAGCCAAACATGTAGAGGTTCATAGATGAGCTTATCTAGAAGCTGATAAGCTATGCTTCAATACCTAGAAGCATGACTTGCCAGTATACATGAAGTACCAATATTTTACAGAAGGAAATTGTCCTATGTTTTAGAATGAGCCATTTGTCCTTTTCTCCTGAAGAAAATGTTTCTTGAAAATCTTTTCCAGAAAACACCAAAATTCAGATGTTTGAGTCATGTTGAGTTCCTGGAAGTGAGACACTGATATTCAGTGGCATGGATGATTTGTGCATCTGTATTTGAGGCTGAAGCAGATCTAGTACCAGTAAGAGTCCAAGCAAAAGTAATTATTAACTTGTATTTTAATCAAACTCAGTAATGTCATGTGGCCCTAAGAGTTTGTTTCCCTACTTCCCCTTATTTTCTGAAATGGCAGAAGTAATAGTCATGATTATGACATAAATGAGTAGGTACAAAACAGTGTGTATGTGTGAAATGTTTTCGAGGGAATGTAATATCAGGCTCAGGTTTTCTCTTTGGGGATTCTTTAGTATCTCTCAGATCTGTTAGCCCACTTATTAAGTCATGTAAGTAATTAGATCCCTGTCTTCTGTTTATTTCAGAAATCTCTCTTTAAATGGATTTGATTTTGTGATGGCTGTGTGGTTGGTCTGTGTAAGACCAGTCATTTAATCTGATGCTTATGTTTGCAGAGGTTTTACGAAATTACCAAAATCAGTGATGCTTTTCACCTTCTTGTTTCCTACATAATTCTGTTGACTTATTAAATGAAAAGCCCTGAGGTTTCAGGCACTAAATAAAAGGTTTGCTGCTACTTTTCAAACACTATTATGAAATTAGGCAGTATGTGGGCCATATTCTTAAGATAAAACATAGCGCTTTCTATAAAAAATTTATTTTCAGTGACCTCTTTCTTGCTGTTGTGTTAATGAGAAAATATAAATATTAAAAAGCAAAGTCTTTTCTTCTTGCATCCTCTTAAATGCTTCAGGTTCAGAATCACTTGCTATTTGTCTTGCTTTCTTTCAGTTAACCTTGTTGTTCCAGCATTATTCCCAGTTGATCCTCTTGTTAAGGGGCTTATTTTTAAATTCACCATCTCCCTCTAATCCTTTCTTAGAGAATGGAGGGGGAACTTCCTTAAAGTGAAACTTTTTGTCTGGAACAGTGTTGGGCCTTGTGCTAAGCTTTGGTCTCACTTTCCTCTGGAGGTATTTATTCAGTAAGCTATTTGACCTTGTTTCAAACTGCCACTTCTGATATGTATTTCTAACAAAATTCTGCCATTAGCCTGTAATTAATAAGCAAGTCATTTCGCTGCTCTGAGGGATGGATCAAAACACTAATAAAAGCTTGATGAATAGATGTCTAATGAGCCTCATTACAAGAAGAAGGACCTTTTCCATGGCCTGCTGGGCATTGAGGAGACCCAGGATATGGTGTATTAGTGTCACTCCTGAGATCTAGTCATGCTCAGAGAGGAAGTCCCCAAGCCTGGCCTTTCTCCAGGAAGCATCAGCTCCAGCAAAAACAAACTTTGAACTGTACTCAACTCTGCCCTTACGTAAGGGATTAATGTAACTGTTCCCATGTTTGCTCTGCCAGTAGCCAACATCATCTTTCATTTTGGTTCAGCCAGAACTAGGCAGTTTGGGGGTGGTTGTTCTTTTTCAGAAGTTTGGCTATTGCCATCTTTTAAAGCTGTAGTGAAGCTTAACCAAATTTTAAGTCCTTCAGAATGTGAATATGGTCCAACTCAAGACTTCAAGGGCTACACCAAATGTACTGCTCTTCCTGCAGTTGCCGTGATACGATGCTGAGCACAGGGGCATATCTGCAGCAGCCCACCTGGTCTGGTGGGAAAGGTCAGAAGCACAAGGATTAGGTTTTTAAAGATATGGTGGAGAACAGGGATTGGAATCAGTTGGTCAAGGGGTGTTGGGGGAAAGAACCATTTGAAAAGTGGAGAGAGACAAAAATGGAAAATGAGAGGTGGGAGGTTGAAGTCTTGGATAAATTTACCCATGCTGTGAATATGGTAAAATTGTCAAGAAATACCCTGAGCAAAGAATGAAAAAACTTTTCACTTTTTATAGAATGTATTAAAACTTGCACGGCTAAGGCCAGTTTTATAATATTATTTTATTTACTACATTTTGTCTTTTTAAAAATAATTTGAAAAAATTACTAAGCAGAGAAATAAAATAATGTCCTTTCTGTTATGTAATGTAAGACTTTATCCCACGACTGAGACTTGCATTGGAAAATTACTGGGTTTGTTGGTTTTTTTTGGCTAGTACCATGTTGAAAAATTGAAACCTGAAGTACAAATTTGTTCCAGAATTTTATTTTTTTAGGATGTTAATTATTCTTCATAATAATATTACTTTTAGAGGTAGTTACCTATGATGGTAGTTTAAAATATGATGACTTCTTTAAGCTGGAATAGTGACTAATACCTTTTAGTGCTGTATTAAAATAGTGTGTAATTTCTTGTCCAGTGAAATTAACTGAATGTGGCATTATTTGTAAAATGGAGTTTTATTCTGAGACTTGTAATTTTTTAAAAAATTTGTAAGATGTTACTAGAGCTCTAAAGAATTAAGAGAAGCCATTGTGCAACTTTCTGAGTTCTTGCTGATCTGTGTGATCTTTGAGGAATTAACAACTGGAAGTGATAACGCAGGAGCAGATTGCCTCAAACCATGCTGACTTCCTGCTGATGAAAGGAGGTGATCCCTGTCCTTCCTTCTTTCCTGCTGTGAATATTCTTATCACTTTGTAGCATCTCTAGCTTTGTAGGACTTGTGATTATACTAAACAACTTGTCAGAAGACTAAGCTAGGGGAAAAAGAAAATGAATGATCTACATTGCTTTCAGGAGTTTATTTGACTCAGCTTGTTTTGCCCAGTGCCAGACATGAGGGAAAGGGCTGGACTGCAGAGTCCTGGCAGGTGAGTGGAGGGTAGGTGTCTGCATTGGAAGAGGGATTAGCAGCAAGGTATTGTATTGGCTTGGTAAAATACATCACTTCACCCTCAGATTCTCTAGAGAAGGAGAATGAAAACTGGTTGTATTCCTGTCAGATGTTTTTAAGCTCAGTTTTCTGCCCTGAAGCAATACAGCTGTTGCTGCAAGTGAATAGCTGCCATTAAATAGCTGGTTTTGCTCTTCAGTGCTGGAGAAGCTGAGATGCATCTCTTCAGTCCTTTGTAGTACCTTCTGAACTTCTTCCTGTTTCCAAGGAAGTCATTACACCCAGTCTGAGAAATATGTTTTTAGGCTAGGGCTTTGCTTCCATTGTGCTCCTCTTACACCATTTAAAAAGACAAGAGTAATGTAAAACAGCCCTTCCCCAACTTGGCCCCTGTGGTACCACCTCACCTTACTGTCTGATACTTTTGGTAAACAGAATTTGCAATTTTGCCTTCTCTTTTTGCAGTAAAAGGTGCATCATAAATTTTTGCCTAATGTTTTGCATGACCTGTCTTTTTGAAATAAAAAAACCTTGAAAATTCAGGTGTTTTGAAAATAGCTTTTTTGTGTCATGTTTAGAGTTTTAAAATTAGTGCTAAATAGCCTGACAAGCTTTACAGTGATTCTTGGCTCTTCTGGTAAGAACGATCATACCTACTTCTTTATATTTCTCATTGCCAGCCCTTCTTAATCAATAAGGAGCTCAAAACTAGAGGTTTTATGAATGGTTTAGACATAATTTTTTATTTAATAAGGAATTGGACTACCATAAATAGAAAAAATGTAGGACAGTCTCATTTCTTGAAATTAGTGGGAGGGTAAATAGGAGCATAAAACTTCCTAGAAATTCATATATCCAGGCAGGCTTGATTTTGTTTGGTTTTTTTTTTCATGCTGTATTTGGAAAAAAAGTGGACATGTGCAGAAACTGTGAGTACAATTAGCGTCAAGCAGATAAATCCAACTCTAATCCTGTTTACGGTCTCCATCAGACAGATGTGCAGAGATTGATTTAGACAAGCCCTTGGCTTATAGTAATTTTTTTTTAAGTGCCATATATTCTTGTTTTGTTAGATCTTTGTTAAATGTTAAGTGTTAGTTTTTCTCCTCCGTAACGCCTGTAACCTACTTTATGCAGGTTCCCTCTCTGCTTTCATGATGACAGGGCAGCCTGGTAGAAGAGATTATCTTTATTCCTTGTAATTAAATTGACTTTTTTTTTTCCAGAAGATACAACAATGGGAAGTGGGTACTGAATTAAATAAATAGCATGATATCTAATAGATGTATACTTAAATCTCTTGCAAGAACAGATGGTACCCAATATCTTTCTAAGTAATGTGAGAGGACAGTTAATGTCCTGAAACTGCTAGCAATAACCAGTATGATGCTAACAAACCAACAGGGCTTTCAAAGTTTAAAAAACACATAATCCAACACATACTTTATTTTGAAAGTAAACTTGGTTGTTATCACATACTAGAAATACTTTAAAAATACCGCTCATGACTTAAATTTTCTTTATCTAAATTTTTTGTAACATTTTACTGCATTTGCAATGATCTTATTCTCAGTAAACACAGAATATGAAATTTATAGAATATGCCTGGGATTTTACTTTAGTAAAAATTGTCTGTCTTTGTCCTACCAGCTAGTTCAACATTTCCTCTACAACTTGAAACTTAGGGATGATGGTTTTGTATGATTCAGTATTCCTACAGTTAATATGCTACTCTGAGCTGCATCTGGAAATGCATTCCAGTAAAACAACCAGAGTCTAATACTGGTTCTGAAAGTGTAGCATTGCCTAGTAAGAATATATTATTTTAAATTTCAAAAGTTTTGACCTGCATCTGAACAACACAAGAATTTGATAAATGTAGAGTAAGAAGAAGATGTAAAAAGAAGTAAATAACTGCCTGAAATAACAGCATGAAAAGAAAAGGCAGGCCTTATCTGCCTTATGAGTAAATGTCATCCTATGGAAGCTAGGAGGGAATAAAAATTATTTTAACAGACCTTAATTTTACTTGACTTGTGCAGGACAAACAGGCTCATGTTTGTAATTTATCTGTGGTGCACATCCATAATGTTGGCATAATAGAATTTGTGATATTCTCAGCAAAACTAATAGTTTAATTCAAAATATAATTTATTTTAAAATATTATTTTCTTAAAAATATTTAAAAAGAAAACTTATTTAGAATATTTGTATAGGTCTGGGGAAATAAATGCTACAGCTCAGTATTGCTGCAGAATGGTTATGATTGTGTTTCATGTGTCTTTGGTTATTCATTTTCCTAAAACATTGAGTTTGTGTGCTGGAATTTTCAGTGTGTTGTATGTCTGACAGTGAAACTTTCCGGAAAAAAAATAAGCAGACTCCTCAAAAATGCTGTTTTAAAAATTAAAACAAGTCTTTAATGAAGGTAATAAACTACACAGTTCTAGGTAAGTGATTTGGGATATCACCAGCCAGTGTCACATTTAAGGCCTACAAAGACTTTACCCTTAAATCTTATAGAAGAGTAATATGAAGTTTGAGAAAAAATGAAGATGCTTGGTAATGTTAGTACCAAGTTGCTTGTTCAATGTCCACTTTGAGACTGCAAAATCACAGTTCAAATGGAATCATACAGTATTTTCTCCCCTCAGTTCCCCGATTTCATTCCATGTATCCTATAGAAAATACTTGTACAGCAACCATTACAGTGCTTTGAGAACTGTGTTGTTCTTTCTCGTTGTTGTTTTTGGGATTTTAAAAAATTGTTAGGTGAGTTTCCTCTCGCTTATTTGCCGTGTACTTCTAAAAATCTGCAGTACAATTTCCTGTGTATTGTCTCAGTGCACACAAACATTTACTTGTCACAGGATTCCTGCTAAGAACGGAATGAGTTCAGTGTGATTTTACACTTTAGTAGCTGAATTATGGAGAAATTACAATGGTAAAATGGAACAAGTTGGGAAAAATATGTGGGAAGTATAATAAGGGCATGCTTTCATCTTTAGCTGGTTATTTGGTATGGAACAGGAAAAAATGAATTGGTTGAGGATCCTGAGGAGAGGTAATATTGAGCTGAGCTTTAGCTGTGCTATCGTGGCTGAGGTCCATTCCTCCAGGATTTCTGCATAGAAGGATGGTCACTGCACAGTCTCTTTCAATAAATGATGTTGAGAAATACGAGCATAAAGCTGTTACAAGAATATCCTCCCTAGAAAAAGTATGACTTTCGGAAACCTTCAGCTTCATGTGGTGCAGTGAAGTAGGTGGTGCTGTCCATCTTTCCAGGATGACAGTTAAAATAGACTTTTCCTGGCACTTCAGTGCAGCATGTAGCAACTATTCATCAAACAGAATCTTTTATGGCTTTTGCTATTGAGAAACCAGTTGACAGAGCTGTTGGTAGTTTTGGGAAAGGTTCTGGTTACTAACATTTCTTGCCTTGGTCTGCAAATGGAGCTTTGTTTTGTAGTGTATCAGATCTGCTGTTATTAAAAACAAAGCAGGGAAAGCTTTCTTTCTGTGTCCAGAGTATCTTACACCTATAGAAACAGTGACATTTTCCCTTTGGTTTCTGTATTTGACTGTTCCTGTTTTTTTGAGGAAATGGGTGTTTTGCAGCTCAATAAAGCAGAAAAAGGGGAAACCTGTACTTTATAGGGCAGTTAATTCATCTCCCAAAGCATTTGGAAGTGACGTGGTAGTGTCTGCAGCCACAGTGGCCATGTGTGTAACAGCCCAAAACAGGAAAACCTTCACTCAGCCTAACCCAAGTCTCCCCTTGGGCTGAAGATCTTGAACTGTCGCAAGAACTTTTTTGAAACTGTTTTCTTGTCTTCTAAGGTAAATTCATAACTCAAAAATGAAAACTAATATGGGTAACACAACTTTGGTTTATTTGTCAATTTTTGTTTGACTATCTTCTGATGAGTTCCTAGTATAAACAAAGAAGGCAATGTTGTACCAAATGAAAAAATACAGTGACCCAATAGTCAGCTGGGGTCACAGCACACCTTCTGATCAATGATTTAGGGGTATACAACAGCTGTGATTCCTATGATTTAGAAGAATACAATAAAGAATTTGCTTCTTGAATGCAAACACAAAAAAGTAATTTGCTGTTCTTAGAGTCTGCAGTTTTATTAATTTTTTAAATCATCAGAAAACTGTTAATTTAACTTCTTTGAAACTGTGTTATTTGTACAACTGGGTATACAACAGAAAGTTGGTAAAATATAAGACCAGTGACAGAGGCAAATGGTATGCAATTAAATTTCAATACAGGCATGAAGAGATGCAACAAGTGAAGCCAGAGATGAAGCTATAACAATATATTTTTTTTATGTGTTACTTCTAATCATATTGTTAATGCTGTATTTTTCCCCCCTTACAGATGATTCCAGTATGGTTTCACAGGCTCAAGAGGAGATTATTGAAATGAAAGATGTGTTTTCAGTAAAACTGAAACGTCGTCGTTTTGCAGGCCAGAACAAAGGTGGCACTTTGTTGGGCATCACAATTTTTAAATGCTTGAATAAAGAAGAAAATAAACTAACAGACTGTGCTATCCATTTAAATAACATAAGCGAAGATCACTGTCAGTTATGGTTTAGACATCTGAAGGAAATTCTGAACGGTAAGAATTTAATTGGGGTTGATGTCATTTCTATTGGCAATGCAAGAGGCTGAGTGAAGCTTAGAAACATTTTGCCTCTGGAAATTAAGACACACAGATATGAATGTTATTTATGGCAAATGTTTGCTATGGAAATTTTACATGGTGAAGTGTAAAATTTAGGGAAGTGACATTAATTGTCTGTAAAAATGAAACAAGTTGCTGTTATTTTTTGGAAGTTTTTTGGAAGACACTGAAAATAAGTAATTTATTCTCGCTGAAATGTCTTCTGGGAAATCTGTTTCTGAAAGAAATAAAATATTTTGTTTATACTTTCTCTTGAAATTGCATCACACCTGATGGTACTGCAGTAGTTGCAGTTTTGGGAACTCTTCAGGGACATTTTGGTGACTGTTTAGGAGTTTCCAGTTGAGACCTGCAGGTTCCTTAAGAGACTAATAAGACAGACTTCCCTCACCTTCATAAATTCACAGCAGGCAGTGCTCTTAAGGTTCTGTAGGACCTGTTAACTTTGTGATGAGAGGCAGTTCTTTACTTTAAAAACATCTTTCTGTGTTTGCCTAAGCTAATCCAGTTTCAGGATGCTTTGTTTAACCCATTATGATCTGGGGGTTTTTTTATGGAAGTTGTATCAAATTTAAGAAAAAAGTATTTACCATTTAGGGAAAAGAGCCCCCCAAGAAATCCAAGTCTTTCACTGTAGTTTATATTGGAAAGACTCAGAATATAGCACACTTTTGATTTAAAAACCCAAAACAACACTTCCTCCGCCATACCAAGCTCTGATTTAGCTCCAAAATGTGCCTCTGTTTACAGATTACAGCACATTAGTTTGCTTATTACAGAAGAAAAACAGACTGTCTTATAACAGACTATTAAAACTCCAGCTGAACTAAGACTGACCCAGATTACAGAATTCAAATCTTCTACATCTGTAGTTAACTATTTATAGTGTACTTCTAATAAAGTATCTTTCAAGTGTCAAAAGCAGATATTAGAGATACAACATGATTTATTAATGGTGCATTCTTACATTGTTTGTTTACAGTATACTTTGGATTTTCCAAATGAGGATGTAATTAAAAAGTTTCCCTTTTTGAAGGACTTTATCATGAAATATCTAAATCTACAGAAGTGCCAAGATTCCTGCAGACCTCCAGCTACCCATAAAGGCAAGGACATTTGCATAAGGAGCAAATGTCTATTTTGTTCCCAGATTACCCTTCATCTATCAGGAGCAGTGATACCATATGTTCACAGGAAAAAAAGCTGCAGTATCTCTTGCTCAGGTTGCCTTGACCTCGAGGTGCAGTGTCTGTTTTATAGCTTTGTAATTGGAAGCCACCTGAACCTGAAAAAAAGTGTTCTATGCAATGTTGCTGTTTCAAGTTCTTCCTTCAGCTTCAGTCTTTCTCCAGAAGCTCAAACCTTGTGCTGTTTGGTTTTGGGTTGTTTTTTTTTTTTTTTTAATCTCTGATCAGTACATTTTTCTCCTTGCCTTCTTCTTCAAGAATGATCAGGACTCAGAGGGGAAAATGAATAACCAACAACCCCTCCCCCCCCCAAATATCCTTAGCTACTGTGTATATTCTCCTAAATTCTATAATGACAATGAAAGTAATTTTCACAGTGTTACATTTTGAAGACTGACTAGATAGTCAAACTTCCTTCCTGTCAATAAAATCACCAAAAAAGCAGCGCTATTTGTGCGTTCAGTGTGGCAGAGACAGAAATCAGTAATTCACTGATGGTATATTAATGGTTTTATTCAGAAAAAAAGTCTCCTGATTTAAAATGTACCAAACATTGGTAGGAAGTGGGGTTTAGGTTTGGACTAAAAGTACACAATGCAGCTGAGTTCTGTTGATTCCTCAGTAACTGGAATCTCAAAAGACACATTTTTATATCTTGGTGTGAAACAGTGATACATTTTGAGAGTTTTTGCTGCAAGTTTTCTTTTTCTTTCATAATAGTGTTGGAGATATCTTTGTTAATTAACTCAAATTGGATCCTTTTGGTTTTATCCTTCTAAAACAGTCAAAATTTCAGTGTACTGCTCCACCTCACCCCAATCTATCTGTTCACAAAGTAATTTTTCATTAAATGCTGCATTATTTACTTGAAGGGGGCTTTTTTATTGTTTCTGGTCTGGAGCAAATTAAAAGCAGGTGATTTACCAAAGTAGAGCATATATATATTTGGGTATGGCTGTCAGTAATACTAGCCATTCTGACAAATGAGTGTACATGTCACTGACAGGTGTGTTTCCTCTGAAGATAAATGCAATTTCTATTTGCTTACCTTACTCTTTGACAAGTTTTTTTAGATTTTTATGTATATGCATTAATTAAGGAACAACAATAGCAAGTTTATCAGCAATGATACAAAGCAGAGTTCTATCTGGAGGTTTCCAATTAAGGTTTTCAATCTTATAATGAAGATTTCATTTTTTTTCCTGAAATTTCATGTTCACAATTTCCCTGTTACTGTGTGATTTGTGTCTGGCATGAATGTTCCATACATGAATTTTCCCTGTTTTTTCATACTCTTCATAGCAAACATCCTCTGTTGCTTTGGTTTTGTGTTCAGAGTACTTCAATTTAAAGTTTAACTAGACTATAATTTTTATGAAGCCTGTCATCATGTAAGTGAGCACACAAAGAGATATAATTGTTTAGAATATAGCCACAGTGACTGCTATTATGGTTTTTTGTGTGTGTGTGTGTGACAGGGTAACATACAGGTGCAACCATCTTCCCACTTTTCACACACAGGTACAACCATCTTCCCACTTTAAAATAAGTTCTAATGTTCTGCCCAATGTTGCTGCTGTTCAAATGTGTGCCAGCTGGATAGAAAGGACTTGCTCGATGATATCCCAGATCTGATCTTCTGTACATCACATGTTTGTGGAACTGCTGTAGGAGAACCACTGATGTTACTGCAGTGCTGCTTCTGGACTGGCCCTGGGAAGGCCCCAAAGGGCAGCCTGGACAGATTCGAATGTGCTGTTGGTCTCGAGTCAGTCCTGTTACACACCTGACTCTCAGTGATTTCCATTTGTGTGTCACATCTTTTTGTACAGGACTTCTGGGCATGGACAGTGGGGACATACTGTAGAATTCACTGTTTAATCTAAAATCCTCTGTGCATACAAATACCCAGTGTTTTTTACAGGGTTGAGGCATGCTCAGAAGTAAGAGAAAATGCACAATGGTCAATGCTCATCCATTTTTTTAGTTTTATTTTTTATTAACCAGATAAAGCTTATTTTCATTAATTGATTTGAAAAAGTTTTTCTTAAAATGCCTGTAACAGAAGACAGTAAATGTGGTTCAGAATAAATGATAAAGTAGCAAAAAAGGCATGAACTGTATTTTATTTTTATCTACTATTCTGTATTATCACACTGGGATTTGATATGAATGCCTGAAACTTCATGCATGAAGTTTTAATTAAACCATTAATGTTAAACATTAACTTTTGTTAGTTAATATTAACAGTGGTATCTCCATAGTTACATTAACAAATCCATCTCATGTTATTAGTTTTTCTCATGTATAATATTCTTACTGTTGTATAAAGTATTTATAAACGTAGGCAGTAATGACATGATTCCAGGCTCTTAACTTTTGTAACATAACCCCATTTTCCTGAAGCTGAGGCCTGAAAGCAGCACAGATGTATGTCTGAGCACAGCGTCTCTGCTGCCCTGGGAGCCTTTGTTTTCAGAACACCCTGATTGACCCACCACTCTTCATGGTTCACTGATTCACTTGATAGATCAAGTTTAAACTAGTGCATATTAGCACATTTGTTAGTACCAGAGGAACAGTTGGCCTTCCTGCTTTAGGCTGCTGGTTCATTTCAAATGGAGCAGCCACAGAAAACAATAACAGAATACCAGTTAGGAGAACACCAAAAGGCTGGCAGACTGGAATCTGTTGCACACTATAGTCAATGACATTGATTCATTCATATAGATGTCATTTAAAGACAATTAAAAATTATTATTTGAAAATACTTTTGAGGAACTTTCACAGTAATATTGTGTGAAAGTTTAATCTTTGACTGGTACTGGATATTCTTTTGTTAAACTCGATTGTTCAGTGTGTTATAACTTGTCCAGTGCATGCTGGAAATTATAAAGTAATTATTTTTGTCATGATCATCCTTTCGTGTCAGTTGGCAATTACTTGGCACAAAAAAAGCCACATCAGTAGCATACAATCTCTACTCAAAATCCTTGTCTGTGATACCTATTTCTATAAATGAAATATTTTACCTCTCTAAAAAAATATATTGATATTCAAGTAGTCATAAAGAAAATATTCTAATATTTTCATCCCATGAATTCATTTGCTTCTTAAAAATCTCACTAGGATATTTGTATTAACTCTGATCTACTTTTCGGCAATAGTCTAACATACGTAATCATGAATACAGTCTCTGGTCTAGAATCATTTAATGAATGAATTTTTTTTAAAAAAGATGAAATTCAACTGTTTCCTTAAAAATCTAAGATTTTTTTTCCCAACCAGTTGAAAAGTCTATATTCTTTTGCCTACTAAGGATTTCTTTTAAAACCTTATATTGCCACCTAAGGCTTAAATTTTTACACCTAAACCTCAAAAACATTGAAGTTAGATAGCAATGTTTGCTTTTTTTCTCCTTCATTTTAATCCTAATCTTCGTTTAGGAGTATTGCAACTCTCACTGTCTGAGTAGCATAAATTATGACACTTCATCACCTTTCTCTACTTCTACAAACTGTTCTCTCCCTCTGCTTTGTGTATTATATTCTTATATATATGCCTGCCTTTTTGTTTGTTTTGTTTTGTTTTTTAAAGTTTACAGGTATACTTTTTTTTTGGCTCTGGGTGATGGGGGTTGAGAATTTAGGACCAGCTGATGACAGGTAGGAGTTCCTGTAAGGAATATAAAAAACATGACAGCACACTTATGTATGTGGCTAAATCTTTTCTCTTTTAAATCAGGAGTCTTTATTCTTATAGTTTTCAATTTAACTTCTACTGATGCTTTAGGCAAATTATCAAGTCACAGAAATTATTTTTTGTCTTGGTTTTTTTATAGCTTCTAAAAGACTGCAATAATACTAGATAGCAGATTTCAATTAAGGCATTATTATAATGTCTTTATGATGATGGTTTGTATATTTTAATAGTCCTTGGGAGCTTTTCTGTAGTCTTCCTTGTTTGTGTTGTAATTCCTGTGATTAGAAATTGCACTTCAGTACGTACTTGCGTTGCTTGTTTCTGTTTCCAGAGAATCAGGAATAATTTAGGTTGGAATGGATCTCTGGAGATTATCCATTCTAGCTTCCTGCTCAGGGCAGGTGAGCTTCTAAAACAATTCAGGTTGCTGAGAGCCATATCCAGATAAGTTTTGAAATTCTCTAAGGATTGGCAATGTCATCCATGCCTTAACTGCCCTCCTTCTGAAGAGTGTTCTTTACTTCACATTGGAATATTCCTTGTGCAACTTGTGTCTGTTGCCTTTTTGTCCTTGCACCTGCAAAGGCTCTGGTTTGGTGGTGTTCATTACTCCAGCAGTAGATACTTAAGGAAGGTGTTTAGGTAGATTCTATTCTTAAGGCTGTACAAGTCAGCTCCTGCTGACTCTTGTCTGTGGCCTGTTCAGCCCCTGCTATAGCCACAATTCTCAGTTGGACTTGCTCCATTTCATCAGCCTTTTGCTGGAGAGCCTGAAAGGGGATGCAGTTTATGAACTTCAGGCTCAAAAGATGTTGAAAACAAGAGCATAGTGATGTCCTTTGGACTGCTGGTTATCCTATTTTTACAGCATCCCAGTGAGCACTTGGAATTCATGGCATCAGTGGCACATGTTCAGCCACATGTTCAGCCCCTGGTCCGGCAGGAGCTGGCGGTGCTCTCTGTAGAGCTGCTGCATGGCGGGGCTGTCCCCAGCCCTGCACTCAGAGGGTTTTGCCAGGCCAGGTACTGGACTCTGTGTTTGCCTTTGCTCAGCATCTTCAGGCTTTGACAAACCTTTCTTCTACATAATCAAGGTCCCTGTGAACAGCAGCTGTGCCTTCCAACACATCCACAGGTCTCGCCAGATTACTTTTCCTTCCATTTTTCTCCTTTTTTCAAAGCGATACTTTTAAACACAGGTACTAAAGCTTGTTATTGAAGACATACAGGATTCATCAGGCATTAAGGATTCCTCAGGATTAATTTACAGTGCAATGACTTGGCGTTGTGTGTAACATTTTAACATATAACGTTTTTGCATACATGCTTTTGGGGTTATAGCAGCAAACTGATCCAGTAATTTCCTTCAGGATGTTTAAGCAGTCATCTAAATTTGCTAACACAGGCTGGATCAAGTGCTTGATTTCACTTCCAGGTTAACTGAAGTGTTTAAATAAGTGAAAAAATAATCTATGAGACTTTTATAATTGTTATGTTTTGATCTTAAGGAAGCTCTGTCCCCTTTAATCCTGAAATAGAATTTAGCTACAAATTCTTTGAGGAATTGCTCCATTTCAATTGTTGAGGGAAAGTAAGTGGAAGGAGCTTCAGAAAGTTCCAGCAGACACTCTGAAGGGACACATGGCTGTAAAAATTGAAATAATACTCTTCTCAAGGCAGGAAAATGTGCTTTCACTCTTGGCTCCTTACAGAGTTGTGGCCTACTACTAATTTTGTTGTTGACTATTGAAAGCTGTACACTTGCTAGATATTCTAGCTTTAATTTGGCTGAGAAAGTGATAGTCTCACCTGATATTTCAAATAACTACCAAAAGAACGACAGTATTGCATGCTATTGCTTGCTTTTAGCAGTAAAGCAGCCTCACTGAATCACGGCAATTCTAGGAACTCTAGAGAGGAGAACATGAAAAGGAATATTATTGGTTTAGTATGAGTTATTTATATTTCAAAGAATAAAATTGCTTCATGGGGGTCAATGTGCAAGACAATGTATAGCTTGTATAGCAGTATTTCTCACTGTTTCCTTGGAGTTTGTTACTTGGAAGACTGAAATGTTCAAAAAATAAAATGAACAATAATTCTCAGATTTCTGAATGATATTGCTAAGTTTTAGATTTCTTTCTATTTCTTTGGACCACTTTCAAAATGAGGGAATTTCCTTTGTGCTGTTTGATTTGAACTCTCAGAAAACAAAAGTTATTGGATTGTAGTATCAGTTTTACTGGATGTTATTTTCATATGCCTGCTGAAAAGGTGTCATATTAAATTCCAGCAAGGATATGGTTTGATATTTGGGTTTCTTTTCTTTTTTGTTGCCCAAACTTCTAATTTCTTTACATTCCCCCTGTTCCTGTATCAGGGTTTAACTAGATCATGACATATACTTTTTTTCTGGTTCCTACAACAGTTTATTAGCTGTGCACACTAAAGTAATCAGTACTGTAATTTAAAGATAGTGAACATCCAAGAATAAATTGAAACCATTTTTTAGACTATAGTTTACTTAACCTTTTAAAGTATTATAATCATTCTAATTTGAAAAATTTGTTAAAGCTGTAAAAATAGTTGGGCTGTGTGTAATCTTAAATGTTTTATGTTTTCTTTTTAGGCTTTCAAAACAGACCAAAATCCTTAAAAGTGTTTGTTAATCCAAGCAGCCACAAAAAGGAAGCAGCTCATGTTTATTATGAACAAGTTGCACCTCTTTTTAAGCTTGCTGACATAAAAACTGATGTCACTGGTAAGTTGCTTCAAAAGCATACTTAATCCTTTGTGAAACTAATACTTAAGCATACAAGACAATTTAAATTTACTGCTAATCCTTATTGGCTTTTCCTGCAAGTAGTGCATTTGGAACTCTAGTCAAAAAGTGGGTTTATAATTCTGTTATTGATTATTTTTCACCTATAGTTGATTTTTTAAAGGAAGCATTTTATATAAACAAACAAGCATTTAATGTCTGCCAGTCTTACTAAGAGTTGTCCCTGCGTTCTGACCAGCACGTCCCAGACATGTTCTCTCCTGAGCATGTCTAGTGCCCTGATGTGTAAGAGGGGCTAATCTGAAGGACACAGCATTTCTGGGGTCTGACTCAGTTTCAGGGATGTCCTGGAAGCCTAAGAGATCAAGTTCTGTGATGACAAAGGCAGTTCTCACGAGGCACATGGGCATGACTTTCTGTCTGGGTAACGCAAAGGTACAACTGGAATGTTGTAGTGATGCTTCCTTCTATTTAGCAATGGGGTTTTGGTAGCAGGGTTGGATTTAAGGCCCCAATTTGTGCCAGAATTTGCCCTTTGGCTGTTCATTTGATAGACTTTTTATAAGAAATTGAATAGGGAAATGAGTCTTCTTAAGGCAGTAAAATACTAATGATCTGATCACTCGCTTCTATCAACAGACTGAAACTTACACTGCATCAAATTTGGTCCCAAGAAACACCTAAACTTACAGAGAAATTATATTACTATTTCCCATTCACATTAATTTTTAATCCATAGTATTACATTTACCTTTAATACACTGCTATTATTTGATTATGCATTTCATATTAATGTGAAATATAAACTCCGGTGCAGGACATTTTAACACCAAGAAGTCTTTTTCCTACGTCTGTTGTAATTGGCTTGGAAAATAGTTCCAGCTTAAATAAACTGTAAGACAGAGGGCTCATCTTGCAGATGTTCCTTAAACTTCTTATGAAAGGATGGTTAGTTCTGGTTGCAGCCCAAAGTTTATTCTGAAAAAATCTGTTTTACACTTGAGGATATAATAATGCAATAAATGTTTGTAGGTGGGATTTATCTTACTAATTTTATTACCTATATCTTTGTATTTTTTTAATTATTTAGCCCACAATTTAACTAAAATCACTCGAAGGTTCAAGACACATTAGAATAAATATAAAAAGATTGTCTGTGTTAGAATTCTGTGGAGATAATTTCTTAATTTCCTATAACTGAGAAGGGAATGCCTGCAGCTTTATATGTTTTGATTCTCACAGACATTTTTCATCTGCAAGGCATGGATGGTAGTGTCAACAGATTAGTAATAATGATATTATCCTGGAAGGTGAACTTAGCTTAGTTTAGCCACAATATCTAAAAAAAAAATAAATTAATCTAAGTTATGAATATAATTCATAGTGGGTTTAAAAACATTTTTTTCTAGTTGAATAAAAACTCTTTAAAGATCATTTTAATTTTTTTTTCTATTTTAAAATTTGAAAGAAAACTTTTTGGTTTAGCCAGCAAAATGTTTAATGGCTTATCCTTTAAATAAGGTTATTTTGGCAATGTTGAGATGCTATTGTGCTTATTAGCTGCCTAACATGCCTCCTACAGGCAAAAGGAGAAAACTACATTACACTTCTCAAGGCTAATAGAGAACTAGTTAAGAATTACGTATTTAAAAAGAGGATGCTGAGTGAAAGTCCTACCTATTGGTGCCATCCTCTAGTAAAACTAAGTGAGTTATTTCAAGTAAATTGAACAGGGTTTTTACTTCTATAATTGTTTTGGCTTTTGTGAGGGTGGAGTGTGTATCTCACTGTTCCTGCTTTTATGGAACAAGGCCAATATTTTCATAACTGGTGGTGTACAAGGGTGTATTTGGTACTGAAATGGTGAAGGCTTTTGTCCAATTTTTACACTGAAGATAGTTTACATTTAGAGTTTTCCACATACATGTATTTAAAGCTTAAAATTCATTGTACAGAAGAAAAATCGTATCACAGATTTAGTCCTCTGAAACGGCTTCCAGTGCACACACAATGCAAGACTTGCAGGTCACTAAAAAAACCCTCAAACCATCAAAGATTGACAGGGGAGTGCTGAAAGACAGAGCTCTTCTCATCCAGTCTGGTACGTTGGTAGTTGGCTGTTGCTTCCACCATGGTCAGGCTTGCCAGATCTTATTCTTCATTGTAACTTTGCTTAAAATAAACCCTGATGTATTTCGAAGTTTGGAGTGGAAGTGTCCTCTCCTACTCAAGGACATAAAGCAAACAAAAGGCATCTACTTTTTCAAATTATCTTTAAATTTTGTAGGGGGTTTTTTTGTTGGTTTGGGTTGGGTTGGTTTTTTTTTGTTTTGTTGGTTTTGGTTTAGTTTGGTTTGTTGTTTTTTACCAAATTACTTTGTGCACTACAGTTGTACTTATTTCAGTAAAAGTAAAAGGTCTTATAGAGTGTTTTGAGTTTTTTTTGTTATATTTGTTACATGCAATAAACAAATCTCTGAAGAGCTTAGTGCACTAGAAAGCGAGAATTAGCAAATTCAAACTGAAACAGCACTTTTAATTGTAGCTAAGGCTAAACAATAGTAAAAATCTGGCCTTTATACATTCATTTTAAGGATTTGGCAATCTTTTGTGCTGCTGCTGGGGCAAGAGCAGTGACTCTTCCAAAAATTGTGTTCAACAAAAGCTTTCTCCACTGTTGAGATACCTGCAAGTTCTGGCAAATAGTGATAATTGAAGCCAATATTTTAGAAATACATTATTATCTTGCAAAATCTTAAAAAAATAAATAAAGGAAATCCTGACATAATCATATCTTGTCTTACTTCTTGTCCTAATTTTGACTCTCTTGCATTCACTTACACACATTTACAAGCTGGACATTTAGGCAAAAATAACACCCTTCCCAAACCCCACTTTTAGGGCAGAATCATAAAGGGAAGAACCGTGTTTGAGAATTGGCTCAATTGCATTGGTTTAAACTTTCTGTGCAGTAAATAACAACAGATTAACTGGTGTTGACACTGCATGAAAAAAGTGTTATCATTAGCAGTTCTAATCCTATTGACTTTAGTCTGTGACATGAGTGCTGCTATTTTTAGGTGTCACAGGAAAGCATCCTGTGTTTGGAATTGTTGAACTAACTGTATATTGCTTTTTCTCATGTACAGTCAGAACCCCAAGTTCTTGTTCACTGTGTGAGACAGTGTTAAAATGATTTGGAGTATCTGTGACTGTTCAAATGAGGTACACTGTTGGTGTCCTTCCTTCAGAATGCTGTTACATGAAACATATGAACCAAATGTCCTTGAAAAAGAAAAACTTTCTCCATTATACATTAGAAATAGTTGAAAAATCATTACTATATTTATGACATTATTTTTACTAAATACATAATCTAACTCCTTCTCAAAAAATGAAAGAACCTTTCTTCCTCTTGCCAAATTTATTGTGTAGGGTTTTTTGTTAGTTTGAGCTTTTTTCCCCTAAATTGGAACAGGGCCAAGTATTCAAACATTTAGCTTCTTTTCCAGCTATCAGAATGATTTATACATGCCCTTCTGGAGATTGTCAAGCCTGCGGAAAACTTTTTAGACATTTTATGTCTGTGTTGTATTTTTTCAAGTTTTTTGTTTTCTACTTGAATGATTTTCTGTATTTTCTCACCAAGGTTTTCCTGGAACCCTCATTTTTCCATTGCCTTCTTGTCACAGTGTTTCAAAACAGATGCTGTGTACCCCTATAATTCTCTCATCAAATTTTAAATTTCTGAGAATTTCTCAGTCTTAAGCCTTGCAGTACTCCTTGTACTTAATTTTCAAACTTAAGCTCTTAGATGCAAAGAGGATGGAGTTGCTATAAATCTGGCTAACATTAGTCATTTTTACTGCCTTTATTGATTTCTCTGTAGACGCGAGCCCTCTTTATTTTCATGTCCTTGTTCTTTGAGTGAATTAATTTTGTAATAGTAGGCATAACTTACTTGCACTGCGTTAGGAAAGCACTGAGCATGTTTTCTGTTACAAAATAAATCTTATTTACTGTTCCATTTTAATTAGACTGTACTCATAACTTTCTAAATGTCATCGTGTTCATTTAAAAAGGCATGTAACCTGGTAACCAACTGTATGTTCTCATAGGAAGACTTTCTTTCACAGCTAAGCAATGGTAAGATATTTGAACCTTTCTGCATTTTTGCATGATGCACAGTTTTATTGGTCACTTTTTACACACCCTACAGATACTGATAAAAGCATAGTTCCTATTGCTAATGCAAAACTCAATATGGTAGCTTAAATATTGTGCTTTGATCACCCAGAGAATGGCCCTGCATGAAAGTAATATTTGTCAATAATTCCTGGAAGTTATTATAGTGATAAGTATTTCTGCAACAAAATGATAATTTTTTGCCTTTGATACAGTCAAAATAGTGCTAATTTTTAATTAAAAAGTCTAAACCCACCAAGTACTAGAACTTTGCTAATACTGATTGGGTCATTTTGAAGCTATATGCTATTTATATATAAACACACACACACACTCACACAAAATTGTTGAGTATAAAATGAAAAAAATTTATCCCTTTTGGTTTGATTTGTTTTCCTTTTATTTTTGTTAAGCAGAAAATATATTTGCACTCACTATATATACATGCATACTTGTGTGTGTGTGTGTGTGTGTATATGCATAAGAAGAGAGAAGGAATGTTTTCAGTTGTAAGCAGCATTTGAATAGTCTGTAGAAATACTGTTACAACAGGTATAGATACGGAATGATTGTTTTAGACACCAAGACTAATAATTTTAACAGTGTTTAGAAACACTGGAGAAAAGCCTTGAACTATGCAAGCACCAGGGACAGACAAGCATGAAAGATTAATGTAATTTTGCATATAATGATGCACATTCTTACACAAAAAATCCATCTGCAAGTGTCATGTCAGTCAGCAAAAATCTTTGATGGGTGGCTGCAGCTGGGCTGTCTCTTCTGGCAAAGCTGCCCTAGAAAATGCTAAATGTAGTTATGATGCTTTGTGCCATCTGTAGTGTGCCAGTTTATCCTGTCTTCACTGGCATTTACAGTGCTATATAGGGTATCAGCAAACACAGAGACATCAATGTAGAGTGACAGATTCATTTCCTCCAGAGGCTATGAACTCTGGTGTATACTTGTGCCACCTTCCTCTGTGTGTTATATTCTGTTGTCACTGGTATTTGGCTTGATTTCATATTTCTGTGTTTAACTCCTCGTATTTTTGATTTAGCAATTTGCATATCCTAACACAAAGGCAATTAAATTTGATTGATCCTGAAATAATTCAGTCTTTACTGAGAATATGCTTATTTTCCTGAAGTTTACCAACTCTGTCAATGCTAAAACTTGTGTTTTGATGCAACAAACAGCTTCTTGAATTATCAGAATTTAAATGCACTAAATAGCCATGTGTCTGATGGCAGAGTTTTAACATCTCTCCTTTTAGCTAGAGTAATGATAAAATGAAGTTTCTCATACTTTTAATGCATTAATGATTTTTAAAAACGAATCTCTAATATAATAAAAATAATCTCTAATCTCTAATAATCTCTGTGTGTTCCTTATGTAGGAAGGGCAAAATAATTAAAAAACTTTTAAAATTATCTTATCTGCTAATAATTAATATTTTCCACAGTAACTGAATATGAAGGACATGCTCTGTCAGTACTTAAAGAATGTGAACTCCAGGCATTTGATGGGTAAGTTGGTTAGTGACTGTGAGTGTTGGTAAACCTCATCAAGTTAGTTTTCATTTGTATGCCAATGAAAACTATGCTAAGAGGTATTTTGTGAGTTACCTTGTTTCTCATTTATATGAACCTTGGCTTCAGGTTTTATTAATTACTGAAAACAGATATGTATTTTAGATGAATTAATAATGGTAAATAAGCATAAAGCTTTCTGAAATGTGCTTTGTGAAATTTTGTCTCTGTATTTGCAAGAATATGAAGGCAAAGAAGAAAAAGCCTGGACTTGTATGTTCCTTCACATCTTCTATACTGAGCCATATTTGAATTGTTTCATCTTTGATCTTTGGGTAGTCACTGGAGTACCTCCCCTGTAAGACTTCTCTCCAGTAGCCAAATTGAAGGGCAAGCAGGAGCAGAAGAAGCTGGAAGAACATAACCCTTAATTCAATGTGATGCTAGGATTTCTGAGGTGGAAAGATCCCTATCCTTTCTAGAACAGCACTTCTGTAGGACCTTTCAGGCCCTGTGTGTGGTGGTAAGAAGGTGGCTTTTGTGCTGTTTCTTCACGTAGCCCTGACACGCTTTGCCCAAGCTCACCTGGGGGTGAGTTTGGTGTGGACTGGGGGCTGTGCCTGCACTCGTTAATCTGCTGCTCTGACTCAGCTCCTGGTTCCAAGTGTTGCCTATTTCAGATGGACAGAAAGCTAAATCAAGTAAAAATGTAGAAAGGGCAAGACAGCTGGTATTTTTATTCATAACAGTAGAGAAGCAGAATTGTGAAATGAAATTTCTGAGCTTTATTTTTTTTCTCCAAGAGAATTGTGGTTCTTTATGTATTAAACAGCATATGAAGTAAATTGAAGCTTACTACTTAACTGGGAGTTTATATCTCAGTGCTTTCTGTAAGCAACACTCCTATGTGTTAATGCTTTGACAAAGTTGTTTGTTTTTATATATAATTTCTCTGATTTCTCCAGCTACCACTCTATTTTGCAGAGACCATAGGCATGTCATATGTGTTATATATTCCACCTTTTTTGCTATCCATCTTTTTTTTAGGGACACTAGAAATCTAGTCAACAAGGCAGTATGATTTTTTTTGCCCCTGCCTCGTGGCTGAGCCTTGGTGACAAACAGAGGGAGTGCATTTGTGGTGCTGCTGTCTCAGCTGTGTTTTCCTCTTTCTACAGTGACAGAAATAGACAATGTTCATGCAAATATTTCTTCCCTAGTCCGGAGCCTGTTATCGAGGATGTTTAGAGTAGCCTGGATTAGTCAGACCTGAGTGAATAGTTGATTAAGAGAGTTAGCTCTGATGGTTAGATAGAGACTTCTTCCTCTAAGAAAGCCTTCTTCGTGGTCTAAGTCAAACCTGTTTGCTCAAGGCTTTCTACTGCTGAAGCATAGCAGGTTCTCATTGATTAGCTCTGGAATCCCAGGTCCCTGGTGGTATCTCCATTTCCAGCCAAAAACGTAACTCTCGATGCTAAAATGATAAAGATCAAAATTAGCAGCATTTTTATGTTATTCCTTGGCCTCTTCATCTACAACAAACACAGCTCTCCAAAATCAGGAGAAAACATATCTGATTTTGAAAGCTTTAATAGCCAGAAGACAATCCACATTAAGACCTTCCAGGTGTACACTTTATCAGACTTCAAAGATTAACTGGTTTTGCTGTTGTGGGAGAAACTTTTAAGCCTAGGAATAAACAAAAAAGTAGTCAAAACCAGGCAATGACTGCAGATTATGAGTAGGAAGAAAATGTGCTTCAAAGTTTTGCTGTCTATTCTATTTTTTATTCTTAAGTTAATGTGGGCAGTGTTTAGCTGCAGGTAACATCCCTAAAATATTAGAAATTTAAAAGCAGCTTGGAGATAATAATAGGAATTGAAGAATAATGTATGTGAACTGAGGTAAAATTCAATTTAAACATTTAATAAACATGAGTATTTTCTTCTAAAGACCTTACCAGTTTTATCTGGTTGATTTACTGGATGTAGTTTCATAACTACATTTATAGAGATATCCAAAAATATATATGTTGAGTGAGTTCCTCCTAAAGTGAATGACATTTATATTATAAACACTTGGAATGATTATTACTATTTTTATCATTAAAATGTGTTTAATAATTTGCAGAATCATTGTGATAGCTATTTTCAAATAAACAAAAACAAGGGGAAAGAAAGGGTTTACTGTACCAGAGCTTTTACTGACAAATGCATTCTCTCTATGGCCACAGCAGGTGGGAGTTTAATTATGTGCTCCAGAAGCAGTGATTAAGTACCTTCGTGCAAAGGATTGCTGGCACTAGGATTTTATACCTGGCTAAATCCCTCAACTGCCTGCATAGTGTGTGAAAATAGCTGTTTTCAAGTATTTTTTTGTTTTGCTGTAATATTTGGTGAGTAGTTACTATAAGGGTAATTAAAAGGCATTGGAATGATTGTGTGGGTCAGCATTGAAAGATGTAAAGAGTTTTTCCACTGAGGCACTTAAGTATGTGTTTGGTTCTTCCATCTGGTGAGTTTATGAGCATAACATGTGATAAGGTAAGAAAAAATTTACTAAGTTGTTAAATATACTTACTCCTACTAAGGTAGAAAGCAGAAATAAGGATGCTTATATCTCATGAAGTAACATTCACTGACCTGACAGTGAAGCCTGAGCTTCTTCTGAAAGAATGAATATTTTTTAGCTATTTGAAATGGCATTTTGTATGGTTTGGGATGTAGTAGCTGCCTTCCACTTGTTTGTTCAGCTGTGATGAAGGAGTTGATTTTGAACTGTCTAATTTTTGTTTTGTAATAGGGTAGTTTGTGTTGGTGGAGATGGATCTGTCAGTGAAGTTGCTCATGGTCTACTACTTAGAGCCCAGATAGATGCTGGAAAAGACACAGCTTATGTATCAAACCCTGTCAGAGCACCGATTCCTCTCGGAGTAATACCAGCAGGTGAGAATAAAAGGTGTACTGTGGCAACTTGTTAGTCATCTGTGCTAAGTCCCTCTGGCATGTTTTACAGTTTTGGCCACTAAAGGCAGTTCTTGATGCTAAAGCTTCAGTTACTTAAGAAAGCTATTGAATAAATGTCCTAAATTAGTGATTTAGATTGATTGCAAATGACTAGATATTAAATTGTAATGATAATTTATAGTAACGGCACAGATGAGCTCTTTGCCTGAAGGAAGAAGCTGAGGGAGAATGAAACTAAAATAATTTTCAGCTGATCAAGGCAGAGATCAAGTTTTGCCCTTATTTCTTGATAGGAATGATACCATATGAGAACTTTGTTTTCTAGATTTTCCTTTCTTGCGTCTCTCCTGTTTTCTTGGCAGAATTCTCTCTTGGATTCATCCTTAAAGTCTATTTTAAAATGGCATCCCATAAATACATTTTGTGGATTTTATTTTTTTAAAAAATGTGCTAACAAAACTGCTTTCTCTCCTCTTTACTCTTGCAGACCAGAAAATCTGTCTATCTCCCTTGAAAAATATTCTTGCTCCTTTATTAACTTTTACTTTCATCTTGTGCTGTGTTTTTGTGTGGTTGGTTGGTTTTGGGGGGATTGTGCATCCCTTCTCCTCACAATTTTTGTATTTGCCCTTATTGGAGTATAAGTTGGCCCTGGCAGGAAGGCTTTAACTAGAGCTGTGTCATGGTTCGACCCCAGCCAGAGCCAAGCCCCACACAGCCCCTTGCTTACTCACCCACCAGCAGGATCAGGGAGAGAATCAGAAGGGGAAAAGCTGGAAAACTCGTGGGTTGAGATAAAGATAGTTTAGTAGGTAAAGCAGAAGCCGCACACACAAGCAAAGTAAAACAAAGAATTAATTCACTGCTTCCCATGGGCTGGCAGATGTTCAGCCATCTCCAGGAGAGCAGGGCCCCATCACACATATCCATTACTTTGGAAGACAAATGCCATTGCTCCAAACATTCCCCCTTTTCCTCCTTCTTCCCTCCAGCTTTATATACTGAGTGTGGTATTGTATGGTCTGGAATATCCCTTTGGTCTGTTGGCGTCACCTGTCCTGGCTGTGTATCCTCCCAGCCTCCCAATGCACCCCCAACTTCCTTGCCAAGGTGGCAGTACAGAAAGCAGAAAAAGGCCTTAATTCTGCGTGAGCAATAACCCCCACCCCCCAGCACTATATTATCACCCCTCTGTTCAGCACAAACCTAAAACACAGCCCCTCAGCAGCCACTAGGAAGGAAATTAACTCTGCCCCAGCCCAAACCAGCACAAATCAGTACATCCACGTTGATTCTGGCCTGGTATGTGACTTGTTTCTCTTGAAAAGGACTATTTTTGCATGGACACCACTCTGCTGTGGATGTTTGATATGACTATTTGATGTAGATTGTCTGGTTTTAACTAGTAGAGAAAAAATTCCTGCAGCCGGTTGAAGAGCAAATTGCTGTTTCCTTTTCTACACAAAAAGGAGCAAGTCACTTTGAACTGAGCAGTCAAGTTTTTAAGTGCTTTGACTTGGTTTGCCCTTACAAAAGCAGCATGAAGGCAGGGACTAGTTGCTTGTAAAAGTGAGATTACATTAGCTTTTCTCCAAATTAAGAAACCCTTAGAAATGCATTGGTAAAAGAGGCAGCAATCTCAAAGACATGAAGCCAAAGAATTTGAGTACAGCAGTTGGGCCATCACTTCCCAGTTCAGTTACTGAGAATATCTTGATGATGTTGAGTAAGAATCTCTCCAGCACTTGACTCCATGTTGTGCTTAGGTGCCTGTCCTCATCATTAATCCTTACTCTGTTCAGTTTAACACAAAATGTCATGATGAAAAAGGGCCTGTAAACCCAAAAGGATGCTGTATGGCTTGTTACAAGAGGATGAGAAATATTTATAAAATGATACCGTGAGAAACTCCGTAATCAGATCTTGAAAATAATCTATTGTTTATTTTATTTTCATATTGCTGATATTCCATGAGTTAGTCAGTTTTAGCAAACAGGCAAGTATGATAGTACTTCTCATGAAGATGGAACTCAAACCGTCAATTAAATTTTCTTCCTCTCCAGAAATTCATTGTACAGACTTAATAGGATTCCCCAGCTGAGTAGAAACAGAAACTGTATTACAGGGTAGCATTATGTGAGTGGCTTAAAATCTGTTTTTAGCCTCTGTTATAAGTAGTTAAGACAGCATTTTCAACTTGCAGTCAACTTGATGGGAAGGTGATGCTCTTGAAGCAGTTTACCTCCTGAAGAGAAAGGTCCAGAGGGGAGTGTGTCTTCACTAAAATACTCTACTGAGCTGCCTTGTTCTGGTCCAAATCAAATGGATGGGATGTGGGGAAGCCTGCAGTTATACTGCTGGCCATTAGCAAGAGTATTTGTTGCTATGGGAACCACTGCTAAGAAACTGTACAGAGGGGGGAACAGAGAAAGGGAGGGGGAACTGGAAGGACATTAAAAAAAACTATCCAGTTGTTACAGAACAAGAGACAATCTATATCGGATAGCTGTGAACCTTTTAGTCTGAAATGGGTCATTTAAATAAATTCATGATTTCCAATTAATTCAGAAAATAAAATATTACTCTGGGACTGTTAATTTCTGTGATATTTCAGGCAAAGAACCAAAATGTTGGTGCAGTTTTCAATGGAATTTTAGCTATGCTTGACTAGGAAGTCATTACATCACATTTATCTGTTTGGATGGGGGAGACATTAACAGCCTTATGAATATTCATGTCGTCTGGTTAATTAAGTTAATTGTACTGCAGAAGTGCTTGCACTTCCAAGGACAATTTTTTTTCTCTACAATTTCTGTTTGGTACCTTCATCAGTCATGCTTTACATGACCTGCAGATACTTTGTTCTTACTGTGGTGCTTATTGCACATTTCATGGGAAAGGGGTTGTAAGAAGTTGTTGGTAATGTCAGGAAAATGGGTTGATATTTTGAAGAGAATTGTGTTTTTTGGGTAATAAAATCTTCTTTGTTTCTGGTAAAAAAATTTGCTGGTGACAGAGATACACAAATTTTATGGATGAAACCTTTTTACAGTAAACTGAGTAGTTGGAGTGAGAACTGGAAAAGTGACTGTTACCAATGTATGAGGGGTGGAAGCCACACATGGGCATCAAAGTTAGTCTGAAGTAATGTGATGTTCAGGGGAACCATCTTGTCATTGCTAAAAAATAGCTTGATCTTAATAGGAAAGAAAAAGATGACTTGGGAGGATGAATGATGGCATTAATACCATTATTATTGAATCACCACTTAAATCAGAAAAGGTTGTATAAATATTTTTGTTTTCACTGTGTTTATAGCTGTGTGTTTTGGTTTTGCTTGTTTGTTTTGGTTTAGGTTATTTGGTCTGGTATCCTGCTTGTGTAGGACCTAGTTAAGGAGACATATTTTTCAGTCATTATTGAGTTAAAAAATGCTGTTAGGCATGTACTAGAAGGGGGGTTTAGAGAATGTGATGGTATTTGTTACTACAAAACTCTGCTTTTTCTGGATTTTCAGCTTGCAGAAGGATGGATGTGGTACTTATGTTTTTGAACACACATAGTACTTGTTTTATCTCGAAAGGGTGAGATTTTGGCTTGTTTAATTCTGCAAATGTTGAAGAGCTCCACAGATTTAAGAGAAGGATGCAATTACTTGTGCCTATCCTGTTTAGTAGAAATGAGATTTAACTATCATTAAAGTCAGTATGAAGATAGGTAAGGACTTCAGTTCCAATGGTAATTTGCTGTCTTGCTGCCATCTGTATTGATAAATTACTCTCAAATAAGGAATTGCAGTTTGACATACCAAGTGTATCTTCAGAAGTACGTTCCCACCTTGTGCACTTTTATTAACTTGGTCTTCAGTGCAGGCAAAATGTTTTGGTTTTTTTTTTTTAGAACAAATTCCCTGTTTCAACATACAGGAAATAAATGTGATTTGTCTGACTTGTGGTGATCTGCTGCTTGTGTGTGATTTGTTTTGTTTTAGAAAGATACCCATAACAGTTGATAAGAGTTGTAAAGGTTTGATTGAAGGAAGTCCTTGAGTAGTTTTGAGTTACATCTTTAGCTGGCGTCACTGGCAGAGCAGAACTGGTTGGATCTGGAAGTTAAATCTCTGAAGTCATTCAAACATGAAATGGTGTTGTGCATATACTTGTAGTATTCTGTGAACAATTGCTTTTTAGGTCAAACATAAGGGTTTGTGTAGCTTTTAGATATCTGTTACCTTAATAGATGTACCTCACTTCCTTTGCATAGTGAGAACCCTGAGAGCCTTACTCAGAGCTCCTCTCTCTGATGTTATGGCAGCTTTCCATGGAGTTCTGAATTACCTTCAGAGACTTAGATTCTTTAGGGACCTTGCAGGGCATCTGTGAGATACTGAGATTCCCAGTTATTTTACAATTTTTATTGAGAGAAATTATTGAAAATAGTAAAAATATATATTCTTGAATTGAAATTACAATACCTTTAAAGCTTTGTAATTATGTATATCAGTCTTTGCAAATTTAGTATATTTTTCTATCACTAGCATGACAACAAAAATAGGATGGTTTTTTGATAAAATTTTCCAGTCTGGTAAATGATGCTTTAAAAGTGCATATTTAACTATTGAGTGCCTCTTGTTTGAAATGTGATAGTCTTTCCCTTTCCTCTCTTCTCTCCCCCACATTTGAAAGGCAAATTTAAAAGCTTCCATAAAGCTTAAGGCAAATTTAGCATCCAGAATTGTCTATTGCTTCTGTAACATATTAAATAATTCAAGCAACAAGAAAAAAGTTTGAAAATCTATGTGAGATCATTTCTTTATGGGAATATTAGGTTCTAAATTGTTCTATTATAATTTTTGTTCTTTTAATTAAACTGTCATTGAACTATTCATCCCTTAATCAGTGATATGAAGAAGTCAATATTCTGCCTGCTTGGTGGCAGGCTCTGGTTCCTTATTTTTCTGAAAGTGAATTCTATGGCTCTGCTGCTTTGATAAGAGGTGCCAGACATGAGAAAAATCAACTTTGAATTCTGTTAAAACTATGCCCATTTAGGAAAGACTAACTGTTCCTTCTTCAGAATTTAAAAAACAAATTAATGTTTAAAAGTCAGCTCATACACAGTATTTTATGTCCTAGACATTAAAGCAGAAGTGTAAACTTTATCTCTCTATCTCTCTATCTCTCTATCTCTCTATCTCTCTATCTCTCTATCTCTCTATCTATCTCCCTGTCTCTTATACAGGTAAAGTGACTTGTCAGGCAGCAAACAGGCAATTTATAAAGCTTGTTTCAACTGCCTTGTTTTTTTTTCTGGCACATGTGAGTGAGTTTGCAGACAAGATTCTATAGACCTCTGGAAGTTTTAAAGGTTTTAATGTAATACTATTCAGGATTTCTGCTGTTAACAAGATTAACTAATTTATGGAGAGACTATTTTATTTTATTTTATTTTTTTAATACAGTAACTAAAAATGCTCTCTGTATTTTTTTTCTTGCTACTCTGCACCTCACATTTTATGGCAGTTTGTGTTCAATTCTACAGGTACTACTAATATTTTGGCCCATACTCTCTATGGTGTTAAGCATGTGGTGACAGCAACACTGCACATCATAATGGGTAAATATTTTTACGTACATTGTCACATTTTAAATAATAAAGCAGCAGTTAGAAGTTTTCCATAACCAGTTGTTCAGTAAAAGTATATCATTATGCTCTGTCACTGTAAACTATGTTGTAAGGCTTTTAAACCCAAATGATTCTACCCTGATTTATAGTGGACTGAAAAGATTATGAATCTTTGAGTATATATAGTTCAGTAGCAAGGGCTGTGGACCTCATTGTCTGGTTACTAAAATCTGCTATGGAATAGTCTGATATTGGTGTTCGTGCTCTGTTACTGATGTGTTTTCAATGCAAAAAGTATCCTTTTCCAGACTTGATTGTGTGAATAGTGTTACTCTGTGTGTGAGTATGCAGAGCCTGGTTGTATAATCACTTGATTATTTTAGTTTAGTGTACCTACTGAATAGGAAAACACAGAAAAACACTTGAGGATGTGATTAGGATTGGACTTTTCAGGAAACTATTGTCATATTTCTGAGAAAATATCATTTTTCTTTTTAGCTCCAGGCACAGTGCTTTTAAGTACTGGCAGTTTTATAAGAAAGCTTTATTAGTAGAAAAAATCGTATCACTTGCCATTTAGTCTGCATCAAAATAAACAGGGTTTTGAATGTCAAAATGCTAGAAGGAAAAACTAGGTTGCTAGTGCAAACCCTGGGTTTGGGTCTTAGGGAATAGCAAATACTTAGTCGGGCAATGTTAATCCTCTCAAAGCAATTTCTCTTTAGGCCTTTTTTTTTTAATGAAAAAGAGAGTAATGGGGTAGGTCCATGTTTAGTATTCGTTTTCTAGGCCTCACAGTCAGCAGTGGAAGAGCCTTTGATCTATATCTTAAATAGTCATACACAAGCTTTTACAGGTAAAATCTAAAACTGTCTTTTTAAAAAAAAAATCTGAGACTGTGCACGTTCTCTTACACAGAAAAAATATATATCCTATCTTGAAGAGAATTAGGTGTTTATATTCTATAACTGTAAGCATAAGAATGTGTATTTAAGAGCTCCCATATTTCCTCCTGTATGGTATTCAATCGTTACATGTGTTTGGTGAAATGGTTGCAAGTACTTATGCAAATATTAGCAATATTACATTTTCTTTAATACTTATGGTTGAAAATGTGAATAGAATTAAGAGTCAGACTCTTTGCAGCCTTATGAAGTAGCTGAATTTTTGTCATAACTTTAATATTTGCAAGCATTATAGAGTCTTAATTATATTTAGATTGATTCTGGTTTCCATTAGTAAAACTTGATTTCCTAAAGAGAAAAGAGTCTGGAGTTTTTTCTCCCCAGCTAAATTAGAAGGAAAAGAAATTTTAAATTGTATTTCTTGTGAAATACAGATGTTATTTTTCATTTCTGTTCTTTCTCTCTGAAATTTTAGGACATATTCAAGCAGTAGATGTGTGTACCTTCAGTACTCCGAGCAAGCTGTTGCGATTTGGGTTCTCAGCCATGTTTGGGTTTGGTGCTCGGACTTTGGCTTTGGCGGAAAAATACCGTTGGATGCCCTCCAGTCAGAGGAAGGATTTTGCTTTTATCAAAACACTGGCAGATCTCAGGTATGCCATGAGATGTTATATTTTTCTAGGATTTCTCTTTTGCTTGAGCAAAATACAATAATTGTGATAAAAATACAGGCAGCAGGAGTTTAGCTGTCTTAGTTTCAGACAGTATTACATCAAACGTGATGTCCCTCTTACAAATTAAAGAGGAGATGAATTCTGTACATTCAGCATCTCCTTAGAATCATCTTAACTCTGAAAAAGTCTATCTAACAGTCAGAGTATTGGTTTACATGATAGTAAATATCAATACTTTTCTAGGGCAGAGGAATGTGAATTATCCTTTCTACCTCTACAAATTCCACAGGAAGACTCTCATGAGAGTGACAGGTAAGTAAAACTGAGTCAAAGAGTTCCAAAGCTGAAGATGAATTTGTACAGATTCTTAATTTTGTTCCAATTTAATCAACAGGTGAAACCATCTTAAAATATATATTCATTTTGACGACTACAAACTTGTACACACTGTGAAATGTTCCCTATAGAGTATAGAGGATTTGTTAAAAGGCAGTCTTCCACTCAATATTATTGATTTGTTCAGTTCCATTAATATGTCACTCTTTTCTGAAATACATGTTGCTTAAATGTATAAAAATGACTTTAATTATTTTACCTACGTTTCCACCCTTTTAGAAAGAAGAAAGAAAAAATTAAAAAGAAAGGTGAGTTTTTGCTTTTATGGTTATTTAAAGGTGAACTGTGTCTGATTAACTGGAGTAATACAGAATTACTCTGCTATATTTAGGTAGCAAGGATCAATGGCAGAAAATTCAGGGTCACTTCCTGAATGTGAGCATTATGGCAATCCCTTGTCTGTGTTCCATGGCACCAAGAGGCTTGGCACCTAATACAAGGTCAGTATGGGTTTAGAGAATTAGTCATGTCTATAAATTCTGACATCTTACCTTAAGACCTTGGCTTTTCCAGGAATATGAGCCTATGTTTAGGTAGTCTAGTCCCTCTGGAATGGGGGAGGGAGCATAAACTGCAGCAGACTTGATAATCCCAGGAATTGTAATCAGTTTTTGGATCAGGCAAATAAGGTCAAGCAGTCTAACTAGAATAATGAGTGGATAATTGCTGTGATAGAATTAGTTGGCAAGTCTGACTTAAGTAGTAGTCATCGAGCAGTCATCTGTCATAGGATTTGTCTATAAGTGGAAACTTTATTCTTGGATTTTATTTTACCTTTTCAAATGTAAAGGAGTCCCTCATCTTCTGCTTTACAGCCAGCAAAAATGAAGTCTGAGTCTTTCCCATGCTATTAAGAACTAAAATTCAGTGTGTTTTTGTTGTTGTTCTTGGGTTTTTTTGTTTGTTTATTTTGTGGAGTTTTTTGTTTTGTTGTTTTGGTTTTGTTTTCCCTCCAAATTTCAGAAATGCACCTTGTACATGTAGGGTTTTGAGAAACAAAGAAGTATGTAACCTACCTGGTTGTTATCATTGGCTCATTTTGCCTTTAGCTTATTGTTGAGAGTATGCTTTGCGGTGGCCTAAACTGTTGTTAAGTGACAAATATTTTTACTTGATGTATCCCCTAGACAATTAAGCAGAATAGCAAGTCCAGCACTCAGGGAGGTTTGTGGAATTAATCTGTTTTGTTTCATTTGATTATCATTAGGTGAAAATATAGAAGTGTTTTTCTTCAAAACTACTGGCTCATCCAGTAGAATTTAACTTGTATAGAAACAAATATTTATGATGAAACTCTTACTGAGAAGTTTTCTTTGCTACAGGGATCCTGCTAAACTTCATACTCCTCAAGATAATGCCCTCATGCTGTACCCTCTTAGGAGCTTTATTCTGCATTTACTGTGTTTATGTACCAGTCAGCAGAAAAATTCAGACAAGATTTTGGAGAAATTATTCTTTTTTAGCTTTGCTTTATCTTTCCATGTGTTCTGGCCTGTTTCTCTATGATAGGGAATTTTGTGACAACTCCATATAATTATTGCAGGTTTGAATGAGCCTATTTCTCTCCCAGTGTAGCTGCTCAGTGGATCTGCCTGTCTTTTCAAATAAGGACAGTGTTTGTCATCTCTTTTTTAAAATAATCTTAGGAGTGACATCCAGCTAGTAAGGTAGGAATGGTAGACTTTTTAAACAAGTGCTTCATTTGTCATAGTCAATAACATGTTGACTGTATGTCTTTTCAATACAGGAAATATAAATATTGCACTAATTATTAGAGACTGTAAACCTAGTATAGAAGAAACTCAGCTAGGTTTTTTCTCTCTGTCCTATTTCTCCAAGAAGTTTGTGCCATGTGAAGACATTTGAAGTGGAAAGAAAGCTTTGACTGCTGCCTGTAACTCTGGTTACACAGTCTAAATTTGCAAAACATGTCAAGAGCCATTTAACTGTGTGAGCTGTGTGGGATGTGTGTTTCTCACAGCATTGCTGTTGTACTTTGCTGCAGATTGGTCTTTCAAGAGAATTAATGAGAATTCTTAGTCCTTTCTGAAGATGAGAGGTGCTGAATGCATTGCCCTGTAGCCTGCTGTCCTTTTTATTATAACAAATATGATAAGGAGGCAATTTTTTAAAAGTCACCATCACTGTTTTCTCAGTCAGCAAAGTAATGCTATGCTAGGTGACTTATTTAATGGTTATGTAAAAATTGCCCTCCTCGACAGTGCTGTATTGTAGTCTGACAACATTCCTGATGCAGTTGTTCAGTAGCCAAAGAACTATCAGTGGAGAGAGAGCCATGGTGGTAGGCTGAAAGTATATATATTTTTTAAAATATTCTTAAGATATTTTCCAAGCATACATGTTGGATAAATAAATAAATAACTGTATTCATATGTTTCTAAAGATATGCAATACATCATCTCTATACAGAACAGGGTCTCACCAGCCATTGTCATGTTCATCCAATACTCTTGCTGAACACTGATTTGTCTCTATTAATTCAAATGGGACATAAGCATGGTTGCAGTGAGATCCAGGTTGTTACTTCTGCGTCAAGGCACAATTGGATTAAAGAGTCTGTGAATTGATACTGGCTTTTTCTCAAAGATGCTAAAATATCCACAGTGACTGGATGCCTAGAACCATTGAGCATCTGCACTGTAGGGTCTTGTCTTGTTGAATCTATAGCATATGACTGTTTTATCATGTACAAACTTCTTAAACTTTTATGTGCCTTGTGAACTGAGTAAATAGAACTGTACTAAGAACTGCTAAGAGAGTTTGGATGGTGGCACAGTTAAAGATGGGAAGCTTTGTAGGGCAGCGTGGGTGTTGTTGGAGGGGTGAGTGAACCCATCTGCACTGGGGGATATGATGGGATAGTGCTTGCTTGAATTCTTGGTAAAGCTTTGCCTCACACCACTGATGGTCATCGTTGCATTTTGCTGGAGAGAAGAGTAAAAAGACAAACTTGTGAGTCCCTGATGTATAAAAACCATTTGTTAACTAGAAAAGAAAGGTTTGCTTAGATTATATTAATTGTGTGCAATGAATTATGGATATGGATAAGGGAGTACAATTTTTTACTGCATGCATGTTATAAATATATTGATAGTCAATGGGTAGTTTAGATTGATATATGGGATGGGGGTTGAAAAAAAAGATGTAAAAAATGCATTGACTCTATTCTCTTAATTTACTCTTTTTGGCTTTTTAAAAAAAATTTTCTTTTTAATCTATTCTATTGAAGATGCTGTTAAAGTTCCAAATTAATGAATTTTCCTTTTGGAACTAAACTGGTCTTCTTTTCAGGTTAAATAATGGAAGCATGGCTCTTATTGTTGTACAAAATACTTCTCGAACAGAGTTTATAAAGCATCTAAAAAGATATACCAGCATAAAAAACCAGGTACTGTTAATTTCTTTCTGGTGATTAGAAAAAGAACAGTTAATCATGAAAGTAGACAAGCTGCAAGAGTTAATGTTAGCATCCTCATAAGGAGACTTAGCTTCCTGTCAGAATACATTAGCCCCCTTTTTGTCTGATGTTTTTTTCTTTTTTTTTTTTTTAAATCACTAGACTAATACAGATTAGCCTATTTCAGTCCATCTGTTGTGGTTTAAATTGTATTTGTGTTGTACCATAGTTTGATGGGTGTAAAGCCCTTTCACCACACTAAGGAAATCCATGCTGTGTCTGAATTTTGTGTAGTAGGGATCAAGAATGCAGACTGGGGGGCATTATGCAACTCTGTCAGAAATTGGTAAGGTTCATTATTTGAGGATCACTGCAAGCTGTGCTGGTAGCAGTGGTTTATGAGTGTTGATTTTTAGCAGGTATGCATTCCATTTAGTTATGAGTGTTTGCAGAACTGCATTTGAAAATTGTGGTCATTATTCTGTCTTTGAAGAGAAAAATGAAGCATCCAAACACAGGGCTCATTGCTGTCCTCCAGACCCACTGCATACCCTTAGCACTGGTACTCATTCAAATGTTACAGGTTTGTGTAAAATCACTTTAACATAAAGGTTTGGGTTTGAATTCATCAACAGTCAGAGAGTTTGGGGGAGAGGTGGGTAACAATTCCATGTGACAGCACTAACAGCTGAATTTAGGAAATAGTTTAAGATTTTCAGTTATGCTTTTGGAGGAAGGCCTTGCTTTTCTCTCTGCCTTTGTAGTTAAAATCAGACAAGAAGATGTGGGCTCTACTTTGAAATTCAGATGTCCACATACTAGAATTCTGACTATTCTTGTGTAGAACAAGATTACTGGTAATGATGAACAGAGCACAGGAAAAAAATCTGGTTGATTTACACACATTCTGAAAGTATTTGGCATGTGCAAAATGTACCACCTCACCTGGAGATTGATTGAGCCCAATATGGGAATGTAAATGGAATACTACCTTTTTTTCTGAGGCACTATTTAGGAAAAAAAGGTATGTTAATATATAAATGCTAGCTGTAATATACAATGACTCATGGTCAAGCTCAAGTTAAATGTTCCCATTTATTTATGACAAAAAAAAAAGCGCCAACTTTCCAGCTTTTTAATTTCAATTAATCCAGTTTGTTGCTAAGCTGTATCTTTCAACTTCGTTTAATATATATCTGTGTTTGGTTTAGTTCAATTTTCCTTTTGTTGAGACCTACACAGTTCAAGAAGTAAAAGTACAACCAAGGCTTACAAGTGGACTTGATGCCAAACAAAATACTTACCTGAATGCTACTTCTGCAGAGGGAAATTACCCTTGGAATATAGATGGAGACTTAATGAAAGCAACGTCAGAAGTTCACGTTCGGTAAGGCTAAATATTGCATTTAGGACCTCTAACAGATTAGTCCTGCAATCTTAAATGTGTTACATCTGTATATAATACAGATACACCAAAATTAAGTGTTTCAAATGCTCTTAGAATAGCACTGTTGTGCTTAGAAAGCTACATGTGTGAGGTTAAGAAAAACATGTAGTTCTTCAGTTTTGGGAAACTTAATGTTGCTTGCAAGTATTTTACCGTATCTAGGATCTAAGAGACTACAAATACATAGGGAAATGGGAGGATTATCAGTGAAATCAAATGGGCATAGCTCATTTTTCTGCAATGCACACAGGATTAGTTGAAGGCATGCAGCTTGGAGTAACTGTCTGGTATGTAAATAAAAGGTAGATCTTGTGATAGGATACATATGTACTTCTAAAGATGACCCTATAGAAATTGTCAAAATCTAATTCATTTTGATTTATTTCCAGGTAGCAGCTTGTACTTAGTTGTTTTCCCCCTCAACCTCAAGAAGCAGCACACCCATTGCAAGAGAGGCTAAGTTTGATTAAATTTGACTTTCTTGCTTCACAGGGTGCATCCTCAACTTATTGATCTCTACGGAGTGAACACTGATGACCTGGAGAGTTCCCAAGCAACGTGCAACTGCATATAGAAGAGACACACTGGAAGTTCTGTAGTAAAGCATCCTTTTCTCACCAGTTTTCCAGCGTGCCAGACTTGCACTCACTGATATCAGTTGTTGCAGAACCTTACTGGGATGTTTGTATTATTTCTAGTTTTAAGTTTTTATCAAGTTATCTACATTTTATCAGGTTGTATTTAACTGTATAGAAGCTGTTACGCTTAACAAGAAAAAATTGATTATATTGGTCTCTTACAAATTTGGAGGTTGAAGAAGTGTCCATCAGAATAGAAGAAAATATTTTTTTCTTTGAAGTTATTATAGATTTTTTTAGTTTGAGACACTTTAAAGTCTGCTGCTGCTATCCATGTTGTCAGATGACTCAGTTCAACTAGAGTTGGTGAGTGTCAGTAACGTACCCCCTCATGCTGAAGAATGGTGACAAAACAAAGTTTTATGTATTTATTTTTAATCAAGTACTTCTATTTCTAGTTATGATTTTTAATGTTGCCTTAATGTATTTTCTCTGAAAATGTTTCTAGTCAAATAATATAAAAGTTTATGCTGATGTCCTAATAGGACTTTTCTTTGTTCAAATGTGTTTTTAAAACTACTCCACACAAAATAAATATTTTCTCTACCCTCAAACTGAAATGTTATTCAGGATATATTTTGTTGTTTCTGAGAATAAAATTATGATAAATAATTTTGATTTGCCTTAAATTCTTACAATTTCCTTATAAAGCATAAAATTTTTTTGAGTGGTTTATTTGTAACTAATACGTAATACAATTATTTGAGATGACAGCAAATTAAGAATATAGTCTTTCTGGGAACTGGCTTTCTCTGAGATGATGAAAAGTAGCAGACCAACATGTTTTTCCATCTGCAGGACCATAGGGATAACAAATGTTTTCCTGGTCACTCATCTATGAAACGTTCAGGAGGCAGCTGACAAATAATGGTATGAAAGCTGCACTGCCATGGCTGGAAGGGGTTAAGTTCTTTCTTGAGTAGCAGTCAACTGTAATGTGAAATCCTGCACTTTGAAGATGTTACTAAATCAAGGACTTAAGCTTTTACAAGAGATCTATAGCTACTGTATGATTTTTAAAGTTGATTCATCCCATCAAGTAATTTTAAGATGCTAAGACAATTCAGGCTAAACTTCCTAAAGTTGTCTAAAAAGGCAGTTACAGTAACAGTTTACATAGATTTAACTGTTATTAAATGAGTGAAAATTAACAAAATAATTAAATTTGCAGAAGAAACAGCATTCATGCATTTAACTTGTTTGGGTTCTTTTTAATAAAATGAAATCAAGTGATACTTTTGCCATCAGCAGGACATTGTACATTCACTTTTTTGTCAACTTGGTTTATAAAAGCTTCATAAGAACAGGCAGCCACCAGTTACATCTTAACAATCAAATCTGAATAGGAAGTGTACAATTTCCAAGGCAACATTATCTCATGTACTGACTTAAGTAAACTGTTTCAAAGAGCAATAAAAAGCTTTGGTTTTACTTCTTTGCATTGTTTGTACTCAAAAGAACATTAATGCTTCTTCCAGTATTTGAGGTATACTTTTCACAGTATGCTGTAATAGCAAACTAATTTCTGTTCAAACATTTTTTGGTTAAAGTGCAAAAATTCACTAAAGCCATATGGAAGAGAAGCATTTTGCGTACATTTTCACAGACTTGCAAGAAAATATTTCATTCTTGACATACTTTATTTTGACTTTTTAAAAAAATATATGCACATTCATTTGTCCTTGCACTGTAGAAGTTTTGAGAGGAAAACATACTTTGGAGTGTTCCACATCTTTGGCATCAACTGCAGTGAAAGGAAATTACAAAATGGTCCCCACTACCTTTAGAATCTGTGGACAACATGGCTTTGATGGCACCAAGCACTGTGTTAGCAGAACTGCTTGCTGAAGGCACTCGATACAGCTTTTGAGTCTCAGGCCAATTCCCATAGGATGGAGCAGCTTTACAGACAACAGTTCTCTTTGCAGTTCAGAAGGGCGTCAAAGGCGGGGCCAGAAAGGCCATGCTGCACGTCGCTGTTGGAATAACTTGTTACTGAAGGAGCTGTATGTTCTCCAGTTGTACTGGGGAGCACAGTAACATTTTTTTCCCGTGAATTGTACTATTCCACCAAAGCTAGGTGGCAGTGCAAACTTAGCTAGTGAAGAAACCTCCTGCAGGAGCAGAGCAGTGGTTGGATCCACGCTGCTGTTCAGACACTTGCCTTCCCGCTGCGTGGCTGCTGAGGGTGCATGTTTGGATGGGAGTTATCTGACAGCTTCACAGGAACCCAAGTGAGCTCTTCAAATTACTTCCTTAGTAAGTACTTTCAGGTAAAGGTTGGCACATCTAAAGATAAATTTTGGGCCATTCAGGTTGGCAGTTGGAGTCTCTGGGGTATTGCATGTCTGTTTTGTCAGGTGAAGTCTTGCTCTTTTTTTCAGGTTCTGGAAGAATGCCAGCACTAAATACTACTATGATAAGTATTATAGAAAAATCTTCAAATAAATAAAAATAAATACTTGCTTTAAAAAACCCCACATAGAAATAGTTCATTGGAGAAGTCCAAAACATCATGCCAGCACTATCTGAGGAAAGGATGAAACAAGTCATTCTGTCATGCTTGCAAGTACCATATTAAAGATAGCAATGAATTATGATCTACAATACTGTACTCTTTCTACAGGTGCATATCCAGGCTACTCCACACAATTCCCTGCTCTAAATCTACCTTTGCCCTTCCTGTTTTGGCTTGCCTGGGTGTCTGAGGCTCTTCAGTGATGTGACTGTGCCTGTGAAGCCAAAGCTTACGAGCTTCTGATAGCTGTACTACTGTCCTTCCATTGGTTTAAGCTAATTTACCATTGTCAAACTGCCAAAGCAAGATGAGAGAGGATTTCTTCTTTAATGTCTAATCAAAATACTATTGAAACTTCAAAGTTCCTAGAATAACACAGGCTCATGTGTTTGAAATCCGACTATCCAGGATTGGCAAAAAATTATTACTTCCTAGAAATATTTCTTTCCGTTAAGTAATTCTTCTCTTTATCTTTAGTGTTCTTCTGTCTGTTTGAAACCATAGATATCTATATGGCATTTCAAATCTTACCATGAGACTTCAGAACAAACTGTTTTACCATTTTCATATTACAACAACAGTGCTGTAAGGTGTAGTCCTCCATGTAGTTCAAGGAAATAAAGTGTGTTTTGAGAGAGAGCCCAAGGCCTAGTTTTCTTGTTGCTGGTGTTTCTTCTGCGAATTAACCTGAATCTTAATTTCTTCATTTTAAAATCAAATGTTTATTTGCCATTTTAGTCATCTTTGTTCCCAGTTGTAAATCTCCAGCTGTCTCTCCTGTTTGTGTCTTGAGGGACTGGTTTGTATGGCCTTTTGAAAAAACCAATCTGAAATACATAATTTTGGGATCTGTTGTCAGCAACTCTTTGTTATCAAATCAAACCATAAAAGATTAATTAAAATAAAAATGCATATGTATGGCAGTTATGAATTATGGTATTTGCCATTGTTTTGTCATATGAAGTAATCAACTGTTACTCATCAATCAAAAAAGTAGGTTGGTTTTTTTTTTGTTTTTTTTTTTTTTTTTTACTTTTTGAGAGTCTAATGCTCTCCTGCAGAAAGCAAGGACAGAGGAGCTTGTGAACTGTAACAGTCCACAGGATCCTGTATATTTAAAAATGTGAACTAGTAATAAAACTTTCCTGTTAAATTTGTTTCATTTCTACACTTCCATGAAAAAATGATGGCTGGAGAAAGCCTCCATGTAGGTAAAGAGGTGAACAATCTCTTAATTGATTGTCAGAGAAGCTGCACCTCTCATAGTTTCCACTTTTACTTATGCACAGATTTTTTTTAGTAATTATGTTGCATTTTGAAGTCTTGAACATTTTATTCTGGTATAAAACTATGTTCTAGACTATTAGTCATCACATGTCAAGGAGCAGTAAATGTGGAGCATCATCCCACCAAAATGATCCATTTCATATCATTAAATTTCATAAATCATTTGCAAACATGAGGTGTCATATAAAACATTGTAAAGGAATTTTTGGTGTTGAATAACAGAATATGCAGAAGATAAAATGAAGAAAAATTGAGAAGTACTTTTGAAAAAAAACCCCATAAGTGACAGGAGGGATTATCTTTCTTCAGAAAGGACAGAACATAATAAAATGTTATTTATCCTTTAACCTGCATTAACAGATCCGAAAACCCTCCAACAGTGTGAATTCCTGACTTGAGAATGACTAAGAAATGCTGAAAACGTACCTTCCATAATAGAAATGAAAGAAGCAAAAACAAGATAACACCAATTATTAAGCCTAAGGAAATAATTAGCACAGTAACATGATGTTTTGGTTGTAGGTGGTGCATTCCTTCCAAATAGACCTGAAAAACAGAAAATAAGTTTAGTGCTAACTGGTTATTTTTTCCCCCTGAAAGATACTAAAACAAACTAGGAAGATTTAGTTACATTCTCAAGTAATGAATTCATTGCCTAGGTATAGATACGTATAGAGTTCCACAATATTAATTGCTGTTGGTTTTTTTTTCTACTTTAAAAAGTTTGTCACAAATTCATTAAGAGAATCCTTACATATGCCACTTGCTTGTCCTTATGTAGTTCAATAACTTTTGCATTTTTTTCTGGCCAGGCTGTTGCTCTTACTTCAAACTTCAATGCTGATGCATCATCCTGATTAAAAAAGAATAAAATCTTATCTTTTAAAAAACAACTTCAAGACATTGATTCCTGCCCAGCAGAAATGGTAACACAGCTACTCACAGAAACAGAATCTCATAGAAACACACAATGGTGCCTTTTTCTTATCACAAAACAAATTAGACCAGAAGCTGGAATGAATCCAGGTTGGATTTTACTTAAGTCCACACCCATGCTGCTTTTCTTAGAAAAGTACAATTATGAGTTGAAATTAAATCCCAATCCTACATAACCCAGCCAGAATAGGCAAAGCAACACATACTATAAAATACAATGATAAACTAAAATACATATTTTTCAGTGGTTTTCATTTTTCATACATGCCCTTGAGCCTCAGCATCGAAAATATAAAATAGGTTAAAACCTAAAAGATTTAGGTTTAATCATACTGTTTGCAAAGATAGATTAATAACTAGAATGTATAGAGAAAGAATACTGCAAACGTGCCCTGAAACATTCCCCTCAAGTATGAAAAACTCATGTGTTACCATTTCTAAAAGTGAAGGAGTAGCCTCCAGATGCAACTGAACAGTGGCTTCTTTTCCACTCTCCATATTTCCAAGCTTGCAATGTATTTGTAAGCAAAGGCTGTCATTTTTCATGCAGTACTGTAGAAGGGAGGGAAAGACTGAAACTTAAGTTTATCAACTTTATAATCTTAATATTAAAGACACTCAGGGACTGAGGAAAATTAAAAGACCCATGTTTGCAAACTGAGGGTAGAACTGCAGGTTGTAATCCATCACTGTCAGTCCATAGGTACTAAAGGTGCAGCTCCTACTAGTTACATTTGATGGCACTTTTTTGATGTGGAAAAAACAGTACTTGATCTGCATACTTCATGTAATTACGATAAAACTTATTTTTCCCTAATGCATAATTTTCTATTTGTTACTGAGTGTCTTCTGCTACTCTGCCCACTCATTCAGCCCTTTGGCGTTCTTTGTAGGTGGCTTCAGCAATGTGTTATTAATCAACTTTCTCATTTCAGTTCTCACCTCTTTCACTAAAGTTACTTATGACTACACTGAACTTACCACAGGTCCTACCACAAATCCTTGGAAGATGCTCTCGTGATCTCATTATATAAGATATACACTTGTCTTAAGGCTCATTCATACAGTCATTTCCCACTGATGCTAAAAGATGGGTCTTACCATTTGTCTCTTAGCAGGCTTTGAAAAGAAAGTGACAACATCCTTTAAAATATTTTTTGTTTTTTCTACTGCAGTACAGTTTCTGGGATATATATTATAGAAGCACTGTCCAACTGTTGTCTGAAAAGACATATAACATCATTACTTTTAGAATTTAAATATCAGTTCATAATCACAGTACAGATTTCTGAAAGGCTCAAAAGAAATGTAAATTTTATTTCCAGAATTCTGAAACACATGGAGCTGAAGATAATCCTGTTCTTGTTCACTCTGCTTCACCATAGCTAGCAGATCAAACACATACTTAATACCCACTTGGCTATCCTTTGCTTCTCTTTTTCACAGAATTCATAAAGCTAATAATATACTACGTAAGCTGTGCTTACCTTGATATCCAATGTGTTGAATAGTTTGAAGTCCATGGGTGGAAAAGCATTTGGTATCATTATCTCTAAGTTAGTGTTTGGAGACATGCTTGGTCCTGCACTGATAACCTTGTGGGGGAAAATGTTCACAGTTAAAGCTTCAATGGTAGCTATTCAAGTAACAACAAAAAAACAAAAAAAGACCAAAAAACCCCCAGATTCACAGAGTAGGGCAGCAACTGCACTGTTAAGCTGTAATGAAAGTGGACTCTGCTGGGAGTTTAAACATCTCGTTTCATTCATTCTGTAGGTTTCCTGAACCCTTCACTCCTCCGAAGCCAATGAGTAAGTAGTGCTAATCTGTGATGACTACGCTGAGGTCATAGACTGTTCCAGAAGAATGTGCAAAAGGAACTAGAAGAGATTTATGTTTAAACTCCTGCTTTTAATCCATTGGAGACAAATTTGTTACCTACAGATCCTCTCATAAGGAGCTCCTAGTTTCTTTTTCTTACTGCACCCTTTTAAAGTGTTTCTTAATGGAAAAAATGGCAAGTCAGAACCGCTCTACCACTTTCAATCCTGCTTGTGCTAAGAAGTTTTTCCCTGATCACTCAGTGGAAGATTTTCCAGGCCAAACAAATCGTTCTAAGAGGGATTAACAGCAATTTCCCATCACCAATGCACAAGTTACTCACTGTGTCCTTGTACTCTTAAAAAAAGTTCCCTTACTGACTGCACAGACTGTCACTACATACACTAAGCATCAACCTTCAAAACAAGGATGACAGAGTTAACAAAGGAAAACTCTTACATGGAATGTGAAGTTGATATTCTCCTTCATACATGTAACTGGTGAATCTTTCTCTTCTGTTCCATAAACAAACAAAGCTGGTGACACAAACCTACAATGGTTTAGAAGGTGTTAATTAATGGAATTGCTATATATGCTTAACACAACTTGCAGCTCCATGCTGCCACCTGTAAGACTGGTTCTAAGAAAATACTGAAGCTTGTGTTTAAGTAAATCTAGGAACACAAAGTTGAAATCCTCTACCTTTGCAGTAGAAATTATCTACATTTGTACTCTTTCCTCTTAAAAGAGGCAGATGAATCAGAAAAAGCTCTAAATCCTCACCCAAAACTACGCTCCATGAATGCCCCACAAAAAAACAGAATATGGCCCATGTTAAGCAAGGAATTTAAGGATCTGCTATGCTCTTATTAACTACCTCTTTCTGTTAAAAAAAAAAAAGAAAAATCCCAGGTTTTAAAAAATATTAGTCTGTCACGAGACAAGTTTGATGCGCCATAGATACCAATGGTCTCATCTCACAACTGTGCAAACAAATCTTAGAAGTTTGTGGGTCAGACCCCAGGACAGCTGTGCCATCTCATTCCCAGGATTTTTCAGCTACATCAGACTTCTGCTTAAAATCTTTGTGGACTTAGAATAGTAACAAGACAACAGTTATATGGATGTGCAGGTACACCAACAGCTGACTTACCCATGAGTATTTAACTCAATTTCATATTTTAGAGGTATAGTTAAAGTTAGCGTGTTATCCAGCAACATGATCCCATCTTCATTTTTACTGTGAAAATACAAGGAAAGAAAACTCTGTATTGAAGGGATCATCACATGCTATTCACTATTTCTGTAAACCAGTACTAAATAGACCTTTCAGCTTATAAAAACCAAAATATTTTACTGGACACATTATGTCAGGCACTGAAACCCCCCTCATTCTATACATGCAGAAACCTGCTCATTATTTAAACATCTATTATATGGGGTTTATTGATAGTTTCTCTTTCTGTACAGATATGCATCCAATGTACTTTCTTGCAATTGTGCTTTGCTAAGTCTCTCCAGTGTTTCCTAGTCTGTTTTCCAGAGCTAGTAGTATTTTTCATAGAACGATTTTTATTAGACTTTACCAGGTAGCATTTATGATGATGTCGAGGTCCTCCTCTGCTCTGGTAAATGAGCTTGCATCCAAGAGGAAACTATAATCCAGCTGTAGAACAAACATAAGTTTTTCTTATATTAAATGGCTGTGTATCTTAACACAGTTTAAATAAAAGTATTTTATTAAACTCATTTAGAATTTCCTGCTCTAAAAAATTCAGAACTAAGAAAAACACTTGCTTTCTGTGTCTTCTACTCCCTTTCTATTGACTCAACACATTTGTCCATAGCCTTAGTCAGCTCACTTGTCTAGAACCCACACACAATCAGTTGATGCATAATACAAACATTGTTGTCCCTCACTGAATTATTCCAGAGACTGTTTAAGTAATGAATTTTAAAACTAGTAGGAGGGATACAGATACCAACATGATAAAAGATGTCAGTTGGGAATGAAGAAGAGATTGTGGAAAACAAGGGAGTTTTTTCCCTGTGATAATCCTCATAACATATTTAGGGTGTTTCTAAAGCTAGAAATTCATCCATAGCTTACCTTTGATTTTTGATCTACGTATAAATAACCAACACTGCACTCAAGTTTCACTGCATGAATTTCTTTATCTAACACCTCACAATGTATCTGTTTTTCTTCCTAAAATAAAGGACAAATTATTAATTATTAAAACAGTTCCTCTCCCCCCCTCCCCCCCCCAGGCCCTTTCAAATTACATACACACTTTGAAATTGGGTGCTTTATATTTTCCTGTACTATGCAGTTGTTATTTCACTGATGCAAATACACAGGACATTCATATAATTCACAACCATTTTAACATGACATTTTATATCGGTTACTGAATCCAGTTACTTGTTCTGCTGCTTGCTTACAGTGAGGGTAAGGCACAAGCATCAGTCCTAGACCCACTCATGTTAAAAGTCAGTCTCAGAAAGATGGATCAGCGGGATTCTAGATAGAGAGCAGTTATTTTTAAAAGACAAGAGAGTACAGTTAGATTTGTCACTTCTCATAAGCCTGTGTATTTGTCAAAAGAGAAGACCCAATGAGATGTTTGTCAACACTGAAAACATGATCCTCAGACAAAAAGAAGACATACATCCTGAAATATATTTATAAACATCTTCTTTTTATTATTCAAGTTGTTACTGAAATTATTTAAGTCACCTGAATTGATTAAATTGCACTTGATTTAGGTAGCTAGAAGTCAGTGAACTTAAAAACTGACATTTTGACAGCTTTCTTTGGCGGGAGGGGGATATGTGTGTAGGTTGGCAGTATCTAAAAACTCCCAACAATCAATAAACATAATTTGAAAAATGCCTAGCTGAAAAAGAATATCAAAGGATTACTGTTTGAGATTTTTTTTTGTTCTTACCAATTCTAAAACTCGAATGAAGTAAAGACCTTTAGGGATTTGAATGTGGAGGACAGTTTCGTATGCATCATCTCCAACATTAAGGAGAGAAACGTTCAACAATAAAGTCTTCGTACTTCCAACAGCAAGATATGTTTTCTTGTCATGAGGCCTATAAAAATAATCATAATAAGTGATAAGTAGTTCTATATACATCTTGTATACAAAAATTTTCCTCCACTGCTCTTTTAGTTCCTTTCAGTTGGTTCTGACAAATCCCTCTTGGAGATGCAAGGAAAGGTTTTACTCACTCCTGTAACTGGAGGTGTGAGTTATAAGATGGTCAGCTCAGTACTGTACCTTTTAAAGCTCAAAGTGGTTAATGCCAGAGCAAGAAATTTATCAGTCCAGTTGTGCTTCTGGCCTTTACAAGATCAGTCCTTCCCTGTACGGACCAGAATAGCAATGTTCCACTGCTACAGTATGTTCAGGCATTATTTCAAAATTCACTCTTTGCACCCAAGGATTGAGTTAATATAGAACTGGTCACAAAAAGGGCAAGTGAACATGCCTATCTTATGATCTATGTGATGTTCTATAATCATGTTACAAGTACAGATTTCCTATGGGGGGTTGAAAGTAAACTTCAGCTTGACATTAAAGTTTAATTAAGACTTGTAGAAAGGCTGCCTAGAAATAGACATTTATCAGATATTCTGGCTTGAAACCAAAGCATTAGTCACCGAACACCTTTGGGAAAGAAGCTGGCACTTAGAAAGCAACAGAAGGCAAAAGCACTGCATAAGCAGATAGGTTCCAAGACAAAAGCGAATTAAAGAAAAACACAATGTTAACATTTCAGGAGCTTGTCAAGTTTAAGTTAAATTTTAACATTGTTTTACTAGTTAAATGCCTACTATTCAGTCCTCTTATATGTTTTAAAGCCAAGCTCATTAACAATATGCTGTCACAAAGATGCCTCCCAGCTTAACACACAAGTACACAAAAGCACCAGGTGCACATCTGGGACTACAACAAAGCTGAACTAGAGCTTTTCCCTGGTAATCATATTTCCTTCTTCATTAAAAAATGCATGATGCAGACTAGAAATTTACAGACCAGGCCAAAATCTAAGCAATTTAATCAAAACATGATAGTGTGTACATGAAGACTCGTAACCCAGAAAGTAAAGCATTATATTGCCACCTCTATTTGATCTCATTCTTTTAAAACCAAAAGCATTTGCTTTGCTCTTCAAGGATAATGAATGCATTCTGTCTAGACAAAGTAAATGAACACTTCCCAGCTAACTAGTTTTAAATCGAGATTCTAAGGGCAGTAGGTAATTTAAGGTGATACTTCACACTTTATCAAGATATTTTGACTATTTATTTGCACTGCAAATCTGCTACTGGTACCTAATGTCAAGCAGGTATGTTGTAATCTGTTTTCCTTTCCTAGAGTTTTGAAGTACTTACAAAACTGCATTGCTAATGTCATGAATGAAAATGCTGCACATCTTTCTTTCTGGAAAGTTTACGAACATTCAACCAAAATAATCATCCAGCCTAAGAAAATTAAAGGGCTTAAAACTCATGCTACAGACCATGTGTTAAAGTAGGCAGAAAGATACTTATCTTACTCTGAAATCTGAATACAAGAAAGCCTGCGCTCAGGATCAGACAGGTGTGATAAATCAGAATTGTTTGTCATTATCTTTCAATGTCATTTTAGGTTGTTCAAACTAGTATTTTGATTCAGCTGGAATCAACCTTAAAAGTGATAAACTGCACAAGAAAATCCAGCTCACATAGAAAATACTTAACTAGGTGAGATTCACAAGAGGTACAATTTCTCTTTTTGCACACTGAACCCTCACATTTCTCACTTTGAAATAACAGTCAGTAAAGAAAAAGCTTGTGATGATAAAATATAGCTTCAAATAATTAAGAGGCTCTTTTTCCTCATTTATTTGAGAATATTACATCTTCAGTTTTATACTGCTGATTGAGACTTTGTGGAGCGCAAAAACAATATCTTCAAAAGAGCAGCAGAAATAACCAATAGCTTTTCAATTAAAAACAGTTATAATGTCTGCATCAAATATGCATTGTGCACTGTATCTTAGCTCAGTTATATATGAAATACAAACTACAGATTTGTGTTTTTGTGGAGATGTATTTTATGAACTGCAAAATCTTCTAAATATGCAATAGCAGTTGTTCAATTATATAAATTTCTGTTACATTTCCTGGAAGATTTATGAGTTTAAAACATTCTTTAGCTAAACACAGCTTTAATTCTTGTATTTTCTCAGGGAGTCCACAGTCTACTTTTGTATATAAATAACAATAATTTGCAAAAGAGTAAGGGATAATTGAGATAAAATCTAACTGAATCTGTTTCAAAAGTGAAAGATACATTATACTTACTTTGGAAAAACAACTTTTCCAGAAACTCTCAAGTCAGCAGAACAATTTTCTTGGGAGCAAAGTCGTGCAAAAATAAACTGTAAAAATCCAAATTTGAAAAAAATTAGTAATTTCAGTGTATTATGCTTATTATAGTGAGTAACAAGAAATAAACCTATCAGCTAGTAACTCTCTGGAAGTGTCTAATAGCTCTTATTCCTAAAATATAAATCAATCAGTCTATGATTTACCATTCTGAGCATCCAGTGTAACAGTGGAGAGGCTTCCAGACTCAGTCTCTCATTGGTCAGTAAAACCAGTGAGTGCATGTTCAGACAATTTCTTTTAAAGCGGTTCATAAAGAGGGCAGAGTGTTTTAGAAGACCCAGAACTGATGTCTCTGCAGTCCCTCCTATGACACAGCAGATTAACTTTTCCATGATTTTCTTTACCCATGTTTTCCTTATCATACTGTTAGTAAGATTCGATGACAGTAGAGACACCACGAGTTGCACATGTCTGTGTCTTGGTTATCAGTGTGCTATAAGCAAATTTATGCACCTATATCCAACATCCTCTTTCTTTCTCTATAATTCTGAGGCTTCCAAAACAAAATTTTGAATGAAGAAGAAAAGACAAAGCATGCCATATAAAAAACTTTTACATATCTCACAAATTCTGATGTTCAGCTGTATCTCAGTTACATGGAGGTTACTATTTGTGAAAAGTCACGATACATTTATGACCATTGGGTAGTTAAAAATTCAGTGTATTCTGACTTTCTAAAGTCAAAATCTATTAACTCTTAAGGGTTTTTTGGAGGAAAAGAAGTTAATCTCATATTTATGAAAGGATACTCCTGGCTTCCCCCACAGACTTTGTGCTTGAAAACCTGCAATACTTTCAAAGAACTGATAGTATTTCAGCAACATCGTTGAAACACTTCAGGATTTATACCAACCTGATATTGTGTATTTAACAAAGAATTAATTTTAAAGAACAATTTTATACTGGAAAGTGACACATACTGTGTAGTTGGGAAAGAATGGGTATTTCAAAGGGTGCATTTCATACATGTGTGATCTGAGGTAGACAGTATTATATATTCTGGCAAGCTCTCTGCACATACCTTTTATTTACTTTTAAATCAAAATAAAGATTGTATACAAGTTCTGCAAATATTATTTTTTAGCAAAAACATTAGGCATGCCTTTAACATTCTAGTTTATTAATTAAGACCAAACCACTATGTGTTGGTCTACAAAATGCATTCCTTTGCATGCTATGGATCTGTGAAGCATTTTTAACTGAAGACTAAAAAATGAATATTTACTTACTGCATTAGAAAAAAAGAACTCATACACTAACCTTGCTTTTTACAACATCTTTTTCCTTCCTCCGTTGAAGAACAGGTTGAAGTGGGGAAAATTCTTGAGCATTTCTTTTCTGCAGAATATGATGCCCCAGACGATAACTTGCTTCAACATGAACAGGAGTCAAGATATCCCTTACATCTTTCTATGAAAATTGGAAACCTAATGAGTTAATCATATAAGACAAGACATGTATGCTTATGTCTTAAAGTTATAGGGTTGCCTAGAACTAAGTAAAACAGCAACGCTAATTTTTCACATATAAAATAATTCCACATGGCTCCTGTAATTTTACAGACATCTTTGCTGCTGAAGGAGGCAATCAGAAATGCAGAAAAGCATATTCTGTCCAATGGAAGCATCAGCCATTTCAGAATGGAGGAGTCTCCTATTAAGAGAAATCCTATTGAACCTAATTCTGTCAATAATACTGCCTTACAGCATTTCATAGGTGTGTACTGCCCAAGTAGGAAAAAAAGGCAAAAGTTGGCTAAAATAAACCAATGGGATAATGCCAGACAAACCCCCTGGGTATTTCTGTAGGAAATCAAAGGAGTTCTCCAACATAACCACTAAATCAGGTATTGCACTTTATTTTTCTGCCTCTGTTTTCCAGACTGTATTACAAAGATTGAACCCTTAAATACATGATTATTTTATACATGAAGCCTTGACAGCATAGGAATGTTGCAGATCATAGCCCAAACTACCTACTTGTGAAAATTGAACAGCTTAAAGCACCAAGTACTAGCAATAGCAAACCTGATTAAATTATCCCCTAAGTGTAGGGGATAGATAGACACTGATTGTCCCTCCACATGGCCACTACTTTAATTCTTATCTGCAAGCTTGCATTGGCCAAATCACATATTATCTAATTCATAATTATTTTCCACAAGGTCTTCTCTGCATCTGCTTTATATTACTTCCATTATACTAATTAGCTATTAATTAGCCTTTACTCAAAACACATAAAATTTATATTGTCTCTTGCAAGGACTGTTCTTGACAGACATTCACACTTAAGTTTAGGAGCTTCAGTGGGTGGAAGGAGAGGCTTATAATGCCATTAATTAAGAATTAAAAAGAAAATTGAATTCTATGAAGGGGAAAAAAACCTAATGATAGACTATAAGAAGTGATGAGCCAAACCAATTCCTTTCTCCTACACAAATGCCTGTGGATGCTGGTACAGCAATCTGTACAAGGTTGGCTGTCAATCAGATCTCAGTTTACAAAACTCTTATAAGTGGCAATTTGCCATTGCTCCTGTAAGTAGCATTCACTTAGGTGCAACTACCAGTTGAGATGCATCTGGGCAACTTTCCAGTAGACAACATAAGCTTTCCTTTCTAACCAGAAGCTTTATTGTGAAAAATTGGCTTCTAATGGTGTCATAAACAAAAAAGTAAGTGAAAGCAAGGAAGAAGAAAAATATATGGAAGAATTTTTTCCTGCAGGTTTTTTCTACAGCTGTAGAAAATTAGGTCTATTTTCCACCCTGTGTACAGGATCAACTGCAGCAGTCACCTTGATAAATGTTTCTTTCAAAAGGTCACACAAATGCTACCTTGAGGATTTTAAAGAAAAGGCTAGACAAACTGGCCTATTATTTTATTACCATTATTTCCCCTTACATCTAAATACTTGCTGTCCTTAGTATTTCTTTAAAGAATTTTTTTCCTCCTTAGATAAGGTCTTACAAGAGATAAAGCTGGGGTTTTTTCGGAGTTTAATAAATGTGGTTCCTTTGTGTTCACTGGTTTTTATTGTTTGTTGTGGTTTAGGACTTCCAAGTTCTTCCCCTTTATTCTCTAATTTTTTTGTTGGACTAGGCAAGCTTCTAGGATGTTTGATAGAATTAACCACTTTTATTCTTTCTTTTCCATTAAAGGGCCTTAAAAATATTATATTCTTGTCCTGATTGCAGAGGTTTTTTCCACTTTCAAGACAAGCCCCTCATTCATCTTTCTGAGGGATACATCAAGCATGAATATGACAGTTCATTCCCTCCAAGGCAACAGTGACTTTGAGAGTGCTTTTGCAGTTAAGATCTTAGTGAGTAGATTCTTACTAACTTATTTCTAAGTCAGTACCATCCTCAATTTTAAAAGATGGTTGCTGTTGGATTGAACTCTACTTCTGAAACCAACAGCCAACTTCCTGCTGCTTGGCAGCTGGTGCCACCTCTTGCTGGTGTTGGCGGAGATCTCCCTGGCCAGCTGACACCCTGCAGGTCTCCAAAGCCTCCTGCTGAATGCCCAGTGCCCTGGCACCACTTCTGCCTCAGTGGCTTCTCTTCTGAAGCACTTCTACCAGTAGATTTCTTCTACAACAAAGTTATCTCTACATTTTCACAGACAGAGAATTGTAACCACCTTCACTACAAATCTGGACCAGGAGAAAGACATATCTGTGCAGGCTTCACATTTGTAAGCAGAGGAGTAGAGAGATTGCTTTTTTAACACAGTACACATTCTTCGTGTTGTTCAGCTCTAAATTCATTAATGAAACTCTCATGAGCGCTCTTCCTGCCCCATTTCCATCTCTGGATTACATGAGTATTCCTCTCAGTGAGTGCTGCATCCCTTGAAGGAAAAATAATCAATCCTAACCAAGCAAGCCCTCTTCACACCTTGCTTCAGCTCCTTGCAAAAAATTCATAAAACAGACCACGCTGTAATCCTTGAACTACAGACTCTTTTCTAGCAATCAGCTTAAATTCACTTCCTATGGATCAGGAACGGGTTGTTTTCTTATTAGCTGAGTCTACCTTACCTAGTCATAGTAAAAAAGGAAGCAAGACCATACATGTGTTATTTCAAATAGTAACAAGTGACAAAACATTAAAAAAAAAATTACAAGTTTTAAGATTCTGCATTAAGGAGTACTTTGGAAAGTTCCATCAGAAATGTTCAGAATATGCACTTTATACTGTATCTTCTTGATTGCTCCACACCAGCCTCAATCTATGATCTGTCATTCAAAAAAAATGGTGAAAAAATGTCAAGAATGCTCATGTCCTACTTTATTGTTGTGATTATTATTATTCTGCATGTTCTCACCAATGTAAGGTATGGCAGATCCACTGACTTCCCCACAGAAAGCTGAGAAAACATCAGAACTAATATATATTAACTGTGGAAGTTACAAACACAAATATTTCACTTCCAAAATTATGTGATGCAATAGTAAACAAAATAGATACATTTGCAGCAGGTGTGCTTTTCAAAGGACAACAAAAAATTTACAGGACAATACATAGTGAAAATTACATTACCCTCATAAATGCTGGGTGATCTTTGCAAGAAGTATTCTTGCTGTAAATCTTTATTTTTCTTGAGATTGTATCAGATGTTCCATTGGAAAAAAAATAAAATCTTGCTTGTGTATCCTCTTTTCTGGTCACGTCAACACTCAGATTATAAAGCAATACTGCAAAATACAATCCAGGCAAAATAAAAGGTTGTAAAATCTTAAGTGCTGTGATTTTTATGAATTTATGATAGAAATTACATCTCTAACTCACTTCCTCAAGTACATCCTGTAACATTTCTTTTAAAATGCTCTACTTAAAAATGCTCTGACACAAATCCACACCTAATGAAAGCTTCTAGTACTCTGCAAATTGATTGCTTCATGCCTTTTCCCTGATACATGCTTTTACATCAGGGATAGTTTAATCAGGTTATATTTATAGTTTTCTACCAAAATCTACTTAAAGAAAACCCACTTCAGTTACTTACAAGGCTGACAGTAAATTACAACAAACTGGTAAGACAACAAACACTGACAAATATAGTTGAACTTTATGGGTTTTTCAATTTAAGCTAGCGTGAATTGCTACAGTAACAAATTGCAAATATTTCATAGCATTACTGATCTATTGCTTAATTTTTGCCAAAAGTTGAGTTAGGTTATCTACAATTTCTACTAGTCTTGTGATGTTGAAAAGTCTTATGTCCAGGTTCAGCAAGTGTGATGCAGTCTGACTGCTCATCTTTCAAAACAAGTATGAATTTCAAAAATTGGGACTTCTAAATTTACAGTTCATGATTGCATATGTTCTCTGTAATGTGTTCCTAAAGGATATCGTATGTTTTCATAAAGAAGAGTTAAACAATTTAACTTTATATACCACGTATTTGCAGGGCGGTTTGCAGTTTACAAATAGCACATGACAAGAGGGTTAAAAGCACCCAGGCAATAGTCAAATTTAGCATTTATATTGTCTTAAGTAAATTCACCATGAATATTCCCTACGATAGATATTGCTTCAAGCAGTATCAGCTTTTGCCAAAAGCAAAATAAGCATTATATAAAATATAATACAAGATATATTTTTCATTAGTTTTGTTGGGCCTCTCTCTTCCAAATAATGTTCCACAATGGTATGATCACATGCTTGAGCTGCTTTAAGAAGGAATTTTCTCTCTGTTGCCGAGTAGAAGACTGCATGCCACAGCAGTCCCATACAGTTTGGTCCATGCCTGGGAGCACTGCTTTTAGAGAACATCTAAATATCACCCTTTTAACATCACTGTCTCTCCTAGGTCATGTAACTATGAAAGTCCCAGTAGGGATGTGCTGTTATTCTAAATTAAACAGAAGTGTAATGGCTTGATATTATAGGGTAATCATAAGATAAAAAAATGTGTCCATGTTTTCAACTTTTTGTGTTATTCTGAACTCAGATTAATGGTCTACCAAATACCAGTAGCATTTTTCGGTAAATAGGTGCATTTAAATTGAATACATACTGGATTTTTTCCCAGGAGCTTACCAATATAACCAGGTACCTCTCGTCCTCTATAGGTAAAGCATATCTTCAAATTCATACAGGTGGCAGGCTGGTCATTTTCCATGCAGTTTAAATTAGTTCTATTTATTGAGTTAGAATGTTTTAAAGCAGCTTCAACAATTATCACTGGTTTCGTTCTAAGAACAGAAAAGAGTAAATGTTCACAAATAATGTTCAGAAGTAGCTTACACAATCTCTGCAAAAACTAACCATCTCTGACAATCTATTTTTATATTTTAGAATTATCATTTTTAAGCTATCTGAATTTTTCAGATAGCTTCAAATAGTTGTATGCACATTATTTGTTGCCTCAAGAAATTTCAGAATGATATTTTCACTTTCTTCATGGTGTTTACTTAAATGTTTCATTTGTAGAGCATTCTAGAACCTAATGACTGAAGTTCAAGACATCAAGAAGAATATAATGAGGTTAAATTATACAACTGAATTTTAAAAAATGGCACTAAAAAGTAGAGTTAAATTGTATGGTCCTGAAAAGCACTGAAATGTAGCAAATCTCACCTCAGCACTACAGCAGAATCGGAGAAAAATGCACCAACTGCTACATCTGTTTTAAAAAAAAATACATCTATAAGCATAACTTGTCAACAAGAATTACTTCTCAGGTGCAAGCACTTATGGCATATTCCCCTTTTGGTTAGCATTAAAACACCATTTGCCCTTCATTTATTAGAAGGGATATATGCTGATATTCAAAGGTCTAGATGATGATTCCTGAAATACTTGTTCACTGTCCATTAATGTGTGCATGGTCATTTGCTGGACTTGCAGATACTGATAATATGATGATTTGATTTCTATTCCATGTTTAAGTGGTTGATACTGAAGGACAATTCAGCTAAATAGGAAATACTTGCCATCTTTCTAATCCAGATACTCAATGAGGCTATACACACAGCATATACATGTAGTTATATATATAGTTTTATATATATATATGTGTAATGGATCTGGTTATGTATGTTATGTGTATGAAATTATGTGCATGAAATTATGTATATTATGTGCATGAAATTATACACAGAGAGAGAAAAAATTATTTGATTCCAAACTAACTGAAACGTATTACTGCAATAAGTAAGGAAATATATACAGAATATACACCTTTCAAATGAGGTAGCAAAAGTGAATTGTCAGATGACTCTAAATGATACAAAGGTCTGAGGATATGACTTGCAAATCAGTAAACAACAAGCGACCTGAGAGCAGACTACTTGTAAACTGCCTTTTAGCCCAGCATTACAAATTAACCTGGATAACATTTTTGTGGGGAGAACCAGAGCATACAACATGCAGTTCATGGTAACTTTGTGCTTTTAAATCCACAGTGGCAGGACAGACACCCCTGACCTGATGTGACATTTATCTGAAAAACACTGAAATATTTTGATGATATGTATAGAGCAATTAATATATACTTGGAAACAGCTTAGTTTTACACCACATTAGCCCTACTGCGTCATGCCAACAACAGCTCCGCAAAGGTCGGTCTCAATGCCGTGAGCCCTGGTGAGGTTAATGTGCTGTTCACACAGACTGAGAGTCAAGGAGCTCATGGCTGTAGGCAAAACCCAGACTATGTGAAGGCCAGTAATATATTTAGGTTAGACACTGATCTGGACAACAAGCATGCTTCCAGTGCCCAAACCAGCTGATTGCAACATTAGCAGATGAGATGGATTTAAAAATAAAAATTATGTTTTTTTCTTTGTTGTGCACTACAATCTTACTATTACATTGTTCTCGGTCCTTAAATAATAGTTAAATGACCATGAAAACTGATGGCTTGGCCTCAGTTTTGCCTCTTCTTTTTTCTTTCCAAAGTGCAAGATTTGAAGTCATTTTAATAACAGATTTTGCTTCTGTTAGAAGTATCAAGTAGCACAGTAGGGTTGTTCCCTATGAATCTCTACTCTTTAAAAAAAAAAAAAAGAAAATTGTTTCATTTACCTTGATATCCATTGTTATCTGCATCAATGCCGCTCGCTATGGATTGTCCAAACATGCTTAAAGAATTACTGATTTGATGTCCTTGTATTCTCTGAGGAGGAAAAGGTGAAAGACAAAATTATTCTTGGTTAATCTCTGAGCTACAGTGTTAGCCCAACCATCCTGCTGCTGAAGGTGGTTACATGCTTCCTCAATTACTGCAAATGTTAAATCCCATAAACCCTGTCTAAAGCCCCAAACCCAATTTATTTCTCTCTTATAGGTTATATTATGACTGGAAATCACAGACTACAGAAAAGTTTTCTGAAGTCTTTTAAGGTACTTCAGGTGCTCATAGTGTTAAATGAAGGGAAAACCCTCTCAGATGTAAACTTATGTTTTTTCTGGATTGATTATTTTTCATTGAAAAAGTATACCTGTGAAAATGATGGTGTTATTCCGTCTTCTCTGCCATTGTAAATATAAATAGCCCCTTTTAGATTATCTTCTTGTGGAGCCCCAATGGCCACATCTGTGGAAAAACAATTTAGCTATGGTTGGCTGTCCAGGAAATATGAACAAGGACTGGTTAAAGAAATGCAAATCATTATACATGCACTGCCAGATCAACTTTACTTGACTAAACTCAAAAGCAGTGCTGAACATAGATATAAAGTAAACACAAAAAATATAAAGCAGCTCAGGAGTCTGGCTATACCTTAATTACTGTGTTTCTGGAAAACAAGGGTCAAATACAGCTATTTCATTCAAGGCAAAGTCCATGTCTACCAATACCTACTTTGACAACCAAGAGGTTGAAAGGTCATCCTGAAAATAGCCAAAGTTCTCATGGTCTTTAAAAAAAAGAAAAAAGAAAAGCCTTGTATTCATGGAACTAAGATGATTTTGCTGCTCTTCCCACATGAATTAAATAATTGAAACACAAGAACTATTCATATTAGGCTGCCTGAAATGAAACATTTATTTCACTATGAAATATGCATAACAGGTGATAATAGGCTTGGAAATGCTTTTGCGAGGAAATGAAGGTAGCTGTTTTGTACAACGTTTATGCCTAGATGATTTAATCGCAGAGGGGTGTGGCAATTGATAATAAACTGAATGAATCCATCCACAATCCACCTCAACAGCCCTTACTGAAATCTCCCATGGTTCAAATAGCCAGAGATTGTTAACCAAACAGTGCAGGAAGAGGGAGATGAATGAGACCATCTTGAAAGTCACTATTAATAACTGTGAACTTGCATTTACAAATAAGCAAAACTGAACTGTCTGCAAATCAGAAATGCTGTATACTGCACCAAACCAAAATGACAAGAAAAGCAGAGCTCTGACTATTTGGTTTTACTGAACAATTCTCTGATGGAATCCACATTGGCTGAATCCATACCATGGTGACTAAATGACACTAAATATGTCTCTCTACTGGTGAGATGAAAATAGGACAGTCGACTTGTGCCTATTAATATAACACACATGTTCTTGAAGATGTCAGATTCCACAGCAACACATGCACCATTATCTTCACTGGGCTGATACCGATGGTTTAAATCATTGAAGAATTTGGCTCTGCTGTTCTTTTATATTACTTACTACTTAAAACTGTTAAATAATGGTTTCTAGCACCCAATTTCTCTTTATATTTTCCTTAAAAAATTTCTTTTCTTTGTGCCACTGTCAATATCATGCCAACTTTTTATTTTCAATGTTTTTGTTCCCTTCAAAACATAACTGACTTGTTTGCTCTGTCTCCCTCTGCAGTTTTAGGATGCTCATTTTGCATTATATTGTGTGTCATACATCTACGTTTCTATGCTGCTGCTAATTTGATTTTGTCTGTTTCCCAGCCCTATATTCACATTCAGTTCTCCTTTGCAGTACATAAATCTTTTGGGGCAAATCTGAAACTTGTGTATAGAACCATGAATTGAGTGCTGGGACATGGCCAATGAAGTCTCCTTATGTTCTCCGTTCACTGGGAGCACGTACTAGGCAATTCATGAGCCACCTGAGGTCCTAATTGGAAAGTAGTTCCACAATAGTCTCCCAGTGTGAAGGTTGCTTTCAATATCCCCATACATTTAGTACTTCTTAGTGGTGACACAGAAACAGATCTTGACTCCATGTCTAATTCTTATTTATGATGTTACAAAATCGCCAAATTGGTCCCTAACTTTTGCTTCAGATATCTAAAACAGGATTAGTGATTCCATTTGAGATGCAGCACCACAAGTCATAGACTGTTATCACCTTATGCTCGTGGTCTTTATTAAAGAGACAGAACTTAAACCCTTGGTATTACACATCAGTGAGTGTGAAGCAGCTATATTTCAAATCAGAAAAGAAAGTCCCAGATTGAAATTATTCTGAGAGTTCCATAATCCTCCTCTTTATCATGACAGTCCACTGCTCTGAGAGAATTAAACCCAAGGGATTTTCTTTGTATTCTTACCTTCAAAACCATCATTATCTATGTCTCCTAGATTGGCTATGGACTCTCCAAACCTCGCTGCGTATGAGTCACTCCCACTGAGCTCCATGTTCAGTTCAATCATCTGTGCGTCCTGAAGGAAAACAGAGTTAGTGGCACATTAACAGAGCATCTTCCAGGTGACCTGGAATATTACTCAAAATGTTAAAACTGCCTTTCCGCTGACACTGCTGGCCTTTATGAGTAGGCTACACTCTGCTACTGGGGTTATTGTCACACTTCTACAGTTGTTTTTTCCTATATCTTGAAATATTGTATGGTAAGAGAGGAAACCTCTTCTTCTTAGCCTGTTACACTAAAATGACTGTGCTGTCATGTGTTTTTAAGAGAAAATACTTACCAAACCTGAATTAATATAGACATACACTCTTCCTTCTTCTCTGATGGTACTTTGCATTGGAGCACCAACTAGCAAGTCTGAAAGGCCATCTGAATTCAGGTCCACAGCACAAACTGCAGCTCCAAAGTAAGAACCAAGCTGCGTGCAGGCAAGAAATCATTACTATTTTTGAATATTGATGAATATGTGCTCAAAGTTATAAGGTGCAGAAAAGTAGTATGAAATATTTACCTTTTTACCCCTTAGTTCAAATAGAATGTTTAGTTGCCTCTCAATGCTAAAAATGTATGCCTAAAATGAAAAGAAAATACAAATGGTGCTCAGCAAACTTTGATCTGAACTACTTCCCTATTCTTTCTCTACATGTGCTAGAGAATCAGCAAAGCAACACACAATATCATAAGGCACAGCTATTTTCCTATCTGTACTCCACAGTTCAAATCAATGTTATCTAGATTGTCTACCCCAGTTCCTTCTTTAGCTTTTCTTCCAGTGAGTAGTCATATGTATCTGATCTTTGTCTCTAATACATTAATCTAAATTAGAAAATTATGGGTGGTTTGGAGGGAATACGTTCTTCAAACAAATAGTATAGACAATCCCTTACTTTACCAGTCTGCTCCTGCTGGGGAGCCCCTCCAATTACTTCTGTACTGGCTGGTGTCAGAAAATGTCCAGCTCCTACAGAGTATCCTGTAAATTAGAAATGCATTAATCAATACTGGAAATGCCATATAAATAATAAAAATGGGAGCATGCTACATAAAAGCTGTCAACACCACAGACTATCATGAGTCTGACATTCAGACTTCATATAAATTAGAAAACAGAAAATAAAATTTTTGAAATAAAAGCAAAAGGTTAATACAAATATTAAGTTTCAGGAAGCAAAAACACGTGTCAGAAACACTCATTTCTCCCCAGAAACTTAATTATCTCCCATACTTTAAAAGCCAGTAAATTGCAAAAACGTTCTGTTAATGCATATTTTGCAATTGTTCAGTGAGTCCATATTGTAATACAAATAAAAATGATCAAAAGTCCATGCACCACAATGTGGAAACACTTGATTCAATTGATACTCTGACTATCTTAACTGGTCTTCAGAAAAATTAAACACAGTGCTCCAACATTCACGTGCACATATGCACACACCGAGCACTGAGGACACTCATATACATGCCAGGAAAAAAGTGGAGCAAAAGTCTGATTAGACATTAAGAAACCATTACAACAGGTTTGGTAAATGAATCTACGGAACAAAGCATTGCTGTATGTGTAGGCAGATCTTCAACAGGACTGTATTTTGGTGCAGAAAACCAGACACAGAATTGCAAAATGAAGGCTTACACCTTAACCTGAAGTTGCACAAGTCATCCTTACTCTTTCCAGAACACAGTACAGTCAAGTTGAAACTGCAAAACACTTTGTGTTTCATAATAGTTATTTCATAACATATGCTACTTCCTATTGTCAAAGGAGTGGAATTAGAAAAAGGAAATGTTTACCCATGGGAACAGATCTATGAATGGGAAAATGCAATGGTCACAAGCAAAAATACTCTTGCTCAGGAGTTCAGGAAGGACAGATGAGCTTTGCTTAGTGTGTAGTGAGAAGACTGAAGCTGCTGATGGCTTTTGGCATAAACCATTCCAAACTGTAGCACTGAATTCAGCTAATTACTTGGGTATAGGTATATGAGTAGGAACCTCATGGCCTTCTTTGCAGACATTCATAGATAAGGTTTGCCTTTCCATGCCTTCAGACCAAGACAGAATAGGAATAAAATAGAAAAAATAATCATGATCAGAGGCAAGTTTTTCTCTAAAGGTCATATCATACTTCCCCTTATTGACAGTGCAATTAGGACTTGCTTGCTTGCAGCTTTCACTGTAACAAATTTCCATATTTCTGTTACATGTGAAATAATTGTCTTTTTCTATGAAAGCCCTTGGCAGCATTTCAGACTTAAGGGTGAAGTGTAAACCATTGCTAAGCAGAAGCACCTCTCTACCTTCTAAATCAAGAAATGATTAAAACTCAGTGGAGAGATGATAATAACAGAAATCCAATGTTTGAGAAGTTTCCTTGTAAAAAGAAGAGAGAGGAAGTCTTAAAACAATATAATATTTAACAAAATTAGAACACATCTTTAGAACTGGTGCTTTTGGGATTAATAATGAAAACACTGAAAAAATCACTGTGTACTCACTTCAAGACCAGTTATTTAGTTTATATTTTTGTTAAAGTATAAAATATTTTAAGTACCTAGATAACTGCCAAATTTCACTTGGTTATTTGAATCTGTATAAGCATGGATTGTATTCGCAGTTGTATTGTACACAAAAACAGAACCAGTCCAATAAAATGATCCAGGGGCTCCCATTATAATTAAGTCCTAAAAGAAAAGTAAAACAAAGCCATGTTATTCACATTTAAATATCCATGACAATAAGCAAAACAAATCAAATGCTTTTCTTTAAATCTTCTGTCAATTCTATGAAATGCTATTGGAGATGCATCTGGCTCAGTACTGGTGTTCACCACTAGATTACAGACAATATTTTCCAGACTTTCTAAAAATATGGTTATTAAAATTTTTGAGCTGTAACAACAAAATGGAGCAACAAACAGGTTATTCTTATCTTAAAAGAGTTTTTTAGAAATTATAATCTTAGAGTGGAATGGATATTAAATAATACAGAATATGACTCTGCAAAGCAAGAAGCTAAGAATTATTAGTGTTAATGTTACATCAAAAAGACTAAAGAGAATAATAAAACTTCATGCTTGCTATATTCATGCTCTTTTTCCAAAGGAAAAGTAACTTTGGATTTAGTAAGGTGTAAAAAAAATATTCCTGGGAATAAAAGTAAAAATCAATTGGGAATTATCCTGCAAGTCAAAGCAATACTCAATTAAAAGGAAATTTAAAGAGTCATTTTTCCCTCCCACAATAAAAGACAGTGCTGATGTCTGCATTTATATATACACTTTTATGTTTGAATACACGTAAGTAAGCACATAAATAGAGAGAAGTTTGGTATCTTTAACACACACCTCAATGTAAAAACTAGAAATCCCAGCCTGGCATGACCCATAGTTTTCTCCAAACTTTCGTGCAAAATCTGTGAATGGGCAAGAAATAATAAAAAGGATCAGAAGCATGTAGTTTCAGAGTCTCTTACCAGGTCTTCAACAGAAATTGAGACAACTTAAGAAAAAAACACTCTCGCCACATCCCCCCCCAAGTTGGTTTTCAGTTCTATAAGAAAACTGAAAACACTGGTTTCCACTATATAGCCATTATCTGCAATATAGTACTGTAACAAACTCAAAGCGCTATGTATCACTTGATCGCATCTGCCTTTGAAATATTGTGACTTTAAAGGCTATACCTTTATTTCAAAATTGAATGAAACAGCACAAATAGTTTGAGCACCACATCTGAGTAAGCTTAACTGTTCCACTTTGTAATTCAGGCACAATCTGACTGACAGGCTTATGTATATTGATAGGAGTATTCCCTAGTGGTGTGAAGGGCTTGCATTATGGCTGTCTTAGACATGCTGGTATCTGTCATCCTTAGCAATTCTCTCTATATCCAACACTCTCTCCCAGCTCTGTTTTCCTGCAATTCTTTGCTAACTGCCTCTCATCAGGGTTCCCTCCATCTCCCAGGTGATAGATTTGAACACTTCAAGTCTCCAAAGATAAATGCATGATTTCACCAATGCTTGTAAAAGTCTCCGAAGACAGCAGTGGGACATTTGGTGGCATTACTCTGTCTGCAGAGAAAGACCAGATTGTCAACTGATCCTTGGATTGGCAAGGCACAGAGTCATGATATCATTCTCCTGGGTGGGAGGTAGATAAGAAAGGGAGGGCATGGATGGACTCATTCAATATCTTCACGTCTTTACTCATGCTACTCCTGAAGTCTTCAGAGGAAGGACCACTGAAGGTCTCATGCCACAGCAGCATCCTCGGCAGGAATCAAGTAAGGAACATGGACACACACTGGGAGGAGGCAACACAGCATATTTGTATCAAAGGCTAAGGAACAGATGGCAACAGTCATTTGCGGGTATTTCTTCTGCTCTGCTGTGAGACTCTCTCCTAAACAGAACAAGCAAATGCCAAGAGTAAAGGAAGGAGGATGTTCTCTACTGGCCTGTTTTTGAGAAGGACATCCCCTTCAGTGATCCAGTCCAGGGAGCAAGTATTCTGATGCTCTGCTTCAACTATTTTTCGCTTGTTGAAAGCAGTTTTTCTTGAAGTGATAAACATCTTGCTAATACATTTCCATTATAAACTAGGCTTATATCATCAGAACTCATCTTCTGATCTTTGGCTGCAGAATGCTCAGAGCAAAGCAGGCTCTTCATAACTCCACACCATGCAATTATGTATCTTACCCTTCACTGTGAATGGATCCAAGCATTCTGCTTACCTATATAGCATGGACATATTCTTCTGCTCAGTTCAGTTCGAAAATCAGAAGAGATGGCAAAACAAATACCGTGTGGGAGCTTGTGTTCATTTTTCATGTAAAATATATTTTTCCATCTATGTCCACAAGCCTATGGATATAAAACAAACACAACATTTGACATGGAAGCATAGTGAATGCAGTCTGACAAACAGATGCAGATCCAGCAGTTAATACATACAACGATAGATCCATTTTCTTTAGGCTGCCTCGACAAGCTGACACCCAGCCACTGATTATCACGCTCTTCCAAACAAGTCTTCCCACAGGGCTCTCCTCTGGGGTTGCCTAGGACACAAAGACCAATACTCTGAACACAGGGACAAGGCAAAGAGCCATGTGGTGGGTAGGAGGAGCACCCAAGAACTCCATGGGAACATTACAGTAATTAGGTTTTGGTGGATCTGATCTTTGTCTCTCACATAGGTCATGTAGACTTTTCACTTTATGCTTGAACAAAGGTACAATTGCACATAGCCAGAGGGAGTGTATTAGCTGTGAATGATAGCTTGGCAATGAGGATCAGCGTCTCCATCATTATTAAAAGAGAAAGTGACATTACACTCAGTTTTCATGAAGGGCTGGTTTTGTAAGTGTACTTCAGCCTAAAAGTTCATAAGAAACAAGTAATACCTGTGAGAGCTACCCAAAATCTAACCTAAAGTAAACACTTCTCCAAGTGTTTCTATTGGAAGCAGACCTTAAAACAATCTCTACTGCAAATGGCTGTCAAATTAAGAGTGTATAACTGCAATGTCTACAGGGACATCAGATCATTACATATGTCCTGTGTACTTGCACTGTTGCAATTATTTAGCTGCAGCTCTTTATGTTTGTTCTTGAGGAGAGTTACACTAAACATGCTAAAATTTCTTCTAACTCTGCCCTCCCCTCCTCCACCCTCAAAAGGCTACAGTATTGCCAAGTTAGTAAATACTTGCTTTCTTCTGGAAAGCAGCAGTGAGACCCATGGTAAAGGAAAGATACACATTTATTCTAAATCATACAAAGTTTTTCATTTGTAGGATGTTTGTATGAATAAACATTAATCAATTTTTTTAATCAGTATTTTCTATGTATCAACATGACAATTTATAAAAAAACCTTCTTATAAAATAAGGAAACACATTATGTCATTTGAACAAGTTCTTTTGCATTCTTTTTAAGACTCCCAGATTCAGTGAAGTTACTGGTGAACCCAAAACTTTTGAGGTTTAAGGGGTTTAGTTACCCAGAAGAGGGTGACTAATGCTAATGTGAACATCGTTTGTGTGGAAAAAAACCTCACATAAATCACCCTCCCTCCCCAGGGAAAAAAACCCCAACACAAACAAACAACAAAACAAACACACACACACAAACAAACAAACCCCAAAACACAAAAAACCCAAAGCAAACAAAACAACAATGCTCACAGCCAAACCGAAATTTATTACTGTCCAATGCATCACAGTTTAAATGAATACACTCCTAATTTGGTGGACTTGCTCATTTTACAGGACATACAACTGTACAATATTGATTAAGTATGGAAAGAGAATAAAGGGATACACATAATCTATTCAGTAGCCAGGAGAAAGATGAGTGACTGTGGGATTTGCTACATATATTCTCACAGCCAACACTGACTTAAGTGATTTTATACCTAGGATGTCATGGACTTTTTGATAGAAAATATCTGATTAATGGAATCATGATAATTCTTCATCACACAGTAAGAAAACATCAGAAGCACTTGTAGGAGTAAGACCCAACAGCCATCCTTATTTCAGACCTTGTTCCCCACTGTTTTACGGCAGACCTAGCCATTGACATTTGTCTGCAGAAAATGCTGGAGCCTTGCTTTCTTCTACTTCCATACTGCTCCCCCTCCACCTCTTTTTCCAGACATCACACTTTCTCCCTGCTCTGATGGAGAGACCAGCAGTGCAGTCCAGAACTCACCATCATACTGCAGAAAGGACAACATACCCTACATACAACTGTACTCTACCTTCTCCCAAAAACAACACTCTTCACAAGGTCAAGAGGCACCTGACCCTCCTTCATCTCTTCTTTAGTACTTCCTCCGCCAAGACATCAAGGAAATAGAATGCAAAATCCGAGTAAAGAGGAAACGACCTTAGTACTCACAATAATATCACATTCAATGGTCTTTGAGCCAAGAGATTTTATATTACCATAATTTAATAATACCTGTAGATCATCTAGGGAATTAATATGTGGGCTCTTCTTCCAAGACAAGCACAAATTAAAATGCATTACTCAAAGTCTACTAAAAAGAAGTTCATTTTTCTGCAAGTTTTTTATTACTGAGGATTAAATTATAAGATTCCAAATTATCCTACTTCGCTAGTACCAGTGAACTTCCTGAATATATACCACTTTTCAGAAATAAGTTTGGAATTTAGTTTTGGAATTTAATTTTGGAGTTATGTCATGTAAAACTTCTCACTTCCTGAGGGAGACACTTCCTTAGTGTATATGAATTATAGGGCATGTTACCCTGATTCAAATCTCCTCAGAAAACAAAACTCCTTACACTCCCATGTATAAGAATTAGTCCTTCTTTAAATCACAAAAGGCATTTTTGCTAACTCCCTTCTAGCAATGCATTCCATCCTCTTACGACAATGACTTACCTGGGACTTGCTCTGTATGTACATTTGCAGGAAATAGAAGAAGTAGAGAAAACCAGGGTAATAAATTTAAATCTCAAGAGGCTTTCTGAGACTTTTTAATCAGTAAATCAAATCAAACCAGACAATGATGACATCAGAGATGAGGAAGTTTGACTTGTCTCAGTGCTTCATTCTCAGGCTCGTAAGAAGAAAAATCACCACCATTCCTTCATGCTTTTTGGAATGTATTCCCCCTTTCCTTGGCTCCAGTATATGCTCATTCAGGATCACTTTGGCCCTCTGTTGACCTACTGCCTTATGTCTTCTTTCTTTCTCTGACTGACAAGTATTCAACCACCTTGAAAATTACAGGTCTTTGTGGGAGAGAGCAGTATGATCTTGACATCCCAGACATAATGATGAGTCCCTGCTCCGGGTATGACATTATAAAAGCTTTATCAAATGAGAAAATGCAGTATTCTGCATAAGCAACAGAGTAGCACTGCATAAGCTCAAGAGGACATGGCAGCTTGGTTGCCTCAGGGAAAAGGAGCATGTGCTGTCATAAAGTCACTGAGAAATAAGTAATTGCCCAGCCTAAGTACATTACACAGCTGGACGATACACTTTTGCTATAATCCCTGCTGAACACATCCACAGAAACACTACAATCACATATAAATAAGGTCAACTTATAAAGCCACTTATAGCTTTGGCCTCAAGGACTAGAATACAGATGTTTGCAGTATCATCTGAGAAACCAGTTTTATATAGCTTTCTGCAGTGTTTCCCATACCAAACAGCCTCCTACAATCCTTTTTATCTTCCAATAACTCCTCTGATCCTATTGCTAACTGATGAAAAGTATGAAGTCTACTGCAAAGACAATAAGCCTTCTGATATACTACTCCTAAATGTCAGGACCTCACCAGAGTCTATTTTTCTCTCACTCAGGGTCTCTCTTTTCATAGGTCCGATAGATCTCATTCCTCTTACATATCTCAAATTACTCCCACCCAAAACATTTTTAGTGTTTCTATACCTCTGCAACAGACCCAAGTCCAGAAGGTTCCATGTTCCTTGGCGTAGTATGGCTGTTTCAAAGGAGATCACTGGCAGGGTATGAGCAATGCCAGTGAGATAAAAAAGCCAAGCTAACAAAAGCCAAACTTGCTGAAATCAATACCAAACAAACATAGGTCAGTCTCCTGGGGAAAACCATTAACTGTTCACTTTTCCATTGTAATGATTCAGCTGGGGGAGCTAGAGGGCAATTTGTTCACAGGTTAATGACAGCAGAGACTTAAAAGGAAGGGTGCAAGATTAAAACTGCAGGTAGAGCTTTTCCAGCCTTATGCTAAACTGCATGCACTGAATTTACTGTGTACATTTATAGTTAAATGTATTATTATTATTATTATTTATTTATTATTTATTATATTATTTTAGATGGGAAGGGGGGAGAAGGGGGCGTGGTGGCAAATTGCATACATTGTTTTCTATATATTTTATTCAGTGAATCACAGTGTTTCAAATCTGAGAGCAATGTAGTTGAAAAATTTCTGTAATGTTTTGTAAGTCCAAAATGCAGTAAGTCAAATGCCTAAAGAACTTTGTGTAGGTTCCCCTGCAATAATCTGTGACTACCCCAAATTGATATGGGCAAGGACTTGAAATTCAAGACTAGAAAATAGATGCTTAGTGCTCCAAGTAATAAACTGAACTTGAAGCACTGTATTTTGTGCTTGTGCCTAGGAGTTTGATTACAAGCCTCTGCACCTACCATAAGCCACTTTTTAAAAATACTACAAATACAGAGAAACCTGCAGTCTAGAACACTTGACAGCCAAGACAGAAGTACTGGAAAAGAAACTCTCAAAACTCCTCTATTCATCAATCAGAGAGAGATTTAAAAGTGCCAATGAGGGGCTGGGAAGAAAAAGACTTGCTAGTGTATCTCTTGCTGGTATATCTAATGGGTCCTTTTGGCTCTTAAACCATCCAAGGCCCCTGCAACACCTTGAACAACATTAAAATTCCCAAAAGTATGTCTGGATGAGTTATCCCAGATACTGTGATGACTGGCATAAGACTATTCCCAGCAACTCTTTTGCTACTAAGGAAGCAGATGTGGCATAAAAAAAATACAACAGCACTTTTTTATGATCAGAGTCTTCATAACTGTGCATGAATCCTTCATTAATTAGTTATGCCAGTTTCAAGGCTACTTTAGTGAAAAGTAGCAACAAAGCGGTTTAACATATTTATGTCTCTAAATAATTCACAACTATTCATTACAGAGGCCCAACATTTGGAAAGCCACTTCTATTCCCTGTTGTCACTTCTACATTTCTTTCACTTATAATTGGAAACTTACTGTCTCAAAGATTCTTTCACTAGAAAGAAATGCAAAGTCAAGTGCTTCAGAAAAAGATAGAAACAGTTATTTCTCAATATGCCTGTCTAGCAATGTAATATATCCTCTCATATTTTTCAAAGAAAATTACCCTATTGTACAAGATCAGAACCCAAACTTGACACTAGCAAGAATCCAAGCAGAAAAACTGAGGAAGTCACTGACTGAAAGACACAGCATTGATAAACCACTGTGTCCAAAAGTTTCTGACAGCCTGAATGAGTTAGACAAGAGATAATTAAGTTCAGCTTTGTAATTGTAAGTTCCTTTGTGTATTTCCATGACCGCTCGGCAGGATGGCAGAAGTTTAATCACCCTCAGATACGATTCCACTTCATTTACATCCCATGCACTGCAACTGCCTTTGGCTTCTTCATTGACCTCATTGACCTGTTTTACAATACAGAACTACTTTTCAGTATCTATTTAACTTCAGAAATACTGTAGATGAACCTTAGTGATGTAAAGATATCATCTAGTGCTAATGGAAACCTACAATTTGGGAAAAACAAACTACATTCTGTAACCTGCAGCCTCTAAACTTGGAAATAGAGGCCATGCTAAATCAAACCTTTGGAACCACACAAACGTTTTCATACATCTGTTGCATCATTTCATTTAGAATCCCCTAAGCTATAGAGGGAAACCCCACCAAGTTACTTTTTTAGAGCTTTTGTTTCTGCACTGGCTAAAGGAGTAAGTTGAGAAGTACAGCAGATGTATGTAGTTTTCAAAGAACCTGAAACTTTCAACCCTTCCATTCCTTTCCTTCCCCCACGCAGTGAAGCACTATTTTTACCTCCAGTCCAGGGGCAAGGGTTTATTGCCTCCTAGCATATGCTATTTCACCTCTATAGTTGACTTCTTTGACTTTTGCAAGCCTTCTCTTACAAACAAGCAGTTGGAGAAAAAGAAGCTCTTTGCTATATATAACTTCTAAATAAATCTAATATTGGAATGAAATTACTAAAAAAAAATAGAGAAGAACTATGTGGATGGTGGAAGTTTACTTGCCTTTCATTTTAGTAACAACTGCTTGTCTTTTCCTTATGTGACTACAAGTAAAACATCACTGAAGTATCTTGGGGTTTTGTAGCTCAGTTACAAAAATAACTATTACTTTTATTCATAGTAAAATAAAATAGATAGAAACTGTCAGTTCTAAGCTTTATGCACGGATATGTAGAGGAATAATTAACATTTTTGTCCTGGAATGCTGCGTTCTGCCCTGAAGGCCTATCAGTTCATGGCGCCCTGCTGCTTTCAAATATCCCGCGCTTCTTATCCTTACTGGGCAGCATGTTCATAGTTCTAACGGATTCAATGGTCTCGGTCACAGCAGGGCAGAAAGTTCAGGAAACTTTCTATGCATAGCATATGGATAGAATAAACAGCACTGTATGCAAGGGTGACAGGAACAGAGCCCAAAGCAATTCACACATGTTCACGTTAACCCATTGCAAAGCCTTCCCCTTTTAAACAAGTATCAGTCACCTGGAAGTCGGTTAAGTGCACCCAGTTACATCTCCAAAGTATGGAGGCTGCGGAGGTGGAGAGAAGTTAGGTTAAATGCAGGAGCTGGAAGAACAATTCAGTTAAAAATAGCTTTGTTCCCCTGAAACTCCACTTTTCATCGAATCTACAAGCAGGAAGAACCCATTTGCGAGAAAACTGTACTTCAGAGTTACTTTAGGGTGACTTCTACGAAGGGAAGGCTTTGCAGAAAAAAAGATGCTTTCGGTACATACTTTCACACACTCACACGCCCCTCCGCCCCATCGATGAGCTAAATGCATTTGCCCCCTGCTCTGAGAGACGCACTAGCCGAGCAGTACGGGAGTCATACCGAAACTCTCACGGGACTTTTGACCTCCGCGCTCAAGAGTGCGAAACACGGCTGTGAGAACGGGCGCTGTCACACCCAAATTCTCCAAAGCGAGTTTGGTGCTCGTTTTGTCTTGATGCCGCCGTTACTGCCCTTTGGCAATAGCGGTGATCTCGCCCTTTAGCGAGAGTTAAACACCAGTTTAACCCGGGAAGTACCCGGCACAACCCGCCCAGAAGGCAGCGGCGGAGGAGCCGCGGTGCGCGCAGGGCGACGGGCACCGACCCTCCGTCCCATCCCGTCCCGTCCGGTCCCCGCCGCGCCCTCCGCCGCCCCGCGGCGACTCACCCAGCTGGAGCTGCTCGCACTGCCCGTGGGGGTTCCCGCTGATCCGGCACCGGAAAATGGCCCCAGGGCTGTCCACCGAGGTGTTGGCGGGCCAGATGGCTCGGGGTGCGCCTACCACCAGCCTGCGGGGCAGAGACGGCAGCGTGAGGACCCGTAGCAGACGCAGCCAGGAAAGCCGCAACGGGGCCCCCGCGGGGGCGGCGGGCCGGGGACTCACCATGGCTCCTCGCCGTGGCGGTGCAGGAGAACTGAGTACCCGAAGAAGGTCCCGTTGCCCCCACGGAAGAGCAGCCCGTGCTGGGTGTCCAGGTTGTAGGACCGCGCCGTCGGCAGGCATTGCCACAGCAGGAGCAGCGGGGCGGCCCAGCCAGCAGCCCCCCGCGCCCTCCTGCAGCTCCGCATGGCTCCGGCCGGCCGGCGGCACACAGACTCCCCGTTTCTCTCCGCTCCCGCTCGGCGAGAAGGCAGCGCCGAGCCGTGCCCCGCCCTGCCCTGCCTTGCCCTGCCCTGCCCCGCCCCGGACTCCCTGTGCTGCCCCTGCCGCCAGGCTCGCCGAGGCGGTCTCCGCGCAGTCTGGGCTGGGGTTGTCCCCTCCGGACGGGGGAATCGCAGGCTGCGCCGCCGCAGCCCCGCTTGCCTCCCAGGCGGCGTGGGTCGGGTGTCTCCCCGCCCCGTCCGCGCCCGAGGTGGGCGCAGCGGAAGGGACACGGACCCCGGACAGAGCACGGCCCCGTGGGACGCAGCCATCCCAATCCTGGCAGGATAGAGAGGGGGCGGCCGCCCTCGCTTCGGCTCGGCACACCTGCCCGTTTGCCAGGCCGGCAGAGAGGAAGGCAGAGCCAGTAAACTTGTCCTAAAATCTCCCGCCGGGCACCGGCCGGGCAGCTCCACCCAAGCGCAGGACTGTCTTCTGGGAACGGATCTGTGGAGGGGATTGAGTTTTCCTATAAGATTTAGGAAAAAAATCCCAATACCTCTGTGCTTTAAGCTTTTTCGTGCTGTCGCTGTGCTGAAGGTTCTTCCTTGCCCTCCTCTGGCCTGGGGTATTTGACCAGTGCCATAGCAGCAAAGCATAGTCAGCCTTGCCTACCCATGTTGTACAAGACTGCGCACTGCTGATGGCTCCTTCCTTCTGCATGAGATGAAATCAGAACAACCCCCCATCACTTCTGTTTTGTTTTAGAGTTACGTTTTCACATTCCTGTTCAGCTCTTCAGTTTCTGACAAAGTTACCAGCCATGCCTTCAGTCAGTATTCCAACAAAGGAAAACGAGCATTGTGCAAGAGATCTGGTATTTAACAGGCCTTTAAAGGGCTCCCTTGATCTTAGCGAGGAGCTTTACTGTCCATGTTTCCAGCAGAGCAGTCACTGACTCTTGATGTAGCTTATACTGGATTGTGTGCAACCTGAAATCAAGTCTGTTACTTCTACCTACAAACCTTGCCCCACTCAAGTCCTTTGAATAGCAGGACTTCCCTGGTGCTATAATAATGCCTGTATATGGATAACCTATGTATAATAACTGAGGAAAAGAATGTAAGTACTTCTTCAAAATGAAAAGTTAAGTTATGAAGATTACTTATTGTTTCTGAAGTAAAATCCAGTATGATTTCAACTATCAAATATTACACACGTTAAAAATTAACTGGGAGATGGCAGACTACCATCCCCTAATGGAAATTCAGAACACGTCATTTTAAGCTTTTTGGAATAAAATTCCCCTTTCACTTCCATTCATTTGGTAGAAATGTGGAAAGTTTAACACTTCTGCAAAATGCTGAGCAACTACTAGAGCAGGGCACTGAGACAATGCAGGAATGAGACATCTTGTCATCCTAAGCACATGCAGATATGTAGCTCCTGGAATGAGATCAGCACACTGCAAGATCTGACAGTCAGTTAGCAGTGTATCTTTTTTTAAGTCCTCATCTCTAGAGCCATGAGACGGTTTCCTGAATAACACTGATGTGGAGCAATGACTGTTTCATGTAAAGGAGTCAAACAGCTCCTCAGCTGCTATTCATCTTCATTCCAACTACCGACATCAAAGGAGTTAAAACAATCAACAGCAGCTGTGAATCTGCATTTCTACCACTCAAGAAGTTTTCACCCTCATTTTCAAAGCAGCAAAACGAGCATGATTCCAAACTGAAATGCTAAATTGTGGTTTCGTTGGTGAGAAATTGTAACATGGTTGCACCACCACACCTACCATTTAGCCAGTTTTGGAGGACTTTCATGCTTTTCTGCAAGAGATTGTTACAGTTCCTGGATTTGTTTCTTAATAATCACAAAAATGAATACAAAGCTCTATCCCTTGAATGACAGACAAGAGAACAGTTTTTCAGACTTGTTTCCCCTTGCAAGTTTATGTCCTACACAGATCTGTTCTGTCTGCCCTTTTCCAAGACCAGTCTTACCTCTATCACTTTACAAAAAGCTGATGCAGGAACCATGTGACTGCATTTGAGGATCTCTTTGCAGCTGTATTTCTAAGCATTTGAGAGAGCCCATCCTAAACCTCAGTTAGATGACTTGTTTCTTGCACTTGGCATTGTAGCTTTTCAATAAGTATTGTATAGGCAAGGGATAAATGTGTGCAAGCTGCTTATGGTACTCAGAGACAAATTACAGCCTCTTGAGATCAGTGTTACTGTGAGAGTTTAGGAAAAGAAAGACACCACAGAAGTTGTAAGGACTTTGTAGAACTTTCAGTCTAGTGGGCCCTGCTAAAGAAGGTGTTTAGATGGTGGCAGGGTTCCTAGCTGACAGAATAAGGTAGATTATAAAACTAGAGGATTAATTTATTGGCATATAAATAGCTGCTTATCAGCTACGAAATGAAACTGAGAATGGTATTGTACCTCACCTGTCAGGGGAAAATGTGACTGTTGTCTGCTAGACTGCTAGAGTGAATGTGATCATGATCCACCAGGCATCAATGAAATGAGTGGAAGATAAATCTACTGGAGAGTGATAAATCTGTATTTTGAGAAAAATCTGATGTTTTTAGTACCCAAGGTACGGCGCCAGTCAGAGAGCAAAATCAATGCAAACTGACAGCAGAGTAATAGTAGGAGTAATAGCAACAGAATTTGGATTTTATTTGGGATTAAGTGAACTTGCAGAAAAGATCAAACCAACACTGGCAGCCAAGTACCTGTAGTTAAAAATCAAATATATGGTTTTTTATATAAAATTATCCTGAAATAATAAAAAGAAATTGTTCCCAAAACATCTTGCCACCATGCAATCAGAACAGCATATCTCCCACAGTCCTCTGTGAGTTAATAACACTAGAAGCAAAATATCGCAGTGACTTGCTCTGGTGCTTGACATTGGTTTGCCATCTAAGGCAATTACAGAGGACTTATTGGGACAGTTTGTTAAGCATATTAGTCCACAGTTTGGCAGAATTTTTTATAGCAGATGCATGCACTTTGACTGTCCTCATCTCTTTCTGCTCATTCTTAAATCATACTGCTGCCTCTGTTACCCTGGTATTGTTCAGTGTCTGAGCAATGAACCAGATCAGAGATGTGATCTGGGTTAAAAATATCCCAGAAAACCCCCCAAACCTAGATCAGATTTGTAGCTTGCATGTATGTCTGGCCAGTTGTATTGACTGCATTAATACAGTGGCTTAAACTGATGTTGCAGCTTCAGGAGCTTTCTCAGGCAACAGACTTAACTTTCTAGAAGTAGCAAGTCTGCAAGGTCAAAACCTACACATCTACCTTAAACTGAAGCAGAAATACATTTCCCCAGCATTGGTCTCCTGTTGGAGCTCAAGGATCTTTGTTCAAATCTTTTCTGCCTCAGTCCTAATGAGTCCAGCTTAAAAAGAGCTATATTAAAATAACACAGAATTACTGGTCCCATAAATGCAAACACAACATCATGTGATCAAGATAACCATACAGTTCTATAAAAGATCATATCTGTTATTTCAAGATTTACTATTTCAAATGCAATTATAAGGTAGTGACTACTGCTGAGATTTTAATTAGTTAGTTTTTGCATTTGGGAGGAGTATGAGAGAAAGTTGCTGGGAAAACAAAACAAACAAAAAATTTGCTTTCCTCAGAGCTGTTCAGATTGGGAAAAGCAGTGGTTTGGGTCTTTAATCATTCTGTCAACATTGTTTACCTGTAATACATCCTGTTGCTGGTGAGAAGATGGGAAAGAAAATCACTGTAGGAAGAACATACTGATTCTGAATGTCTGTCATTAGCTTTCTTCTGTGGGACCTATACTATGCCCTTTTTGATTCCCTAAGTTGGAAGGCATTTGTATTAAATTAAGTCCTGTGTGTGGGCTGATGTTGAGTAACTGATCACATGACTGCTTTAGCTGTGTTGCAAATGCATGAAAGCACATGTTCTTAAAACTCCTCATGAATATGCCTGCTTTCATCTGTGTCTGTCCTTGGTCTCCTGTGTGTCATGTGACCCACAGCTGCTTATGGATGAGTGTCTCCAAATCTACTCTCAATTAGAAATAAAACTATCAGTGGATGAGTTCCTGTTTCCAATTAAAAAGAGTTGAGTTTTATTTTAAAATTATCTAAATATTTAAATACTGGTATTTCAAATTTTAAAATTTCTAAACCTTTATGATTTACCAAAACATGGAAAATCTATGGGTTTGGTGAGACCATATCTATGACTTGTTTTTCCTCTAAGCTTCCCTCCAGACACCCTGCAACAATGGCAGTCGGCCATAAAGTCTATTATTCATATGCTGTCATCTGAGTAATTATAGAAGACAAATATACTCTTAGACTTACCCCTTCTAGAAACTTCATCTTCCTTCTGCTATACACATGATACATGTGAGCTTGCATGAAGAGGATATATTGTCCACTGACAAGTATAATTAAGTACAGATGTCTGAGACACCAAAAAGTAGCAAATGTTAGCAAGGGTCTTAATTTTATAATTTTGCTTATGTTCTCTTTAGAAATCTGAATTTTATTTAGAATCGGTTGAAGAGGAACAAGCTTCTAGTTTAATCAGCATATTTCATTACACTCACATGATCTCATCTTAAGAAAGACTTTAAAGGGGGTTTTTTTCTCCCTTGAACACTTGTGCTGCTGAAGACAGACTTCCCAAAAGAGCTTCCCAATACATAAACATATAAAAATGTCATACAGACATTGATTATGGCAACCTGACTAGGAAATGCAAAAAATAGATCATTGTAGTTAAGAACATCTTAACTAAGAACTGCATTTTAATTTACAGATTGGTAAGATTGGAAATTAATCATTATATATATATATGCGTGATTAATTAATTCCATATCCTTTTTTATTTCTTAAAATTTTGTCTAAGATTTTTGAGTTGCAAAATCAGATGCAGCTAAATGATTAGTTTCAATTGGAGTTGGGCAATAACTTCCCCTTTCCCATTTCAAAGGAATTGCTGATCTTTTGAAACTTTCCCATCTGAAATTCAAATGAAGCCTGTTTTCATGTACCATCTCCATTGCAGAAGTCTGAATCAGCAGAATTGAAACATTTTTTCATTATTTACACTTTTAAAACAAATATTTCAGTTTATTATAGTTATTTTTACATGAACAGCAAATACGTATGCTCAGAGAATTTCAACATAAAAAATTATAGTTTCAAATTTTTTCAAAATTAGTAATTTTCTTTAAATCAACTCTTTCTTGTAATAATTTCCATTTCAACATATTCATCTCTCCATAGGAAAAAATCCTGATAATCTCTTGATATTGTGAGTTTCTTGGTTTTTTTGAGTTTCTGTACTTCCATAGGTTCCACATGTCTGCTGATGATATCAGGTGTAACAGGAATGGAACAGAATCCATAAGAACTTTGTCTAGATTTATTTCTTGTCCCCAAAGCAAGTTTAAGTTAAATATTAATCTGTCACATCTGCTGTAAAGCATAAATCAGAGGATGAAGTAAAAGCACAAGCTTTGGTTATTTAACTAAGGTAGACCAAAGCAGGTATTAGTTGTGCTGACAAGAAGGGTCTGTTCTGTACTCAGGTGTGAGTTTATACAGCACTTCCCATCACTAGACCAAAATCACTTACAATATTTTACAGACATATGATAGTTTCTGTTTGTATCAATCTTTGCATATGTGCACATGTCAATACAATGACACTGCTACGTCCTACCGTTAATAGCTATTTTCCAAAAGTGTCCATACGAGGATACTTAAATGAGTGAATATTTTGAGAGGAATGTATGTGTTCTTACTGTCACTCTCATTCCTTTTTAATTTTTTAAAATAATTTGTAACAAAAGATATGCATGGTAAATGATTGATGCAAGTTGGACAATTAATAGTTTAAAAAGTGTGTGTCAAATGATGCTGAGGTTGAAAGCTTTTGGTTCCTTAGGAAAAGTAAACACTATGAAAACTATGAAGGTTTTGGTTATGTGTGGATCATGTTCTTTCAACAGTGACAACAGCTATGTTTCAGATTGAAAAAAAACTCACAAGACCCCATTATTTCTTGGAAAAAACCCAACAAACCCACCAAAAACCCAAACTGAAACAGTTGTTGGAAGAGAACTGTTGAAAGGAAACATCTGGAGGAAATGCCAGTCCAATTTCAATCTTGTGTTCAGGATGCCATAACATACATTTTGCAGGATGTGATACTGTGCTTCATCAGACAACATCACAATGAAATCATACCTCTGAATATGGACTCCAGGACACCTTTATGAAGCATGGTATGTCTGATTCTGCTTCCTGAGAGGGTGTATTAGAAATAGTTCTCATCAAGTGGTCATTTCTTTGATGCTAGCATGAAATCCTAGATACACACAAAATGATTACTTCACAAACTCCTAATCTTTGTGAGGATGGAAGCAGGCACATCAAACCAGGACCTAGTCCTGAGATGTCAAGACAGTTGAAGAGAAATCTAAGACAACCAACAGCTAAATCCAGGATGAAAATATGATAAGAAGTAATAATGGTAGAAGACAGTGAAAATTGACTGATTTTGTATAGCTGTTTGCACAATGTGAGACTTCTGAAATTTTTTAGAGGAGAAGAAAATAAAAGATTGTTCTAGATTTTTATGTATCCTTCCATGAGTGGCCCTAGCATGATTCCAAAAACTCCACATCCCCATAATGCATCTTCATGGATTTATTAACCTCTTTAAAAAATATGGAAAGCAAAAACGTTTTGGCAAGCTAACAGAGCTCTAGTTGTTAAAATGTTGACTGCATTATCTTCATAATTAGTTATTTGCTAGCTGTGTATATGTGATTTTGTAGTAGTCAGGTCCAATAAAAGTTTAGACCTTCACATTTTAAACATTAAGAATTTTTGTTGTCTTGCAGGAACAAGACCAAATCTATATAATTTTCATGTGATTTGAAAGAGAGGGTTTTTTCAAAATAACAGTCTCTTATTTAAGGAGAATGTAGTAGTATTGAGACTAGGCAGAAAGCAAAGTATGCAGAGCATATACTCTAAGATTTCATCCACTTACAGGTAAACTTAGTTGTCCTGGTTCCTGTATTTTGCCAAAATAAGCTGTGTCTATTTACCTGTTTGGTTTTTTTTAACCCCTCTGTTTAGGGTATGGATAGTATATCTGTATAATGGACACCATAAATAATGTTACAAGTTGTTGCTATACTACTTGTAACTAAATAAACCAGGGAACTGCTGTCCTACTTAATGAAGTGCCTCATGGTTGTCTTTGCTCTGTTTAAGAGTGGCTGGGGGATTTACGGAACCTGGGAACTAAGGAGTGAAATTGTGTGGGGGCAAAAAGTGTCAGTGGGGAAGGTGGTGTTTTAATTTGATTTTCTCTCCAAACATATTTTAACTAGCATGAAATTGTTTTTCCACAACTCAATCAGTCTTTTCCTGATGCCAGTGACTTGTAAGTGACCCAAAAACTTTTTCATCATACTTTCTTCCTTTGTCCTGTTTCAGAAGGGAGAGTGAGAGGGAGGCTGGGTGGGTGTTTGGCAGCCAGACAAGGTTAACCTCCCACAAAGTTTCAGACCTTTTCCAATTCCACAATGCTGCTCTAAAGGTAAAGGGATTGGGGCTGTAAAATTTGATGTGTAATCAGTATCCAGGCCAATATTAAAGGTATAAATGAAAGAATGCATATAATATCATAAATACATTCTCTATTTATCTCTCTTGCCTAAATCACTTTTTCTTCTTTTTTTTTTTTTTTTTGTTCAGCTTACCATGAGAGTAATGATAAAAGAAGGTTTAAGAACCTTCCAAAGAGTCAAACTAGTTCTTCATAACTAAATAGTAAGAAACATCACATTTTTGATTTTTACAGAGTTTAAAGTGATGTGAAATTTTTCATATGATGTATAAGCAAAGGCTTCAGCTCTTGGTTATATTGGTTATACAAATATCTCTCTAGGGTTTACAGTAATTGCAAGCTCAGTATTATACCTTGTGGTCTCACCTCTGATAATGCTTCCCTACCATGTGTTCCCCATAAAAATCCTTCCTGGGGCTGTACAGAAGGTTGTAGAGTTCAAAATTATTGAGAATCTTGTCCTATAGATCTGAGTTTTTATGAGTTTTAGATAAGGTGAATGAAGAATCTACACCACAGTATTTAATAGATAATGATTAGAGATATGAAAATACATCATAATTTTAAGAACAAAAGATTCTCTTGTTTGAGGCAGAGTACAGATATTTTTTTGGTCATCATTTTAGAGCAAATGAAAAGATTACTAATAAAACTGCCACACCTATATTTAAGCATCATTAATAATCAGGTGATAGCACTTAAAATTTGATATGAAAAATTATATGGCTGTCAACCTACCATGTAAGAAAAGGACAAAGATAACTTAACCGTCTTCTTTCTCTTGATATATCTGAACCACAGTTTTCTCTTTATTCTTACGGTCAAGATTATTTCATGTACACACGCTGGCCATAAAGGAGCAGTTTGCACCATAGGCATGCCTGTGGGGTAATAAAACATAATATCTGTTTTGAGAAATTAGTGTTGCTTATCTTAAAAAAAAAAAAAAAAAGATGTCTGCTTCCTGAGCTCACAGAAGGCAGTTCAGAGAAAAGTAAACCAGAATTTAAGTGTCATCACAGATGGGTAAAAAAAACCACAACAGTTGACTATGTAGTTTTATATAGCTAAGACAAAATTGTATGTTTCACAGAAAAACAAACTCAGATCTAGAGCTAACATATGCTGAACATCTTCAGCAATGGACCATGTCCCTGTAACTTTCAGTGGCCATAAAAGCTGTTTGGCATTTCACTTAATAAAGCAGAGATTTGCCCAAACTATTCACTATTTAAGATTAGACCAGTTTAAATTTTAACTATTTAATAGCTAATGGAGTTTTTCCATTGTTTTCAATTAGGCCACAATCTGTCTGGGACTGTGTGAGAACTGAGACATAGTCATTAGGTGGAATCAGATAAATGTGCTTTTCTTTTTAGGTTTTCTGGATAATGAAAATTAAATTAAAACCCTCACAAAATTCTGGCATGAAAATTAAATGAAAACCCTCACAAAAATCCTGGCATATTTATTTAAAATATGGTTACATAAACGCTTAGCAAAATGTATAAAAAGTAGATTCTCTAGTTAAATGAGTTTTTCCAAGATCTTTCTATTTTGAAATGACACAGTGTGTTATAATGTCTTGACTAGACATTATCAGTGTCCTCAGCCTTCTGTTTTGTGAAAAGATGTTACACTCTTTTCTTTGCAAGTAGAAGAAAGTGTAATATTGTGCATCTCTTTCTGAGCAAACTTTTCTTCTGCTATAAATGTATTGCAGTTACTGTGAGGAACAAGTCACTGAACACCCCTTCCTTGTGCCCCACTGATTCATATATTGACTGTAAATCTTTAAAACTCAATTAGAATTGTGTAAACTCTGTTTTCATAAGGTTTTTGAATATTCACATTGTGTTGGCTGCTTCTTCATTTTTATGGTTTAGCTCTTGTTATTAGATGCAGTTTGTGAAGACTGCAAAATCAAATAACTCTGGCTTTATGTGTTGCCATGGGGTCTAGTGTTTTGAAATTAAGGAAGCCACATCTGTCAGTACAGTAGTACAATTCTACTCCAAAACAGATACTTGCATCCAGTGTTCATGGCTCATATACCCATAAAAAGTTAAATATTTTTTAAAGAATTGTTCTTTTCCACATAGAAATAGGAATCCAGTCTTTCTGAAATCATTAGGAGACTCCAACGACTGTTGGACTTCAGGCTTATTCTTCATAAAAGAGTAGAACAACCCCAAAAGTTAACGGTAGTAGGGGCCTGGTTTCCACTAGGGAAAAGAATTGCAGCTTTTCAAATGTCTTCACATTTAAAGGAACAAACTGACTGAAGGAAATTTCAGTGCAAATATTAGTATTCCCTGAAATTTGTTTTATTGCATTTTTTTTCTATTAATCATTGTTCATGTCTGCTAACTATTTAGTATAACCAATAGGTAATTTTTCACAAGGGATGTTGCTGTACCTTCATTTGCATATTAATTTATACAAAAGATAAAGCAAAAAGAAGTATCGGCATTAAAATTTCAGTGAAAAAACAAAGTAATCTGGAAACAAAAACACTTCACTTACAATTATGAATTGTCTGGGGTCTATTACTGCGATGAGTCATAGAATCACAGAATCATAGAATACCAAGTTGGAAGGGACCCCAAGGATTATATGGTCCAACCTTCCTTGGCAAAAGCACAGTCTAGACAAGATGGCTCAGCACCCTGTGCATCTGAATCTTAAAAGTGTCCAGTGTTGGAGAATCCATCACTTCCCTGGCAAGATTATTCCCGTGGTTGATTGTTCTCTTTGTAAAAATTTTTTCTCTTGTGTCCAATTGGAATCTGTCCAGGAATAACTTGTAGCCATTACCACTTGTCTTTTCCTTGTGAGACTTTGTAAAAGGGGAGTGTCCATCTACTTTGTAGCCATTCTTTAACTACTGTAACATGGTAATAAGGTCTCCCCTAAGCCTTCTTTTTCCAAGGCTGAACAAACCTTTTCAACAGTTCCCCATATGGCAGGCTCCCAGTCACTGGATCATCTCTGCTGCCCTTCTCTGGACCCTTTTCAGCCTGTCCACATATTTTAGTATCTTGGGGACCAAAACTGGCCACAGTATTTCAAGAGTGGCCTGGAAGAAGCAGCTTCTAGGTGAAAGATAATGCTGGAATAATGTGGGATAATGACTTCTGTCCCTCTGCTGCTAATGCCCTTGTTGATGCCACCCAGTGTCCTCCTGCTTTCCCTGTCAGTGCAGCAGCAGCTCTGTCAACTCACACTGAGCTGCTGGCCCACCAGGACCCCCAGGTCCCTTTCACAGAGCTGCTCCCCAGAAGGCAGATCCCAGCCTGTGCTGGGCTCCTGGATTGTTTTCCCACATGAAAGACCTTACACTTGTCCTTGTTGATTTCATAAGGTTCTTGTTAGCCCACTTTTCTAGCCTCTTCAGGTCTTCCTGTAGGGTGACTCTCCTTTCCAGATTGTCTACTTTCCTACTCTGTTTGGTATCATCAGCAAATTTCATCAAACTACACTTGATCCCATCCTCCAGATAATTTATGAAGATATTAAAGAGCAAAGTGATCAATATTGATCCCTGGAGGCCCTCACTTTAAATACAGGATGGTGGAGAATGTAGATACAGATGTAACTATAGATACAGATGTATACACACACATGCACCCATGAAAGGGAAAATAACTATTTTTTAAAAGGGTTTAAACTGCTGCCTATGCATCTTTTAAATTTTTTTAAACATGGCAAAGTGTATTTGAACAAGAGCTGTTGTTGCTGTAAAGGTAGATTGCAGCAAGCACTGTAATACTTGCAAGTGGGGAAAGGCCTGTTTAAGTCTGGGGTGATATCTGAAGCACAGAATCATAAGCACAAAGGAAGTGTCATGCATAGTTCTGGTATTTGGATAAAAATTGCAGCTCTGGATCTAATCAGTTGAGCACAGGGTCTGACTTCAATAGATGTGTGTGTATGAGTAAGTAACTGTTTGCCATCTTAGCCTGTAACAGTCACCAGAGCTTAAAATGAACCATGACACACAGAGAAATGCACCATAGCAAATCATGCAGATCATATATTAAAAACTGCAAGATGCAGCAATGCAGTTTGTTAGGCAGACCGCAGACTTTTATTCCATGTCTCAAAGCTAAATAGTATATGCCTAAAGGATGACTAGGGATGAGAGGTCAGTGGAGTTAGACTGATTTACACCTACTGAGAATCTAGTATGGTGAATTATTTTCAATCACTCCTTGAGCAGTAGGTATGTATTTTTATCCTTCTAAAATGTTTTCCTCCAAATACCTCTGCTGAACAGTAGTTGCTGACTTTAAATATTTGAGATCAGTTTTGCCACAAGTAGGACCAGTTTCAGTGACAGCTGAAGTTTCCCATAAACTTGTGTGGATTATGCAATTTAGGTGGACAGAATTCAATCTCACTCCCCTCTGTCATGTTGATCATAATCACAGTTACTTTTTAGAGTGTATTTTTGTATTCTTCGCACATATGATCTCTGTCACTCAGTGTTTGCATACCACGCAGCATCTGGCTCAGTTGTTACAGGATCTTAACAGGTGCAGTCAGGAACAATGTACAACTCCCTGAAGTCTAAAAATAATTGTATTTCAGTAATGTCTTATACTATAATCACTATCCCATACAAATGTAACAATCACATAGCATTTGAAAAATCAGAGGAAATGCCCACAGCATGTAGCCACTGAATCTTTTCTTTAACAAAAGAGAAATGTTATAGATAAAGAATACTAATGAAAATATTTACTTAAAATATTTATTTAAAGAAATATATGAAACCTTTGTGTCAGGGTAGTTTTAAGTTAAATCATTAGAAAGACTTTAAATATCAAATCAACCCTGCATATAGAAGATGTAAATGGCATATTTACTTAAACTATTACAAGTATTTAGGCTGCACAATTTTATGTTAAGGAGCTTAAAAAATTGATTCTATTTTCTTCATATTGAAAAAAAAGAAAACTGTGTTTCATTTATGTCTGGAATATAGATACACCCTTGTAACATAGTGGAAAGAAGTGCTGGGCTTTCAAATCCATTCAGTAGATATGAAATTAAAACCCATCCTGAGGATGATTGCTAAAAAAAGAAATATTTAGGTGCTCAAAAGAGAAAATAAATAGGCACTGAAAATTCTTCAGCCAGTATAACTGTGGTTTTGGATCTTCTTGTGTTTTAGAGAATCATAAAGCTAACACTTGTCTAGGTTTCTCTTTCTTCTGTCCAAGTTTTCATTGGGAGGAAGAGAGGCGTATGGGTGCTTTTTGGGATTCCCAGGGTTCCAAAGAATTCTGGGCTACAGCCTTTGGAACTAGTAACCACTAATGTAGTAACCACTACTGGGCTACACCCATTGGACTGGTAACCACTACGTATTGTTGTTTTGTTCAGGACATGTAATGAAATGAAAAATGAACAAATTAAGAACAGCATTAGGCATAACAATTCAAGTTAATACAAAGGCTGATAGTTTCAAGCCAAGCATGAAACAGGTGTCTGAAGTGGTGTGCCATTGAGGAAGGATATAGTAAGTCCAGCATGCACATATAAGTAATCAAAGTGAGACCAGGCTCTGTGGGCAGCGAATGTGACAGCATCAAGCACGTCTCTCCTATTGCTTCAGACTTGCATGCCAAGGAAAAAGGAATGAAAATTTTGTAGGCAGCTTACTCAAAACAGAATGAGCTTTGAAATCTGAGTTCTCCATATATTACCAGTCAGATTTCCCTTGCAACACACAATAAAAATTTTAAAAATAATTTAAAAAAAAAAACAACAAAAAACAGCCACAAACCTAAGAATTCTATCTCTGTCTAATGACCTAGAGATTCTAAAGGTAAATGATTTTCAGGTATGCTCACTTTTATAAAACAGAGTCCAACTAATTAACAGCTGAATAACACGTGATTTGAGTGATCTATCACATATAATTATGTGCAAATTATAGCCTTACATTTCAGGTAGTCCATAGGCAGTAATTTATTTGGACAACTGTCAGTGAACAGTGATGAGTAACAAGCAAATTTTGTAAGATCATTATTGGTTTGCAGTTCAGTTCTAACAGGAAAAATGACATGTAATAAACTGTTAATTTTGAATGGTTCATCCAATTTTGCTAAAAGGCTTCTTGGGGAAAAGATGACATGATTTCAATTCTCGTTTTCAGCAGTTGATTTCTGCATTGCAAATGAGTCATAGATAGCAAGTCAAGATTGTGCTCCTTAAAACATGAGCAACTGTAGATGTGTGTACAATAAAACATTCTTTGATGACAGCATTAATCCAAAAATGCCAGATGTGTATTTTCATGTTTGCTTTTCTTGTTCATTTCACATGGTTCCAGTTTTCGTCTCCTAAAAGTTTTTGTTTTCATGAGCAGGGTACTCTGGAGAGCACTCCAAATTATCTGATATCCTTTAAGTAGAATCTTTCTGAGATTTCAGAAATTTAGAATGAAAATCATGGAATCTGAGAGGTGTGTGGTAGCACAAATTATTTGTTAACATTGTTTAATTACTATGGGTACTGAATACAACATAATTAGGAATGTTGCTTGTCTATTTTTCCATTTTACACAAGTCTGTCCTTCCATCTTCTGAATCACAGTGCAGCTCATCTTCAGCCATCTTTGGCTTATAGGTTGGTTGCATGACAAACCTTTGCTTGGTTGTTTTTATCATCTTTCGTCAGAGAAATAGTGGATGGTGGGGCTACTTATCTGCTGCTTTTGTGGACCTTGTTCCTGGATGACCTGCCAAGGTTAAGCATGCTCTGATATTCAGGCAGAATCAGGTTTTCTTCAGAGAGGTTCAGCTTTCAACACTAGAAGTGTTACCTGCAATCCCATAGACATGGTATTTGTCCTATCTTCTTGTGAAGGAGAGGTGCTGTACACTGTTGCATCTAAGTTATCAGGATAGAATATGGTGGCCATTTACTGATTTTTATACCCTAGTGTAAATTTTATGCAGAAAAAATTTTAAGCTAAGTGAATTTGGGAAAATTCCTCTGAAAGGAAAAGGCCCACTTCTGTTAGTAAGTGGTATTTTTGTCAAGCCATTTATCTGTACTATAACAGTCCTCAGTTTCATGATCTACTTTCAATGCAGATTAGGAAGTTCTTGATCAGAAAGGACGACATAAAATAAAAATCCGAGTTTCCTCTTCATTATGTTCTATGATGCATATTTTTCACTTCACTGCAAATATATGCTTTTCCCTACTAGCTGGAATATATTGTAATTCTCTCATTCTCATAGCAAATACCATAATACAACAACACTAGGAAGGCAAGGCAATTTGGATTTTTATCAGCTACAGCAATAAATAACATGCACATGGACAACATGAAAGGACTTCGTATCTTAATTCTGTATCCAAGCTTAGTCTCTTAGCTTTTGTGCCATCAAACTGCAGAAGCAGCAGGAAAGAAGGGAACGTGAACTTGTATCTTCTGTTTGTACAGTACAATGTTCCTCTCATCTGTTATTATGCACAGTATGTTTGAAGCAACAGAAACAAAGCTAGGCACTTACTGAGTTAAGTTTGATTTTTAACTTCAGCAAAACCAGATCCATCTGGAGGATATAATGCTCAAATATTCTTTCTTCTTTTAGTCTTCCTGAAAGTGATTAAAGCAAGAACAATTTTGCTGTGGGGCTTATGGAAAATAAAGCTTGCTCACTGCTGGATTTCAGATTCTGGAGCTAATTTCTCCTTAATTAGAATTTTTGTAAAATGACTTTGCCAATACTTTAACTATCTCAGAGGGTAATGAGAGGACAAATGCTCTCTCAGTAGCTACAATGAACTATTCCTATCTAGACAGATCTTTCTGGTCTGCTCGAAACAGTGGTCTGACCTCATCTAGCTCCTCCTGCTCAAATAAGCATAGTTACTAGCTAGCTTATATTTCCAGTGATGTGGTAGAACAAAAGCTTCTGTCTTGCAAACATCTTTCATGATGAGAGAGCACTAAATGATATAAAAGGCACTAAATGATATAAAAGGCACTAAAGGAGGTACAGGCTAACCAGCAGTTCAGCCTGTACAAAACAGGGGAAGTTGTGAAGCCCCCAAACTTAAAACTCATATTTGAGTTAGCAATATTTATCCAACAGAATTTGCTGTTTTCAAACAATGCAACTTGTTTTTCCATCTTCTTAAGAAAGTTTTAATTGAAAAAAATCAAGAGATTCTATGTCCAGCTTTAGTGATATTTTCTAAGGGAAAAGAGTAGAAGGAATGGAGTGTCCTTTTTTCAGATTAATTTTACCAATGCTTCTCATTTACTATTAGCATTTTTTTTCCTACTGTCTTCTGACTTACCTTAAACTACACCCTGAGAGAATATAAACCGTGCTGCCCTATTGTGTGCACAGATGAATGCTTCTTGAAAAGAACTAGGGAAAAGTCATCCCACTTTTCCACAAGGCCTGAAGATTTGAAAGACTGAACATTTTCATTCCTGTACACCTTGGAAGTGGAATAAAATTTTGTGAAGGAGCCTGGATGTAACTGAGAGACTTTAGTTACATGAAACAATAATAAATTTGGATGTTTTGTTACAGAATAAATTTTTTAACTAGATTTTAGTTTTCGTTTGATAGTCTCACAAACATAAACTCAAATGAGCCCAGTATCGGAAAAATGTACAAAATCCAGCTGTATATCTAATTTTAATTGACTTACTAAAATCACAACAGTATTTTAATTATAAAATCTATTTCATGTAAGTAGGTAAATTACAGATAGTTCTTTCCTCTTTATTTTTCCCCCTTATTTTTGTTTTCAGTTTTAGTTTAATGCAGTTGCACAGCTCTTTCACAATCCAACAGCCATGCTTTGCACAAGATTTTTCCATAGAGATTCTGGTAACCGGAAGCTTGATGTAAACAAAACCCAAACAGGAAAAAGTTTTGCAAGGGGTTCCATTTACAAGGATGGTTGGATCTCAACAGATAAAGGAAAACTTTTGGAAAGGGTTAGGGCATTTCAGAAAAAAAATGTGTTTAAATACTGATATTTATTTCAATTCTTATGGCTTGAAAAATTCTGCTGTGTGATATTCCTGCTCATAAGAATAGTTACTTCCCAGCTAAATATATACAGTGAGATTTTCTAACTTTTTTCAACACATCTGTAGCTTCTGTGAGCTTTTTAGAGATGCAGCCTAATACCTTTTGAGTGCTTTTGAAAATCTTGTGTGATTAATTTAACATACTCTTGTCTATGTCTCCAGTGTAATGTGTGTGCTAACAAAACTTTTTTAGAGCATGCAAACATAACATTTCGGAAAGTTTTCCCAAGCATATCTGAAGGATTATTCTTTTATCACAGAAAAAAAAATGTAGCCAATACTCTGTTTACTGGTCTTGGATAAGACCAATAACATGACATAAAAGTACTTAACATATAAATACTGAGGATTTTTCTTAAGCAGTACCAAATTTATTTCATGCTTACTATGGGAAAAAGGAGGCTTAAAATCCTTTGGATACCACTCAGTAGAGGAAGTGCTTATAAATGAAAGTTACATATGAAGTCGGTGAAGAACAGAGAGACTATTGTGTGTAAGTGGTAACATGGGCTGATTTCTGAAGGATACAATGAAATGTGTGAGAAAATGGAGCAGAGGAAGATGTTCAGGATCTCTGGTATATAATATTGTTTCCCGGTGTGTTCAGAGGTTGTGTCAGAATTGTTGTTAGACACAATTATGGTTGCTATCAACAGAAATTAAGATGAAGTTACATGATCTGAAAAAAGAGGAACAATTTTGTAATGCAAAGTCTGGGCATGTCACGTACCCCTGAGTTAGAAATGGAGTGAGGGGCAGTAGTGCCACATACAGGCTTCAATACCACTGCCTCTAAAACGTATGGAGACATCAGCTGGCATGAATATATGAAATAAATCTAAAACCATGCAAGCCATTTTGGTTTTGAAATAGAGTAAGAGAACACAACTTATTTATCCTGGAGATTTTCCCAGTTACCTACACTGATTCATTTCTTCTCTGAAGACAAGACATTATATAAGCAATAATTTGAAGTATGTGCATTATTACAGCAGTTGGGGTTATCTATATGATAATGTTCTACCCTACATGAAAAATATACAGAAGACATCCACTGTAAGTATGGCTCCAGTACTGAATAGGAAGCAGATGCAGACAAAAAAAAAAAAAAAAGGACCCAGAAAATGTTGAGGATGACCCAGTATTGCCTCCATTATCTCCAGTAGTTTTTTCTTATCATAGGTACAATACAGTAGCGTAAGTTGGAAAAAAGGAATAAACGACACACAGGAGGGTATGTCATCTGCAGTTGAATTTTAATCTAGGCAGTAATATCTGGCTTACTCACAGAAGAAAACCTTTAATAAAATATTTAATTTCTTGCTTGATGTAAAATTGTTTTATCGTGTTAATGAACAGTTTAGCTATAAGGAAATATTGATGAGAACAAAGAGCATGAACATTTTTATAAAGTGACTTTTTAAGTATTTAGAAAAATCTATAAACTGCATAGCCACTGTATTAAATTAAATTACCACCATTTGTGTTAATTTGAATCTATATTATGTAATAATATTATTTTAAGGTGTTTAAACAACCCACTGAAATGGTGGAGGCAAGACCCTGGAGTTTTTCTCATTGAATTCAAGAGAAACTAGACTGCTGTTGAAAAAACTTTAATTTGGTAAATCAATATCCGTGACATACATGTTGAAAACCCATCTCTGTCATAAGCAGAAATTACTGTATCTGGGCAGAAATTTTCCATTGGAACTCTTTTCTGTTGAGACATGCAGTTTTAGTTCATTATTATTTTCACTGAAGAAATAAAAAAGAAAGATGTGGTTCCTTGGACTTGTGAATCCCTGCCTTGTTATGAGGCAGAGCCACTGTGGAGCCAGGACTGCCCCAAAGACAGGTGTGTTGGCCTTGGGAGAGGCTCGTCCTCCATGTCCTGGGGACTTTGGTCACCGTAGAGCTGCTGCCTTTCAGAGTGGGAGGGCTGGAAGCCCCATTGCTGCGTGACCTGCTAAGACTGTCAAAGGCCCACTCGATGGGGTCACCTCATCCTTATGTCCTCATTCCACAAATTCCTGCCTGTCCCCTTTAATGATCATGATAGGGAGTCAAATGGTTTAATAAGGCTATTGGAGGCTTTTCCTGACCATCCAACTTAGAAATCAATAAATCATGGAAAAATAGTTCACCAGGGACACACCTCCTCAGGTCCTACCCCAGCAGGGTAGAAGTCTGAGCCAGAGGTTGGAGCACTACACCTGGAAGTTTGGGGGGATGTGGATGTATGGTGTGTGGGAGCAAATCTTGTGTTCCCTTGCATCGTGGGGCAAGGCCTTGGCTGTTGTGTGTCTGCACAAAGTGTGTGCATGTCGTTTAACAGAAGTCTTAGAACAAAAATCACTGTGCACTTTATAGAGCCATTTTGTTTAGAAGACAAATGGATGATTTTATGCCACTGAGTGATGTGGTTCTGTTCCTCCTGATGCTGTTTTCTTAATGTCTCATGACAGACTGAAATAAGCTGACACTCATAAATTGAACTTTAAATGGACTTTCAAATATCTTATTTTCCTGTTCAAAGTTTCAAATAGTTCAACTGCAAAATATATTTATTCAGCATTAACAAGATCATGTGTCGGCTGCTTAATTTAAGAAGATAATTTAATAATAGACCAGTATTAAAATATTAAGAAATATAAAGCCCAGACAACACAGGAAAGAAGAGACTGTTAATATTTTGATTGCCTAAGTTCTGAGCCAGAATTTTGCAACTCTGCTACCAATTTCTAATCTTTGGGGTTTTTTCTATAATATATGAGCAGAAACAGATGTTTTCCACTGCCGACATCTGATCTGTGTGTAAAGAATTAAGGGCATTAAATACTGTCAAAGCAATGAGTGATATTTAACCATGCAGACTCCTGTTAACCCCAGACAGAGTTAAGAATGGTATTGGCTCAAACCTTGCATATTGTCCTCAAACCTTGGAGTAACACATTATGACATCCAATTCTTCATAAATGATATAAAAGTATTTAAAGAAACAACAAGGTTAATTTAGATAATTCCCAACAAAGTCAAGCTTTAGTTTCCAGCAGTGTCAGAGCCATGGAATAGTTTTGATTTGCATGATTCAACAACAATTTCAGGTATCAGTCATACATTTTAAACTTAAGCTTGAATCCTTTTCTAAACTATCCCACTATGTTCAGCTTCTTATGGTTCTGCAGGCCAACCCCAGGGTGGGCTTAAATGACTGCTGCTGTTTAAGAGAATCACTGTCTGATACACTATTTTTGTTGTTTCTACTTTGTTTCCCTTCTTGGTCTGGATCAAAGAAGTTGGAAAGTCATGAAGTCAGCATTTCACTTCAAGTTTCGTCAACTACCCATGCTGGACTGCCAAGGGAAAAAGGCACTTAGCCATGATAGTTATGTTATTGCTGTCTCACTACTGATCTTCTTGGCCACTAAGTTAGAATAAATTGCGTCATGGACAGAGCTGTGTAAATCAGCCTCAGGGTTATGACAGGCAGAGCCATGCTAAAGTTCTTGTCCCTTCACAAAGAGGTTTTAAGTAAAGTTCCCCTGGATCTAACATACTTAATAAATATCAGATCTGATACTGTTATTTACAATCATAAAGTGACAATGGCTTGTTTTATATGGCCTTTGTGAAAGCTTATTTTTGCACATCCAAGTATTTGCTCCAAGTTCCCTGTAGTTTACATAGTCAATATTGGTACCAACAAGAGGAAATTCCGTAGAGCAGCCAAGTTGCTTGAATTGAAAAGAATGCTAGAAATTAGGTTTCTAAGCAAGAATTTTCCAAATTCGTCACCATAAATCTGCTAAATGCATTCCAGACTAGTATTTTATGACAGAGTATTCCCCTTGTTATACCCAAAGAGAAAGACTGTAAACATGTCTTCTTCACATTAATCAAAGAAACGGAATGAAAAATGTTCATTTAGAAAAGATGAACATGATACATTTCATATTAAGTTTCAGTTTGAAGACTACTCCTGTAACAAAACAATCATAAAGAGCTGGATACACCAATGAGGCCACTTGTGTTAGCAGATACAACACTGTAAATAGTAGGTTGTTATCAAAAGTTGCATATCAGTCAATGAGCTAAGTCAATTTGTAGTATACATTAATTATTTAAAAAAGTTATACTGTAAATATTATGGCCTGCTACTTTTGAAGCTCAATTATTTTATTTGTTGGAAGAACAGAAATCATAAAATACAAAACTCCTGTAACTTTCAGGAAAATATGTGGCAAGGAAAGAAGAAAGATTCTGTGAAAGTGCCTCCAAAGTCACCTGGCCTGTGTTCTCTGGTGACATCCTGAGCAGTTATGTCAGAGAACCCAGTGGTGCACTGCCAGCCCAGCCATGTAAATCAGTGCTGTGCCTAAGCCCGAAATGTTGGATCCATGTTTGCAGGGACAGGCTTTGCTCATGTCTTCAATAATCTTGTGATCTACTGAAACTCTTTTAACTTAAAAAAAACAATGGGCTGTGTTCTGCTCTTTGGAGTAATATCAGAGGAGTGAGATGAGTCAAACAACTATAAATACAAATAGACAAGGATTAGAAAATGCATTAATGTGACCCTTGCTTTCCAAAAGTGAAATCCAACAATCCAGACATACTGAGAGTTGAAGTGGGACTTTGTTGTGTGTCTTATGATGAAGTTCAGAGTCCACTGATCTCCCAAGAATGGGAGATGTTTGTGTCTAAGGGTGATCCTGGATTCCCTACCTACTCTCGCCACTCACTAGGTAGGGCTAGGTATATCCTTTCTGACAAGCTATGGACCAGATAATGTATATGTATTTGATTCTTGATTTGCTGTAAATAAAACGCTGCTACCTGCTTTGTCAGGGCTGGTGACAAAGCCAGCAACTAGGCACCACTCTGTGAGGAGATGTGGACAAATTCCTGTCACTGGAGTGTATTATTTAAGAAAAGCAATATGAAGAATAGAGAGTAAAGTGATTTTACTTCATAAAGCTCTTGTCTAATATTGCCTAGATACTGCCACTGATGACAAGAAGCAGATTTAACCACTCTGAGCTATCCATAAGGAAATGTGGCTGTCTCTTCTTGTCTCCCTAGGCCTGGCCCCCCATGCCTTCTGGGGATAGTGCCCTGTGTCTTCGATATGTCACAGAGGGACATTAGACTGATGGCTTTCATTGTTTTTTGCTGGAAGAAAGGCAAGTTATGTTAGCAGGGTAAGCTTTCCATTGTTGAGGGAAAATGGTGTGAAATCTCCTTCAGGGTAAAGCTTTGATCATTATTCTTCCACTTTTGGAGTTATTTTGTTGCTTTTTGTGTATCATAGGACAGGCAAGGCTGCAACAGTCTGTTAATAAACTCCTTAGCATTAAGTATATGTATTTTTCCTACATGCTAAAAATAATAATGCATCATCTCTTAATCATAGCTAATCACTAAACCTAGTATAGTTCAGTTGTTCTTGGACATTAAGGAAAAATCTGTCAGACATAATTTACTGTATTTTTGCTGCCAAAATTATTTTCCACAGTTCATTTCCCTATGAAGTTAGCTTCAGTCATTTTGAAATCAATTAGAAGGAATGGCTTCTCTCAGTCATCTACCCACCCACAGATGCAAAAAACCAGAAAAGCTTAGTATGTGATGCACTCTGAGATTGTGAACAGCAGACTACATTCCCCCTTTTGATGCAAGGGAACAGTAGTTGAGGGTCTGTAGTAACTGGATTATTCATAAATACCTTCCCAAAATTCCAATTTTTGTGTGCAAATATGGTTTACAGGCTATCAGCAACCCTTTTGCACTCTTTTGTGAGTTAGTTTTAGTGATAACCACACATGATTATTAATTATTTCATTTACAAGTCTGCATAAGTGAGGTTGTCATGGTCAACTCAGTTTCCATAAGACAGTTTCAAACGTAGTACAATATCATGTCAATGGCTACCACTGCACCATCACTATCCCCAGCTCCACACTCTTTCAAATGTACTCTCAGCTCTCTGACAATTCACATGTGAGGTAACCCTCACATAGGTACTTAAATGTGCCATAAGCTTAACTCTAAACTCAAGAGAAACCAAGCCTAAACCCATCAACTGGCCCGTAGCTAAGCAGAGCCACGCAAAAATCCTGAAGCAACCTGCTAAGTTAGAGAACTCTTGTTTATTCATTTCATGCTTTCTTTAACATTTAATGCTCCAATTAATTTTTCTCCATATTAATCCACATGGTTTTTTTGATTCCCTTGGATTATGTTTTCTGGATTTAGTCTTTCTTGATTTTATTTTTTTCATACATGAAGAATAAGATCTCCACAGAATTATAACTGTCAGAGTTATTTCATCCCCACAAGACTAGAGTAAAAAAATAGTATTTTTGCCTTTAGACATCTGTGATACTTGTAGCATTATTTTTTTACCATATATTTCTTATTTGCTAGATTATAGCAAATAGATATTATGTAGAAAATTCTGTAAACTAATTTCAGCTTGTATTAAAATTTGTTGAACTCCTTTAGCAGATCATTGTGACCAGCAGATACCAAGCCTTAATATTTCTTTCTGTACTCTGCCCATGGAAAAAATTGTATACAGTAAACATTAATTTATTAAATGTTAGTGAATGTTAGATGTGTGATGACGTATTTCTCACTAGCTCAAGGCCAAAGGCTAGTGCCCTATTCGCAAGATATTATTTTTCTCACCTAGTGAGTTACTTAGCCATGATCCATTTAAGTCAAATTGATATTATTGTAAAATATTTTTTCCATCTTTATTACATTTCTGTTGTAAAATAAAGGATATAGAGTAAACCCTCCATTTTTGGAAGTGTTCAAGAATTGATGAAACAGAATTCTTGTCCTTAGAATAATTTTACCCATCAGCCATGTGTGCACATGTTAAGCAATTACAGGAAAAATGTTTACCATGAATTCCAAAGTCCTTCAATTTTTCATTCTGTATTGGTGATGCAAGAATATGTCTTTTCATATGTTTTACATTGCATATATTATGCACAGCAGAGGCTTAAATACATAAGCTTAATATGAAAGGGCTTACTTCTTTAATGTAGTAGCAACTTTCATAGCTTCATTTCCTTTCCTTGGTATTTTTGTATTACCAGAAGGAACTTGAGCAAATTCTAGTGCACATGCAAGCAGTCCTGCTTAATTCTACCTCTCACATGTAAAAAATGTAAGTGTAATCAAAATATACTACTAACCCTGACATTTTTCAGCTTTAGCAAACTGATTTTTCAAACTACACTTTTGTTTAAAAATGAGATTACAAGTTCATGTTACAAGTTTCCAGTCAGAAACTTGATCTTACAAATGGAGGCAAAAATCAAGTGGCATGACATTATATAGACTGCAGTTATTGAGACAAGGATTTTTGGGAGAATAAAAGGTACTGTATAGGAAATATCCTTGCTGATCAGATAGAAAGGCTTTTCATATTACTCTAGTGTGTAATAAGTGAAAACCCCCCCATTTGACAAAACAAAGGTAAGCAGAAGGAAAATGTGTCCTAGGAGAGCGTGAGCAAGCACAGACCCAGAGGCTATTCCAGATCTGTTAGCACAACTGCCTTTAGACCTCACCATGCAGCCAGATGTTGCTGCTAGAGCCTTCCCAAGCTCGGCATCTGGGTCCTGGCACGCCCCAGGAATGGCCCGGGGTGCTACCCCCTCCCAGGGCTAGGTGCACAAACATAAAGGCTGGGTGAATGGCTTCCTTTCTCAGCTGAACGATCTAATTTGCTTCAGACTGCAGAACCTGTAGACCACAAATGTGAAATATTTGAGTAAAAGCCGTAGCTTAAATATTTCTCACTAAATATAAAATTGTGTACCTCTATTAAATATGATTTTCATCTCTTCTATTCATAGAAGTTGGGTCCCCTCTCCAGACTTCAGGCTCTGTGTAATAATACTTTTTCCCAATTTCTCATAATTTGTAGAAGCATTCATGAAGTCTAAAATTGTGTAAGTTTTCAGGTTGAATCTTTTGAGGCTCTTGTAGCCTTTGTCTGTGAGACATCCATCACTGGATGCCATATTCTGTCCTAGACAGATAGGATTTCACCCACACAATAGAGATACTGAGCAGTAACTGTAAGCCAGATCTTCAGCTGGCACAAGCTGCACTGTGCTTAATCAACTTCAGTGTGAAGCTATGCCAGTTTGTACCAGCTGGGCATCTAGCCCTTTATCTGCCCCCACATAAAAGCTGTGTTTATCTGCTTTTATTGGAGCTTTACATTTTCCATGTGAGCATAAGTAACATTTTCATTTTAGAGCCAAAACTGACTTTTTATTTAATTTCCCATTTCTGCTCCATCTCCATCCATCTTGAGAATTAAGTGCACACAGGGGAGGGTAAGTAAACTGCATAGGAACATCTGGGATGCTGGGATCTCTGTTTCAGTCTCCAGAGAGGGCAACCCATTTGCACAGCACGTCTGATGAACATAGAGCTGTTACTGCAATCAGTGGCTACTTCACAGATTTTATGGGATATCCAAATCTTGCTCTGCTCACTTCCCTTTAACTTCAGCCCACCTTCAATAGCTACTACCTAAGCCCAAATCGGTCAGTGATGGACAGGTGCTGTATGATGGACAAGGGGCTTGATCTTTGTGTCAAGATCCTGAAATAGGTGTGTGTTTGCAATTTTCTGCATCTCCCTCCTTTAGTCTGAATGAGATTGTTACAAAGACAAGGCTGCTTGTGCAAACCTGAATACATGAGCAATCATGCATCCACCACTGCTATTGATTTCAACTTCACTGTCTAAGTGCTCACCACATGAGTAAGGCTTGAACATAATAGCCTTCTGATAGTGTTCCAAGTTTGGGGGGATATATGAAGGTTAATTGAAGCCACAGACTTGGCAACTTGCCTCAGATGGCTGTGTGCCATGGTGTTTGGGGATTTTAGCTGTTATATGTATAAGTAATTGCTCTTTACCAAATGCTTTAGGGAGAAGAAAAATCACCAAATCTAACAATTTAATGTATAAAATATTCCATGCAAAAAGCTAGAGCAAACCCAAATGTTCGATATACTTAAGGTGTGCCTCGGACTAGGACTGTTATCTAGCACCAAATACCATGTTTCTGCTTCTGAAAGCATTTATCAACATTTATCAGACTGAATAGATTTTATCTTGCTGTACAACAAAGGTATTTATGAGAAGAGCTAGGCTCATGTTGCATACCTGGAGACCTGGCATACAAAAAGGCAGCAGGCAGGCTGAGCCTTTTTAAGCCATTACTTTTCCCATCTGTCCTTCCCCAGCACTGAGGGTGACCAGCCCCACACCACGTCAGCAGAACAAAATGTGTGCTCATGCACCAGCAATTCTAGGAGAGGGTTTCATATCCAAAGCCTTTGCAGATCAGATATGTTGGGTTAAGCATTAATGAGTCAAGATAACATGGTGAATGGTGAATTGTGAACTGAAGGAGCTGGGAAATGTTCATTTTTCCAACCCCTGTCATGCAGGCTGCAACGTCCAGCAAAGAAGTCAGGTGGACAGTCAGAAAAACAGTGTTTAAGTGACTGATACTAAATCCAACAGAGTACATCTGTTAGAACCCTTAATGAATACTGCCAAGTTTGTGTTTTAGACCAAAGTAGTTAAGGCAGTAGATCTCCAGCCATTGCCTTGAAGCAGAGGGGCAGAATAGATTCCTAGATAGGTTATTGTTGCCTGTGTTAGCAGTTGAAATACTTTCAGTCAAAACCCCCATTGTCTGATAATGTGTAACAAGAATATGTTGAATAAAAGCACTCACATTACTGTGGTCGGAGATAAGAACGAGTATGGGTTTGGAGATAAAAAGGGGAGTTTTTTAGTTGAAACTTCAGAATAAAAAACAATTCCACATTTTTCCAGGATTTAGGAATATCTTTTGGACTCTGGCATCAGGAGAATGCTATAAAATCAACTTCTGTCTCTTTCTGAGGATGGCAGCATTAGCTCAGCTGTGCCAGTCTGACTGCAGCAGTCAGCAGAAGTTGTGTATGCAGCCATAGAACTGCAACAGAGTCTGATCATCATCCTGATGAAATTACACTGATCTAATTTGCACGCTGTGAAGACATTTGGCACTGACTGGATCTGAGCCGTGACATCTTCATTGGAACTAAAAGTACACTAAGAAGTGACATTACATTTCATAGTCTTTTGTGCCAGGCTGGGGCATTTCTTCCTCTTTAAAGGCATTATTTCAAGAACATTTAATTTGGCTTTGATATGTCTGCCATTTTGCTATGCAGGAATGTACTGAGCCAGAAAAGCTCAGCTGTAATAAAGTTTGGCACCATCAGCCCACCATATACCTGCACCATCCTGTGCAATTTAATTGGCATTCAGTGGGTTGATAAATGGATTGGCTTAATGAGACAATATACGTGACATATGCAGGACTCTCCTGAGGAATAAGATTCATTTTTGCACTTCGCACATCAACATGCTACAGATACCAACACAGTCACCTCCAGCAGCTGTGCTATAACCAATGACATGCCTTCCACTGTGTTGACCAATATCTCTGCTACCTCTCAAAGCAGCTTTACACTATCTTCCATTTAAGCATTTTCTTTTCTTATTTTCTTCATTATCTTTCTGGTTGTAAAAATAAAGTAAGATACTGCAACTGCCTTTGAAAGTTTTGGCATAGAATTATAGTGATATTTTTTTCTGGTATAAACCAACAGCCTATCTTCATAGCTTTTTGAGCATTTGTCTTCATGTTTCGAAAAATATTTTAGTTGTAGTTCAGTATAAAAAAATCATTCAGTAAAATGCACATAAAGGCAAAGATCTATATTACGTAGTTTTAAGTGACTATGAGTAAGAATGACCCATTCTCCTTAAAGGTGCATTTGCATGTATGAATTAGATATATATGAGAGATTGAGTGTGAAGATCAGGATCTCTAGGAAGCTGCAGAGTAGCTGGCAAAGGTGAGCATTTCAGTGCTATTACAGTGTAAATAATTTCTGGTTGGTATAAAAGTTTACTCAGACTTTTTTTTTTCCAAACAGAATTTTGCCTTAGTCAGGAATGAAAAAAAGAACATCCGTAACATTGAGGATCTGATTTAGTGTTTAAAAAGAGTAGTTTTATGGCAGATCTTTGAATTCTGCCTCTCATATGTAACCATGAACAAAATCAATGCCCTTTGATGTTTTTCACAGTCCTGCTTGTTGGGGTTATAGATCATTTAAGCAATCTAGAGAGCTAATCTGTCTTGCATGGACAAGAGAGATATGCATCCAGCTTTCTGGTATTATACAAAGACTTGGAAAACAGAGACAGAAAACATTAGCCCACTTACACAAGGCACACACACTGACTAAGTTTCTTAGCTGAATTAAAATTGTACATATATCCCTCTTATTTTAGAAATAAAAGTTCAGTATGATCAAATCCTCAGTCATCATCACCATCAGGATAATGAAGATAAAACGCAAATAATTTTGGTAGTCTTTCTGTTCTGGTGCAATTCAGAAGGCCAATTTGAGATTTTTTAAGTGAATGAGTTGTTTATCAAAATACAGGGAGGAATCACTACCAAAGAGCTGGAAAATTTTGTCAAAATCATGTAGGCATTTTTCTGCAATCATGAGAAAAACGGAGAGTCAGAGCACTGTTTTTCTGTCTTGCTCCTGAGAAATGATGTGAGGATTTTCAGAGGAACCTTAGGGAATGAGGAGCCAAATTCCTGCTGAACATACATGCATATAAATACGTTAAATTCCTTATTTCTGTTGGAAACAAAAGCTAGTCCACATACCCAAGAATGTACAGACTCACAGTATGGGAATGGCCACTGTTTCAACTTGGAAAAGACATTTTGGCAGAGGCAAAGAGGTGAGGGAGGTGGCAGCTGGCTGCTGCTGAGCTGTGCTCTGGGCCGTCACAGTACCTGCCGCTGGCTTCTTGTCCATGAGGTGGAAGAAGCCCACGTGTCACTGCCTCGAATTTCGACTGGGTGCCAGTTTGATGCTTGCAATTCTGCTCTAAGGAAAGCCTCATACATGCAAATAAGCCCAAGGAAACTAAAAAATGAAACGGTGTGTGACAGTTTCTAATTACTGCGTAAAAACAACATATGGAAACTTCATTGTCCATTTCATCCCTCAACATGTACTATCAAGTTAGATTTCTTTTGCTCAATCATTCTCTCTAGAGCATTTGGAGCTATTTCACTTGTATTATATGAAGAAAAACAGCACTTGATATGAGTAGTGTGATGATTTTACTTTCTCTGTCCAAGCTCGTTAACCTCATGGAGGGTTTAAAAAAACCCAGCAACCTTACTGGATTGGCAGAAATTGCAGTTTGCCAAAAAAGGAATAATTTCACCATTGTTATGAATCATATTTGAAAGAATATAAACACTGAGTAACAGAAGAATAATGTAGTATTTAAACACAGCCATGGTAAGTGCTAACAAGTAGGGAACATGACTTACTGATTTGTGTTGATGGGGTGAATTATCATAGATCAATTAAGGAATTTAAGTCTGACTTTTTGTTATGTACAATTGAATAGAAGGATGTATTTTCCCAAGCTTTTAAGTGTTTCATCCAAGATTTCAAAATGAAATACTTGTAATCGAAGCATAAGAGAAAATTTAAAGGATATGGTTGAGTCAAAGAAACAAAGCATGCATCGAAGTCCTATTTACTGTGAGCAAAAGTCTTGCAGCCTTCCCTATCAAGCCCTGTGGCCACAGAAGCAGAGTCAGTTAATGAATCAGAAAAAAGCTGGTTACCAGATGTCCTTACTTATTAGCACACACATTGCATTCTGTAATGGCATTCACTAAACAATCTGTGTGGAGCAGACTCTACTCTGCTTAAAGTCCCTTTTTCAAAAAATCCCCACTTCTAACTTTTCTTCCTCTGTGATTGATTTCAGGATAGCTGTTGTTTAAGATGCTGCCAGGCATTTTGTCTAATTGAAATTTCTCCAACTTTCTGAAGGTTCCTAAGGTACCTAGCAAAAACCCTCT